>NW_024881656.1:600000-920709 GCF_019059575.1 Amphibalanus amphitrite
TGTTGCATATCAGTCGATCCGTATCGTCGAGCTGAACACATCTAAGGCGTTTTCATCGCTCTAGCATGCCTCTATCAAAAGTTATTTGCGAAAAACTGTTAGATACCATTCGTGACCTAAGATGACCTCAGGGCATAAACAAGGGTCACGGACACCATTTTCATGTTCAGTGTGTCTAAACCACTTGTAATTCGGTGTTTGGGAGTGTTTGTAATGTCTTTTGTTCAAAAGAGGCGCATTTCAATTTTCTCCCATTGACTTATAATGGGGAGGTCGCAAAATTGACCTGACCTTAGGTCACCGATATTAAAATTCTTAGATATACATTTTGTACATGCTATTGCTCTTAGCAATCGCTGAAAGTTTCAAAGCGATCGGTCACTCGGTGTAGCTATGACAGACATTGAAACTTTTTATGAGGTGAGGTCACTTCAAGTGACCTGGTGACCTGACCTTGAATGACCTTGGTCTGAAATTTTCACAACATGTGTAGAATTGATGTACGATAAGGTGTACCAAAAACGGCGGCGCTCCGCGCCGCCGTTTTTGAGATATTCGCGAAAAACCACAAGGGGGGTGTTCAAACACCCCCCCCAGCAGGGCGCGGGTTAATGTGAAATTTTGGCTACCTGCCCAGAATTGAATTGCGGATCTTCTCGTGCAAGAAATAAGAAAATCGGCTCACAACTTTTCTAGTAAGAGCGATGTAAAGTCAAACATCTTGCCGCCGCGGCGGCGCGGCGGCGCGGCGGCCGGCGCTAGCCGTTACGCGCCGCCTGAATTGTAGACTGTGCCTGGGCGGGACGGTTCCGTCTTTACATCGCGCTCCTTACCGCTGATTAGATTAGATTCGCGTCAAATTTGGTGAGAAGACTGAGAAATGTACAGGGAATCATATGGTCAAAGAATTTTGAAAATCGGCCGGTAACAACTTGAGTTATGAGTGTGTAAACACAAAATTGTGATTGCCGCGTTTCCCGCGTCGGCCGATCCCGCTTCAGCCGGCGACATCTTACCCTTATCAGGCTTCTAACTGCCATATTTATTGTTGGGTTAATTAGAAATTCACCTTACATACTCACAAATGTTTGGTCTTTCGTATAATGAAAGAAAAAAGAAAATCGGCCGGTTACTTTTTGAGTTATCGGCGTGTAAACGCAAAAAAGTCGCTCATATGACAGATTTGACCACATTTGACCTCATTTGACCTTCTAGATATTGACCTAGGGTCATGAAATTCACACACAACAGAGTTCCCTATGGCCCTCACCTACCCTCCAAATTTCGTCTTTCTAGCTCCAGTGGGAGCTGAGATCTTAGGGGGGGCGACATCCGCCCCCCCTTCCACTGGGCGTAGTACTGGCAACCCTTCCACTGCGCGTGTTAATAGGCAATTTATGCCGATTACCGTCAATTTTGAAACCCTGATAACCCCTTAAGGCATGTTAAGTTGAAGTTAACCCGGCAGGCGGTGGGCCTACCAGCCACCTTCCGCGCGGTGGGGGGGGGGGGCATTTTTTGCCCCCCCCCGTATCTCCGAAACTACTGGGCGGATCCGGAAAATTCAAACGGGGTTCGATAGCCCTGTCAAATTTGTCGAGGGAAACCAAATTTCATTGACCTCGGGGTCACCGATGACGTCACAGGTCAGGTCAAAGATAAAATGTTTTACCGTTCACGGGGCTTCTAGGGAAAGCGCTATAACACCGAGTAAAACGCATTTTGTCGAAAATCAGCGATAAGGCGTCAGTTGTCTAGTGCATATGTTGCTATTAGAGGTCACTGGTCATACCAGGTCAGGTCACAGGTCAGGTCACCAAAGGTCACCAAGGGTCACCACATGAGCCCAGCTTTACTAAGCTTATGCGATGCATGTTTTATGGCCAGTTTTTCATTTCCAACTCAATGGTGTTGGTTATACGGCCATCAGGTACGGTTTAGGTCACTTTCTGGTGGAGGTCAGGTCAAGGTCAGGTCAAAAAAGGTCAAATTTCAAAGTTGATATTTTTGCATAAAATGGGTATCGATTCGATGCAGCTCGTCACGGGGAGTCTAATGGTGGTCTTGGTTTTGCGTTACAAGGTCTAGAATTGCTAAAAATTGAGTTTAAAAATTTGAGGTCATCAATTTTGAGCAGTTTTTTTTCGCTATAACTTGGCCAAAAAAAGAGGTATCGATTTCAAATTTGATATGTAGATAGAAGGCGGTAGGGACTATCACATATATTCCGTTTTTTTCGAAATTCAAAAAAACTTTTTGGAATTTTTGGCTATTTTATTCAAAAAATATATTTTTTTTATTTTTAGGGGTCAAAATCAAAAAATTTCGAAAAACCGAAATAGCAGTTTTGTAGCCCTATTGATCCCATATCTCTTATGTCTGAAACATTTTTCTGTATCTCTAAAGCTGTAGGCCTGACAGCTCTCCCCGCGAAACCTTTTTTTGGGTCGAAAATGGCAAAAATGACGTCATTCTGACGTCATTAGCGGCCAACCTATCATAGCCTTTGGAAAACATTTTTGGTCATCATGTGCGCTAGCTGCTCCCGGGAGGGTACTGAAAGTTTGGTGACGATCGGCGCAGCGGTTCTCGAGATATATTGAAAAAACTAAAGGAGGGGGGGCAAAAAAATGCCCCCCACCGCCTGGAAGGTTAACAAGATAACTATTTTCGAAAAACATAACCGACTCAGGTCTCCAGGAAGAAGGAAAGCCTTACATACATACCTGTCTTTGTTTTCAGGCCATTAGTGACCTCATCACGGCAAAAGACGAAGAGCTGAAAACGGCTGTCAATGAAGATCCCACTCGGGTTTTCGAGGAGGACCAAGGCAAACCCAAGGACTGGAGGGAAGTAATCGACCGCTCACTGGACAAAGGCTCCTTCAAGAGCTACAAGGAGACCACATCTGAGCTGCTTCGGTTGGTTCGAAATAAGGTGAGGGTCGGAGACACGCAAATCTCCTGACTTTTTTATTTTAGTCGCATGACGCTAATTACTACCACGATTCACAACATGATGTACCGTAAAGTGGGGCTATTTGAGACAATGGGGCTATTTGAAACAGTACTGTAGTGGTTTAGTAAAAACGCTGTACGTACCATGAAAACCGTTTCATATTTTTTATCGTTTTTGCTCAGGCTGGTGTGGAATTAAACGATGAATGCCATGAAAAAGTTTTTTTTTGAAAAGCTTGAATTTTTTTGAAAGAAATTTTGGCATTAAATGAGAAACACAGAAAAACCACAATTTAACCCTCACCGGCCGAGGGGGAGGCGGGTGCCGCCCCCCCCCCCCCATAGGTTTTTTTTCGCGATAGCTCCGAACGCGCTGGCGATAGAGAGCTGAAACTTGGCATACCTGACCTTTGATTGAAGCCGGATCTTTTGACACCACTCGCATTTTTGGGTCAGGTCAGGTCACTGACCTATGACGTCATAAGTGAACCTCTGCACGGTCTTCATGTGTCGCAACTTCGCAACGCCCTCACTGCCAGATGAGATGTCACAGGGAAATAAAACTTGCAGGATCTAGTATCCATTATGAGTCTCACAACTTGTATATCTCGGATTTTTCCTCAAGGTCATATGAGGTCAGGCCATTTTCGTGACCTCACCATTATAAGTCAATGGGGAAAAATGAAACTGCTATTCTGGCGCCGGAAACGATCTTTAACTATCTCAAGCACACAGAATCGTGATTTGATGCACTCCTTGCAAGGTAAGATGCGTCACTTTTACAATGTTGAACTTGCGTGACGTCATTTATGACGTCATCAAGGTCATATTAGTTTTTCGTCAATAACTCCCGGTCACATTGAGCTAGCGAGTCGGGAAAGCCACCAATGGACTCAGGAACACCTGCCGAATTGAATGATATGCGACATGACCTCTTTCGACCAACTTCGTGACCTGGGGGTGCTGACCTGACCTTGACCTGAGGTCAACACCCTAAGTTGACCTGACCCGAACAAAAAGTATATGATTCGACGCGCCTGATCGAGACGAACACGATGCTGCCAAAATCGCGGCTCTGCGGCCGTTTTTTTGCGAAGTTATTCACCAGAAACTGAACCGTACCTTGGGACACTTGACCTGACCTCAGAGGTCACCGGTTGACCTAGGACCTTAAAATCGGGTACCAATCTCTGCGTCTCGTAAAGGTGCACACGCTCGTTTTTTTTCCGCGACGCGCTAGCTCCACCAGGGGTGAAACGGCGAGGGGGGTCGTACCCGCCAACCCTCGGCCGGCGCGTATGTAGAAAACCAATAGGTCCGGCGAGGGTTAACCTTCGCCCCAGTGGGGGGGGGGGCATATGTTACCACCCTGTCGCGTTTTTTGCGTATGAATAAAAAACCGCGGCGCGTAGCGCCGCGCCGCTTGGGGTATTTTTTGGTACATCAATTTTGGACAATGTGTGAAATTTTTGACCCCAGGTCATGTCAGGTCAGGTCACCAGGTCAATTTAACTGACCAAGCCTAAAAAAGTTTGCAATCATGCCCAGCCTGCAGTGTTTGACAGAAAGGTTTTAAACTTGGTGGATTGCATGCTGTTATGGGCGCCTACAATTTGTATATCTCGGATTTTTTATATCCGTGACCTAAGGTCAGGTCAGTGGCGTGACCTTTCCTTTACAAGTGTATGGGAAAAATGAAAATGTCTCTAGATCCGTGTGTACGCATCGGAACAGTCCAAATATTTCAGAATCACAATGATTTAGTCCACTCGTGATGACCAAGGTGTCATTTTTGCTGATAGCCTCTAGACAGGTCATCCGAGGTCACTTGAGGCTACAAACAGTTTTTTGCCAATAACTCGCGATTGGAAAGAGATAGAACGCTGGGGATGGTCTCGTTGTGTTTGTCTTGTTGAGACGCATCGACTGATATGCAACATGACCTTTTCCGGTCAGGTCATGACCTTGACCAGAGGTCAAATTTTCAAGTTGACCTTTCAAGGTCAAATTATAGTTCATTCGACGCGTCTCGGCGAGAGGAACACGATTCTGGCAATAAAAATGTCGTGGCTTTTTGTTTTCGAAAGTTATTGCCGAAAAGAAACACTTTTCGTAAAAACAGCTATTTTTGGAGTTTTTGCCCTCTGGAGGCTAAACCCGTGACCTGAGGTCAATTTTGATAATGACCTTTTCAAAATCAGAGTTCAAGAGCTATCGATTGATTTGCCATGCGTTTTCCTAACTACCATAGTTCCTGAGATAACGTAATGTTTTCTGAAAAATATAATGACCATTGGCAAATTTTGACCTTTGATGACCTCTGGTGACCCCAATATTGCTCTAAGATGAAAAATGACCGAAATACTTTCAAACGTACGCATTGAGAGCTATCGACTGCTTTTTACTGCGTCTTTCTAGCCCTCTTAGTTTTTTAGTTAGAGGTGGGTGGTAACACATGCCCCCCCCCCCACTAGGGCGAAGTTGGCCGAGACCGCCACTGGGGCGCGGGTTAAGTTATACGAAAAACACCCCTACCTGCAGCTTAACATGGTTGAAGTTTTAAAAGCTTTGCAACCGAATCTATCATAACTACCTTTATACTTGGCTAAGTACATTTTTCATGGAGACATTATACCTATATTGTTAAGGGCAGACGGTAGTGACTATTGTGTAACCCAATGTCTCAGACGTTAGGCGGCGGCCGCGGCCATAACGGCCGGAGCGACACCAGCGCCACCATCGGCGGCCGGCCGGAACTATCGCAACGGATCCTATGCACGGACGTATAATTAAACTGGACCCGCAACCACCTCCATTCAGGTGAAGCCGACAAGGCGCCATTTTACGTTGCCAAAAACCCATGCTCTGAAAGGTCATCGAACCATTACAATTGGAATTGCGTCTAAACGGATGATCGGATCGAGATGCTGGTGGTACCGTTCGATGGGTAATGCTTTGAGGCAGGTGATGATGCATGACACAGGTCATTCGGTGTCACGTGGCGCGTGCCACGTGCCGACAAAGTCGGGAAGGGCAAAAACCTTTAAGCGACGCTCCAAATTAACCCGCGCCCTGCTGGGGGGGGGGGGGGGGTGTTTGAACACCCCCCCCTTGTGGTTTTTCGCGAATATCTCAAAAACGGCGGCGCGGAGCGCCGCCGTTTTTGGTACACCTTATCATGCATCAATTCTACACATGTTGTGAAAATTTCAGACCAAGGTCATTCAAGGTCAGGTCACCAGGTCACTTGAAGTGACCTCACCTCATAAAAAGTTTCAATGTCTGTCACAGCTACACCGAGTGACCGATCGCTTTGAAACTTTCAGCGATTGCTAAGAGCAATAGCATGTACAAAATGTTTATCTCAGAATTTTGATATCGATGACCTAAGGTCAGGTCAATTTTGCGACCTCCCCATTATAAGTCAATGGGAGAAAATTGAAATGCGTCTCTTTTGGACGAAAGACATTATAAACACTCCCAAACACTGAATTACAAGTGGTTTAGACACACTGAACATGAAAATGGTGTCCGTGACCCCTGTTTATGCCCTGAGGTCATCTTAGGTCACGAATGGTATCTAACAGTTTTTCGCAAATAACTTTTGATAGAGGCATGCTAGAGCGATGAAAACACCTTAGATGTGTTCAGCTCGACGATACGGATCGACTGATATGCAACATGACCCTTTCCGGTCAGGTCATGACCTTGACCTGAGGTCAAATTTTCAAGTTGACCTTTCAAGGTCAAGTTATAGTTCATTCGATGCGTCTTGACGAGAGGAACACGATGCCCGTAAAAGTAAGCTCGTACAAGGCTTGGGTCAAAAGTTATTGCAGAAAAACTGTTTCCGAAAAAATCGGCTATTTTTGCAGTTTTTGCCCCCTGCAGGCAAAACCGTTGACGTTAGGTCAAATCTGAGAGAATTACTCAGCAAGGGCGTTAATAGGGCTAGCGAATGCGCTTTTCCGCGGCGCTGTAGCTCTATTGGTTCCCGAGTTATGCGTTGGCTTCTTGGAAATTGTCGACATTCGACCTGGAAATCGGCGAAATTTTGCCTTCAATGACCTCTGGTGACCTGACCTTTGACCTGACCAAAAAATTGACCGAAGTGATTTCGTCATTATTTTTGACGCTCTTTCGAACGCCGCCTTCCGCGTATCGCTACGTGGCCCAGGAGCCGAGTTAGAAGGGGGGGTGTTCAACCCCCCCCCCAGCAGGGCGTGGAAATCCAGGACCCCCAGCCGGGCGCGGGTTAAACGGTGGACGGCACAGGTGCCAAATTCACAGGTCACATGTCCCGGTGTTTGACCATTACCATATGGTATGCTCGGCAGCAGGGGGTGCGGAATGCACGCGCCAGGGGCGAAAAACATGTTTTGAGGATGCATCCTCCGATTCCGGAAAACCTTGACTTAGGCACACCAAATTTGGTACACTGACACTGATGGACACGCGCTTTAAGGTGCTGTATAATTAGGCGTGCTTGGGTACACGGTGCACGTGCTGTGCACGTGCAAACCTTTTGATGTTGCACTCTGTGTCACACATGCGGGTAGGGCGGGTAGCGCTGGCAAGCTCAAAGTGCCAAATTTACACAGGCCACCCAGAATGCATTCCAGCATAGTTATTGAGCATATCTATCACCTGGTGGACCCCAAAGGTGCGCTCTGCACGTGCAAAAAATTATCCGCGCCGGGCGGTGGGGATGCTTGGACAGTGGACACCCCATGTAGGTTTATGTAAATATATCTCGAAAACGGCGTTGTGGAGCGCCGCCGTTTTTTAGCACACCCTTTCATGCATCTTTTTCACGCATGCTGCATAACTTTCAGACCCAGGTCACTCAAGGTTAGGTCACCAGGTTACGTCCAAGTGGCCTTACTTTAGGAAAAGTTATAATGCCCGTCATAGCTACACAGACTGAACAATCGGTCTAAAACGTTGGCGGCGATTATTAAGAGCACCATATAGGTATGCGTAAAGTATCTTATCCATAGTAAAGTATCTTATCCATAGTAAAGTATCTTATCCATAGTAAAGTAGCTTATCCATAGTAGGTGTCCACCACCTTTGATGGCGTCGTAACATGTTACGAATGCACTAAAACTATAACTTCTTAAATGTTGAACTGAATGCTAAATTCGAAATCAAATCAGCTCCAAAAACTGTCCTAGAAACATGTTAAACTTGAAAAGGTGAACCAAGGTCATTAAAGGTCAGTGACCTTGACCTAATTTTCACGTGACCTTGACACCCACCAATCACCATATTGCATGTGACCAACATCACATCACATGTTTGAACGCTTGAAACCACGAAAAGACAGCAAACGCGCTGCTACACACTGGTCGGAAACGCTCCAGCGAGAGGCCAGCGGCCTTTCCGCAAAAGTTTTTTGCTTGTTATTCCACAACTAGTGAAGCAAACTTCATAAAACTTTGCATACCTTCTCTGTCATATGTAAGCTATCATTTGGATGTCAAGCACTAAATATATGACATGAATCTGTTAAGTTATGACGTCATAATTGAGTATAATACAGGATTTAGCACCACTTTAAGTCAACAAGGGAAATTGGGAGCTGCTATTCGGGCACCGGGAATGGTTTCATGCACTCCTTGCAAGGTCCGGTGCTTGACTTTAGCATTGTTGACTTTGCGTGACGTCATTTATGACGTCACTAAGGCCATGTAAGTTTTTCGTCAATAACTCCTGATCAGATGGAGCTAGAGAGTCAGGAAAGCCACCATTGGACTCAGGAAGACCTGCCGAATCGAATGATATGCGATATAACCTCCTTCAACCATTTTCGTGACCTGAGGAGCTCCGACCTGACCTTGACCCGTGGTTAACACCTTAAAGGGACCCTCCCACCTTAACATTAGTTTTGAGTTGAGATAGCCAAGTTTGCGGCCAGGCTCAGAAACCACCATTTATCCTGGTCGCAACCCCCGCAGCTTTATGGTGTTCAAGAAATTTCTTCCCTTTACTTGCAGGGTGGGACCAGCGTGGTCCCTATCTCTTAACCATTACGGGAGTCTGATGACGTCATCAGGCTTTCGAACGTCCGTTAAATGTTTGACTAAAACGTTTTGTAGCACGCGGTGGTATATGCTGCTTTGCGCGCAACAAATGCCGCACTTTCAAATAAAGTCGCTAGGAACAGCGGAGATCCCAAAAAGTAAACAAAAGTAAAAGTCTAATATCTTGAAAACCGGTGAATATTTTTCGATGAAATTTGGTAGATATTCGTTTTTGCTCTTTCTGAACCGAGCGACATCACTTTCATGCCAATTCATTAACTTTTTTGAAGGTGGGAGGGTCCCTTTTAACCCTCGCCGGCACAGGGGGGGGTTGATGCAACCCCCCCCTAAGGTTTTTCGCGAATAACTCGCGTAAAAAGCGGCCGATCGCGACGAAACTTTCAGTACCCTCGCATTGATTAATTTTAAACGTTCCCTGAAAATTTCATGACCCTGACCCCAATGACCTTTGACCTGTGACCTCTTTTCCGTGACCATGTTTGGCCGAAATCGCGATTCGGCGTATGTCGGCTCGCATTAGCCGCGCGTTTGCAAGCTTTTCGTGGTTTCAAACGTTCGAACATGTGATTTGATGTTGCTCCCATACATTAGGGTGGGTGTCAAGGTCACCTGAAGGTCAGGTCAGGTCATTGACCTTTGGTGACCTCGGGTGACCTCGGTTCACTTTTTCGAGTTTTACATGTTTCTAGGCTAGTTTTTGGAGCGGAATTCGAATTTAGCAACCATTTGAACATTTACGAAGTAGTTTTGGTGCCTTCGTAACATGTTACGAAGCTGTCAGAGGCGCATGACACGTATTACGAATACCCGTCACAACCCCTACCGGTTGACCTGACCTGACCTGACCCGACCTGGTCTAAATGCTTAACCCGCGCCCTGCTGGGGGGGGGGGGTGTTTGAACACCCCCCTTGTGGTTTTTCGCGAATATCTCAAAAACGGCGGCGCGGAGCGCCGCCGTTTTTGGTACACCTTATCATACATCAATTCTACACATGTTGTGAAAATTTCAGACCAAGGTCATTCAAGGTCAGGTCACCAGGTCACTTGAAGTGACCTCACCTCATAAAAACTTTCAATGTCTGTCATAGCTACACCGAGTGACCGATCGCTTTGAAACTTTCAGCGATTGCTAAGAGCATTAGCATGTACAAAATGTATATCTTAGAATTTTGATATCGATGACCTAAGGTCAGGTCAATTTTGCGACCTCCCCATTATAAGTCAATGGGAGAAAATTGAAATGCGCGTCTTTTGGATGAAAGACATTATAAACACTCCCAACCACCGAATTACAAGTGGTTTAGACACACTGAACATGAAAATGGTGTCCGTGACCCTTGTTTATGCCCTGAGGTCATCTTAGGTCACGAATGGTATCTAACAGTTTTTCGCAAATAACTTTTGATAGAGGCATGCTAGAGCGATGAAAACGCCTTAGATGTGTTCCGCTCGACGATACGGATCGACTGATATGCAACATGACCCTTTCCGGTCAGGTCATGACCTTGACCTGAGGTCAAATTTTCAAGTTGACCTTTCAAGGTCAAGTTATAGTTCATTCGATGCGTCTTGACGAGAGGAACACGATGCCGGTAAAAGTAAGCTCGTACAAGGCTTGGGTCAAAAGTTATTGCAGAAAAACTGTTTTCGAAAAAATCGGCTATTTTTGCAGTTTTTGCCCCCTGCAGGTAAAACCGTTGACGTTAGGTCAAATCTGAGAGAATTACTCAGAAAGGGCGTTAATAGGGCTATCGAATGCGCTTTTCCGCGGCGCTGTAGCTCTATTGGTTCCCGAGTTATGCGTTGGCTTCTTGGAAATTTTCGACATTCGACCTAGAAATCGGCGAAATTTTGCCTTCAATGACCTCTGGTGACCTGACCTTTGACCTGACCAAAAAATTGACCGAAGTGATTTCGTCATTATTTTTGACGCTCTTTCGAACGCCGCCTTCCGCGTATCGCTACGTAGCCCAGGAGCCGAGTTACAAGGGGGGGGGGTGTTCAAACACCCCCCCAGCAGGGCGTGGAAATCCAGGACCCCCAGCCGGGCGCGGGTTAAAAACATCATCTCTGATCAAAACTAACACGAAATTCGTGATCAGCATCCCGGAAAACCACATAGCAGCCACACTTTACGACTTTCTTACAGGTCCCGATTTTCCCGGTTTTCGGGTCATTGACCTGACCTGGAAGGTCAACCGATGACCTAGGACCTTAAAATTGGGTATCATCGGCTTCGTCTCGTGACGGGCAACACGCTCGTTTTTTCCGCGAAGCTCTAGCTCGATCAGGGGCCAAACGCGAGGGGGAGGGGTCGTACCAACCCCCCCCCCCCTTGTGCCGTCGAAGGACGCAAAATGGCCTGTGCCGACGAGGGTTAAGTTGACTTCACCCGAACACCAAGTATAGCATTCAACGCGCCTGAGCTAGACAAACACGATTATGCCAAAATCGCGACAGTGCGACCATTTTTGGCAAAGTAATTAACCTAAAACCGAGCCCGTGCCTTGTGGCACTTACCTGACCTAAGAGGTCACTGGCTGACCTAAGACCTTAAAATCGGTTAGTACCTAATTTTTGCGTCTTATAACGGCACACAAGCTTGTTTTTTTTTTTTCGCGAGGCTCTAGCTCAATTAGAGGCGAAACGGCGAGGGAGTTGTACCAACCCTCCCCGGTCAATGTAGAAAACCAATCGGTCCGGCCAGGGTTAAATACCGGAATTGTGATCTTATGTAAAAAGACGGCCCAAGGTAACCCGACGTCAGTGACAGGTGTCCTATATTTGCAGCGTCTTATATTCACGAAGGTTTCATATTCCACTTTCTTCAGCCGAGTGATGGTTGTCAATAGCAAGGCTCTCTAAATGCAAGCCGTAATCGCCACGCAATATGTGGAAGGCTTTTGATGTTAATACATACATAAGTGCATACATAAAACGCGCTTTTCACAAAATTCATAAACTCAAGCGCATCTGTTTTTAATGACCAGTCAACTACGCATGGATGCGTGCAGGCCACACAGGTCAGCGACAGCGTAAGCCGGGCGCGGCGGCCGAGCCGAAACTGGGGCGGGGCGGGCGGTAGTTGGGTAGGAAGAGCGGCTCCTGCAAATTTTGCGCAAATATGCGCAATTAGCTTTTGTGTTGCCCTGGTGTAAATTTAAATCCTACTTCATCTCACAAAAAAATCAGAGTGGAACTAGATGGGACTACCTGTTGTTTCCTTACCTAGACTTTGCAGTTATATTCCAGAATCACTGTAGGAGAGCCTTCATAAAAAAGCTATAGTACATCTTAGTTAGGGAAAAAGTATGCCAAAAATTTTGCACAGACCAGTCGGCAACTTCATAACGAACATTTTGATGCATAATATGTGGGATTTCAATTTGGTGTCTATCAGCAATAAGACTCTGAATATCCGGCTCAAGAAACCTCTTGCTCCGCGTCAGTTTCCGAGTTCTGGGATACCCCATCTTCGGGGGCTGATTGCAGCTATTTTTGGTCACCCGGATTAGTTTTTTTGGCCTAAGTATAATAATTTGATCAATTTCAAATCGATCTATATAAAAAATAATCCGAAACTCCGGAATCGCCCGTGGCCTCTCGTGAGGGCGTTTCCGACCAGTGTGTGCTAGTGCGCGCCGACGTACGCCGAATCACGATTCCGGCCAAACATGGTCTCGTAATAATAACTTAATATCAGATGCTGATTTACCGCTACTCAGTCAAGTTGGAGCCATTTCTTCTTGGCCGCGGTCACCGGTCCAGGCCACCACATAATCGTATTACACCGCGCTTGGCGCTTGCTCAATGCTCAGTTCGTATTGTAAAAGCACTGCGGCACAGCATAGATGCAGACGCTCTGCTACTGCCATCTATGGGTGAAAGATGAAGATAATGGTTATTGCGGTACAGTATCACTACAGGCGCAAACAACGTGGAAACAAAGATGCCTATGCTGCGCTATCGGGCGATGGTAGCGTAAATTTGCGTTGCTGGGTAGCTAAAAGTTTTGGAGCCCGAATTTGACAAAAGAAATGGTTTGCCGTTTTAAAGACCGTATCAAACAATCTGCGGTTACTCTCAATTCTTGCTTTGAGATAATTGGTGATTTGTTTATCAAACTGTGGTACTAGCTATTGCCAGCACATAACGAACTTCTTCAGGCGACACCGCTCACCTATGTTTTGTGTCCTTTGCCTCACGTGAGTAGGCAAAAGTGATATCATCTCCCATTTTCAAATGGATCAGCACCTAAATGGTGAGCCGACCAGGGGGACCGACGAACGTTGTTGTTGTCGTCATCATCGACCAAAGGTGGCCATCGACCATCGACTATCGACCATCGACTATAGGCCAACGTTTTAGACCGATTGTTCAGTCTGTGTAGCTATGACGGGCATTATCACTTTTCCTAAGGTAAGGCCACTTGGACGTAACCTGGTGACCTAACATTGAGTGACCTGGGTCTGAAAGTTATGCAGCAATTGTGAAAAAGATTCATGAAAGGGTGTGCTAAAAACGGCGGCGCTCCACAACGCCGTTTTCGAGATATTTACATAAACCTACATGGGGTGTCCAAGCATCCCCACCGCCCGGCGCGGATAATTTTTTGCACGTGCAGAGCGCACCTTTGGGGTCCACCAGGAGATAGATATGCTCAATAACTATGCTGGAATGCATTCTGGGTGGCCTGTGTAAATTTGGCACTTTGAGCTTGCTAGCGCTACCCGCTCTGCCCGTATATGTGACACAGAGTGCAACATCAAAAGGTTTGCACGTGCACAGCACGTGCACCGTGTACCCCAGCACATCTATTTGCACAGCGCCTTAAAGCGCTCGTCCAGTAGTGTCAGTGTGCCAAATTTGGTGTGCCTAGGTCAAGGTTTTCCGGAATCGGAGGATGCATCCTCAAAACATGTTTTTCGCCCCTGGCGCGTGCATTCCGCACCCCCTGCTGCCGAGCATACCATATGGTAATGGTCAAACACCGGGACATGTGACCTGTGAATTTGGCACCTGTGCCGTCCACCGTTTAATTTGGAGCGTCGCTTAAAGGTTTTTGCCCTTCCCGACTTTGTCGGCACGTGGCACGCGCCACGTGACACCGAATGACCTGTGTTGTTATAGCGTGAACTAAGCTCGGCACCACAGCACCACACTCCTCCGATCACCGGTCAGAACTGTATTCCCACTCGATCAGCTGACCCGACTCAACCCACACCGCACAGCTGAGCGCCCCCGGCTATAGGTCAAGCGAGCGCAAGCCCGCTCTCAGGGACGACGGATAGGGCGGCCAGTGGCGCACCCAGGCACGCCAGCCAAGAGGCTGTGTGACAATCTACCACATTCCTCCCCCCTAGTTAACAACTATTTTCTCGGTCTCAGGTTATAGCGCGGTACCTGCGGCGCTGACACAGGCTCGCGACACTCAACACTCTCGCCTCGCGACAATTGGACGTCACACTTCAATCGCGAGTTGAGCTCACCCCGTCCCTCCAACCCACGAGCCGGCCGCCCCACTGGGGAGGGAGACGAAGGCCTCTCCCGTTCCGGATATTCCGCTGGCGGTGGCGGAAGCGGCGTGGGAGTCGGCGGCGAAGGCGTCGGCGGTGAGGGCGTCGGCGGTGTAGGCGTCGCCTGCGACGTTGGAGTTGTCGGCAGCGACGTCGGCGGCGTTTGAGGAGGCCGCGGCGCCGCCGTCCAGTCCGTCGGCTGTCGGACGGCCTGGTTCCCGGCGACCGCTCTCGGGACCACCTGGTCCAGATGGCGCTGGAGGACTCGTCCGTCGTCCAGCTGGACCGTGAGCTTGAGTCCCGAGATGTTGATGCAGTGTCCGGGTAGCCAGCGTGTTGTCCTGCCGACGCCGGCCAGTCCCGACACCTGTGAAACGAGGACAGACATTCCTGGTAGTATGGTGCGCTGCTGTGCCTGTCTGTCATACTGCTCCTTCATCTTCCACTGCGAGCTGACAACACGATCCTGCAGACTGGGAAGCATACAATCGAGACGAGTTCTCATGCGCCGCCCGGTCATTAGCTCTGCTGGCGTCACTCCGGTAGTGCTGTGGGGAGATGAACGGTAGGTGAACAGCACCCTTGCCAGCTTGGTGTGCAGCGTTCCATTCCCCTGTTTCCTCAGACCCTGCTTTACCGTCTGCACTGCCCGCTCAGCCAGACCGTTGCTTTTTGGAGACAACGGCGCAGTGCGCAGGTGTGTGATACCATTCTGAGTACAGAATGACTGGAACGCTGGTGCCACGAAACACTGAGCATTGTCTGATACCAAGAACTTGGGAATTCCCCAGTATGCAAACGTTTTCCGCAGCTCCTCCATAGTAACCTCGGTTGTTGCCCTAGTTGTTACATGTACGTCAATCCACTTGGTATATGCATCCACTACAATGAGCAGCATTTTCCCCTCCACTGGGCCACAGTAGTCAATGTGCACCCGCTCATATGGCCGGGACGGGAGGGACCACGGACTCAGTGGCGTGACGGGCGCTTGGTGGCGGTATTGTTGACAGGTCACACACGCCTTAACCATCTGGGTTATGTCAAAATCTAGGTTTGGCCACCACACGTACATTCTGGCAAACCCCTTGGTATGGCTCTCTCCCATATGACCGTCGTGCAACATCTGTAGCACTCTCTCCCGCAACTTGACTGGAATGACGACTCGAGCTCCCCACAAGAGACATCCGTTCTGGATGCTGAGCTCACCTTGCTTCGTGCGATATGCACTTAACTCCGGTGACTCGCCGCTCTTGTCCTCAGGCCAGCCGTCTCGGGTGTACTGCAGCACTCTGCTGAGGGTGGCGTCACGTTCAGTCGCCAGTCGAACCACAGCGGCGGTCACTGGCGAAGCGTCCATCATCTCCACCAGGTGCAGAGTCTCGCCGGGCTCTGACAAGTCTCCAGCAGCTGTCGGAAGAGGCAAACGGCTGAGACCATCGCAATGTCCCTGTCTCGATCCTGGTACATACTCTAGCTTGTACTGATAGCCCGACAACAGCATTGCCCATCGAGTCACTCGCGGTGAAGCCATCATGGACAGCGGCTTGTTCTCCCCCAGCATGCCCAGGAGGGGCTTATGATCGGTCCGGATAACAAATTTCCGACCTGCCAACCAATGATGAAAGCGGCGGACCCCCAGAATCACCGCCAATCCTTCCCGGTCCGTCTGTGAATATCGTTTCTGCGTGTCTGTGAGCGATTTCGAGTAGAAGGCTACCGGCCTCTCTCCCAGGCGCTTGTCAACCACGCTCAAGACACACCCCACCCCGTAGGGAGAGGCATCACAAGACAGCACGATCGGTGCCGTCTCGTCAAAATGAGCCAGCACCTGCGTAGACTGCAGCAGGCTCTTCCCCGCCAGCCACGCGCTCTTCTGATCGGGTCCCCACTGCCAGGGCTCCCCCTTTTTGAGCAGCCGGTACAGTGGTGCCAGCACGGTGGACAGATTTCTCACAAACTTGGCATAATAATTGATCAACCCTAGCCAGGCCTGAAGCTCCTTCAAGTTTTTCGGAGCGGGTGCGTTTTTGATAGCACTGACCTTGTCGTCGGTCGGACTCACGCCGTCCGCGCTGATGCGGTGTCCCAGGTAGGTGATAGATGACACTCCAAACTTGCACTTCTTCTTTTGCAGGCGCAGGTTGGCCGCCACCAGCCGCTGTAGCACCACCTCCAGCGAGTTCTGGTGGTCCTGTGGGGTTTTTCCAGCGATCATGACATCATCCAGGAACACTCCCACCCCTGGTATTCCAGCCAAGAGAGTTTCCATATAACGTTGAAAGATGGCCGGAGCACTTGCGTACCCATATCCCAGTCTGGTTGGCACCAACAAGCCCTTGTGTGTGTTTATGGCCAAATATTTGCGACTCTTCTCCTCTAATGGCAGATGGTTGTACGCATTTTTCAAATCTATCTGACTGTACACTGTCGCACCTTGCAGTTTACTGAACATCTCGTCTACTTTTGGCAGAGGATACTTTTCTAACGGCGTGACCTTGTTTACTGTGAGACGATAGTCTGCTGCGATTCTGATCTCACCTGAGGCCTTCTGGCAGGTCACGATGGGCGTCGCCCAGTCGTTCCACTTGACCGGCACCAACAAACCTTCCTTGATCTGCCGCTCCAACTCGGCGTCCACCTTCTCCCGGTAGGCGAGTGGCACCGTCCGAGGCTTGTAGAAGATGGGCTTCACGGCTGGATCCACTGGAATGTTGAGCTCTACATCCCTCGCACAGCCCAGATCGTCCTTGAATAGCTCGGAGTATTTTTCGAGCAGTGTTCCCATGGCTGGACTCAGAGTCATCGCAAAAATATTGTGCCAGTCCAACTTGATCTCTCCCAACCAGTTACGGCCTAGTAACATCGGACCGTTACTCTCCACCACAGTCAATGGCAATCGATGACTGACACCCTGATACAGCACGTTCACCCACGCCTCACCTCGGACTGAGAGCTTCTCACCGGAGAACGTGCGAAGCAGACGGCTGCTCGGCTGCAGCAACCTGTCTCCGTCCGGCCAGAGCTCCTTGAAGCGGCGGTACGTGCAGACGGAGACGGCGGCGCCGGTGTCCAGCTCCATCTGCACCGACTGACCGTTGATGCTGACGTCGACCTTGATTGGAGACTCGGCCGCTCCTCTGCACATGTGAACAGATCGCTAACCAGAGCGTCAACCTCACCAGTCTCTACTTCCATCTCCCGTCCACCATCGGCACCCTCCTGTGACTCAGACTCGGGTAACATCCCCACACTGTTCACCGTGCCAGCTCGGTGGGCTGCACTGGTGTGTCCATAACGAAAACATTGAAAGCATTTCTTTCGGCGAAAATAACAGTCCTCTTCTGCATGCCGGTTACTCAAACACCTCCAGCACTTATCTTTCCCGCCCTCCAAGGCCTTACTTGTGTGATGTGTCATGCCAGCCTGCTGAGCTGGGCCCCTTGGAGCTCGCTGCGGTGTCGCTGGCCCCGCTGCGGTCGGCCGGCTCCGCTGCTGTGACCGAATCTGCTGCACCTCTTGTCGCGGCGGATCGGCCGCCTCCGCTCCCGACAGCTCCTGCAGATTCCGACCGGCTGTCTCCATGGCTACCGCCATCTCTGTCGCTTTCTTCAGAGACAACTCGGGTTCTGACAACAGCCTGGACTGGATCAGGTCAGACTTCACACCACATACGAGTCGGTCACGAATCATCTCTTCTAGAAATGTACCGAACTGACAATCACCAGCGAACTGTCTGAGACGAGCGATATACGTTTGTATCGATTCTCCTGGTAGACGGTAGCATGAAAAAAATCGAAACCGTGCGACCGTTACCGACAGCTTGGGGTGATAATGGGTCGTTAGTTTCTCCACAATCAGCTGATACGTTGAACTCGCCGGTTTAACCCTATTCCTGGCGGGCTCCGCCGGGACAAGAAACTGGCGGGGGGGGGGCCGATTCGGCCCCCCCCCTGAGATCTCGAGAACGAAGCAAGATAGCGACAAGCGGTAAACGGCATCGGATACGCACGGCCAAGATCTACAATTTTTACTAAGGTCATTTTCAGGTCAGGTCAAAGATGACGTCACAGGGGTCGAAAAAGTCAAAATGGCGGCACTAGATATGGAGAGAGTTTTTCTCGAATAACTTTCGAATTAGTCAAGATAGGAACAAACTAAGGGCATCATCGTGATCCTCTCGTCAATCCGCATCGAATGATATATATGTTGACCTCGAAAGGTCAAGGTCAAAGGTTGACCTCAGGTCACGTGACCTCGAGGTCATCATGTATATCATTCGATGCGTCTTGACGAGCTGAACACAATGAGACCATCCACGCGTCTGTATCTTGTTCCTGTACGGAGTTATTGGCCAAAAACCTTTGGTGACCTTTGATGACGTCACATGACCTCACAGCTGCCCAACAGCAAAACAGACCTCAAGGTAGTGAAGGTTGATCGTATATGAAGTCATGTATGGTATATGGGGCCATTCCGACCCGTTTTAGTGGTAAAAACAGGGAGTTGATTTTTCCCCCATTGACTTATAATGGGGAGGTCGCGAAATTGACCTGACCTTAGGTCACCGATATCAAAATTCCGAGATATACAAATTGCACATACTGGTACCCTAACTAAACCCTGAAGAGAAGAAATTGATCGGTCAAAAACTCTAGCTCTGGCGTGATTGCAAACTTTTCTGAGGTAGCGTCACCAAACCGCCTCTGGTGACCTGACCTGAGGTCAGATCAACTCAAAATTTTCAGACATGTTGCGTAGAAGCCTTTTAGGAAAAGTCAGAAAATTTGAGCTTCCTAGCTCAACGCGTTTGGGAGATATAACCAAAAAACCTCAGGGGGGGGCTCCTGAGGCCCCCCCCGCCAGGAATAGGGTTAACAGGGGATAGTAGCGATCGTACGATACCGTATGCCTTGGATCCGATGTTGCAGAGCAGAGTCGAACGTTTCTTGGCCTCGTCTGTGATGTCATTTGCCACAAAATACTCTTCCATACGTTCGACATATTCTTCCCAGTTCTCTTCCTCCACATTAAATGGCTCTACTCTGCCCACCGGCATTTCAATTTCTTCTGTTCAAATACCTCGTCGCCAATGTTATAGCGTGAACTAAGCTCGGCACCACAGCACCACACTCCTCCGATCACCGGTCAGAACTGTATTCCCACTCGATCAGCTGACCCGACTCAACCCACACCGCACAGCTGAGCGCCCCCGGCTATAGGTCAAGCGAGCGCAAGCCCGCTCTCAGGGACGACGGATAGGGCGGCCAGTGGCGCACCCAGGCACGCCAGCCAAGAGGCTGTGTGACAATCTACCACATGTGTCATGCATCATCACCTGCCTCAAAGCATTACCCATCGAACGGCACCACCAGCATCTCGATCCGATCATCCGTTTAGACGCAATTCCAATTGTAATGGTTCGTAGACCTTTCAGAGCACGGGTTTTTGGCAACGTAAAATGGCGCCTTGTCGGCTTCACTATCTTCCATAGGAGGTCCATTGGGATCGTTAGTCCAGTTTATTTATACGTCCGTGATCCTATGCTAATTCAAATTATTTCGTAACGATATGTTATGTGTGAACGAAAACTATACTAAAAATTTAAGAAAAATGCATTTCATGTTGTAAATTCATGGTACATCTCGCGTTGTAAATAGGTAGGTATTTCAATGGATAATTTGAATAGTAAATAATTGCATCTCTTCAATTAACTTATAATTACGAGCGAGCGAGCGCAGCGAGCGAAGTGAGTCTTTTCAATATAACGGAAAAATCCCAGTATGAGCCCGGCCTTGCCCGGCCCGGCCTGTAACGCTTTTGAGAGGCTTATATCTCAGCAACCGCTGGACCGATTGGCCTGCGGTCTTTTTTGTTGGGTAGCCCCATCCCTTCTACCCCGTAATTGACTACTTTCGATACATCTCAGTGACCGTCGTGGCACGTGCCACGTGAAAAGTCAAGGGTGTTCAAGCTGTTTTGCAAAAGTAGTGATTTTGAGAGGCTCATATCTCAGCAGCCGCTTGGGCGATTGACTTGCGGTAATTTTTGTAGGGTAGCAGCATCCCTTCTACCCAAAATAGGATACTCTCGATGCATGTGGGTCACCTCCAGTGCACGTGCAAAATACAACAATAAGAGGTGCCAAATTTGTTCCCATTTCAGTAACTCGGTAATTACTGGGGCGATTTCGCTGAAACTTGGTATACAGGTAGGCACCCACCAGGCAATGCATTCCCATGTGTTGCGGTTAGGGTGCTACTGCACGTGCGCAAGTGCAGGGGGCGTTTCCAGATCTCGAGAACGGCTGGGCCGATTGCGCTCAAATTTGGTACACGGTTGGGGACCGGTTAGTAGGGTGCCGTGCAAAAGTCAGTTTGGACCCCTTGCACGTGCGCACGTGCAGAATGCCGCTTCCAGATCTCAGGAACGGCTGGGCCGATTGCGTTCAAATTTGGCACACCGCTAGCGACCAGTTAGAAGGGTGCTTTGCACAAGCCGGTTGGAAGTACCCTCTCGCCCTTCCGCACGTGCAGGGCTCACTATCTCGCTCGCTCGTTCTTCGCCCAAAAGGCGTTTTACTGGTAATATCATTGTATATGTTACATATTCGATAAATAATCCACCGGAATACGAAAGCCCACAAAGTAAGCTTTCTAAAAAATGTGCATTAGTCACAAGTCAGTGATGACTTAAGCTGCTTTTTACGCGATTGTTTTCGTTGGCGGTCGATAAAAATACACTAACTATATTTCAATGCTTACAACTAAGTCAAATTTGAATATAACGTTAATGCCCCAGTAGATACTTAAGGCCGCCCCACACTGGACCTCGCATGCGGGTTGCGAGTTTTTGGGTTTTCGGGTTTCTTCAAAATCAAATAATACAATCTAGGCCGAGTGACCCACACTACCATCTAACAAGCGAGTCTGCATGTTTTTAGCTCGCGAGCGACCTTGCATTGCATTCCAAAAGTTGATTTTGAGTCAACTTTCGATTTTCCTCGCTGCGAGGTCTGCGAGTTCTGCGAGGTTTGCGGGTTTTTCGTTGGAGCCGAATTTTGGTTCGTTGCGCTGGTATTGCGACTATATGTAAGTTTCTGAAGGTGTACCGGCTTCACTGCATTCATGAAGTTACCATAAGGAAACGGTCTAATCACTCTATGAATTAGTATTATGCCCGCAAACTCAAAACCCGCAAACCCGCAACCCGCATGCGAGTTCCAGTGTGGGGCGGCCTTTAAACAACAATTAATTACTGTTCGAATGATGGTACGCATACCCCCATTGCTCCTAGCCAAAGTTACTTCTACCTCGTGTCTTCATTGAAAAATTGATACCATACTTACGGTATCAATAAAATTAATAAAAATTAAATAAAAATTAATAAATAAAAATTAAAAAATAATAAGTAAAAATTAATAAAACCGTTCTTACGGTTCATTTACATGACGTTCAAAACCCTGAACACAACATTTCTTACGCGAGTTGTTGCCTTTTCTGATAAAATGACGTCTTTTTCTAAAAATGTCAAAAAATGATATTACGTTTTTGTTTTTGAGCAATAAATTAACTGTAAAATCTTAATATGAAATAATCCTTATTTTTTATGACTATTAACCCTATTCCTGGCGGGCTCCGCCGGGACAAGAAACTGGCGGGGGGGCCGATTCGGCCCCCCCTTCAGATCTCAAAAACTACACATCGCAGCGACAAACGGTAAACGGCATCGGATACGCACGGTCAAGATCTACAATTTTTACAAAGGTCATTTTCAGGTAAGGTCAAAGATGACGTCACAGGGGTCGAAAAAGTCAAAATGGCGGCGCTAGATATGGAGAGAGTTTTTCTCGAAAACTTTCGAATTAGTCAAGATAGGAACAAACTAAGGGCCTCATCGTGATCCTCTCGTCAATCCGCATCGAACGATATATATGTTGACCTCGAAAGGTCAAGTTCAAAGGTTGACCTCAGGTCACGTGACCTCGAGGTCATCATGTATATCATTCGATGCGTCTTGACGAGCCGAACACAATGAGACCAACCACGCGTCTGTATCTTGTTCCTGTACGGAGTTATTGGCCAAAAACCTTTGGTGACCTTTGATGACGTCACATGACCTCACAGCTGCCCAACAGCAAAACAGACCTCAAGGTAGTGAAGGTTGATCGTATATGAAGTCATGTATGGTATATGGGGCCATACATGACCGTTTTAGTGGTAAAAACAGGGAGTTGATTTTTCCCCCATTGACTTATAATGGGGAGGTCGCGAAACTGACCTGACCTTAGGTCACCGACATCAAAATTCCGAGATATACAAATTGCACATACTGGTACCCTAACTAAAGCCTGAGGAGAAGAAATTGATCGGTCAAAAACTCTAGCTCTGGCGTGATTGCAAACTTTTCTGAGGTAGGGTCACCAAACCGCCTCTGGTGAGTGGTGACCTGACCTGAGGTCAGATCAACTCAAAATTTTCAGACATGTTGCGTAGATGCCTTTTAGGAAAAGTCAGAAAATTTGAGCTTCCTAGCTCAACGCGTTTGGGAGAAATAACCAAAAAACCTCAGGGGGGGGCTCCTGAGGCCCCCCCGCCAGGAATAGGGTTAAAAAGGAAAAAATTGCAACTTCTTTGTTATTGACGTCATTAAAAACTTGAATAAACTTTGAGATTGAAAGAGGCAATTGTGGCTCACACGTCCTTGGTGATTTGATCGCAGCTTGAAGAAAAATGAAAAATCAAATTGGAAAAATCAAAATAGATGAATCATGTTTTTCTTTCTTGACTTAGATGCCTACTAGTGTTTTGATGCCTTGCATATCAAATTAGTTTGAGACTTGCTCAGAAGGTTGCTTCAAGCCTGGCATATCACACCCCAGAAAATATGCAAGGTAAGAAAGAGCAAGAGTTTTAACTACAATCACTGTTTGACAGTTCATCAACTTCAGTTTCATTTTCCGTAACATTGATAATGAAAAGTACCAGGGTCTGTTGTTCTGTCCCACAACCATGCTTCAGGATTTGGTATTAGCAAGCCCCTGTCACTCCACTTTTGATGACATCATAGGGGGCCTCAGGACAATAATGGGGCGGTGCGCCACAATCGCCTCCAAGCTACTTGCCAACAGTTGCCATTTTGATTTTTTTTTTTAAATAAAGTTACAAATAATAAAAATATTGTAATAAAGTTGTTTATTAAATCAATACCTTATTTTAAATCTTACTGAAAAATGATTTATTCATAGTAAAACTATAAGCTCGATGCGTTTTTACGTTTCTTTCCTGCTACTGCAGAGGGTTTTTTAATCGTATATATCTTCAAAACCGGGCATTTCTTAGCATATTGCTGCTCTTTTTTGTCGCTAGAAAATTGGTTGGGCTTTCCATTGACATCAACGGTTGAGCAGTAGGTATTGAATGCCATCAATAATCTTTAAATAAAATTAGTCATTTTTACGTTGTAAAGGAACGGAGTACCCCTTGCGAGCATCAGGGGTGACATCACTCAGGATCTGTCTGATTGGTCGGCGGGGGAGTGACTGTACCTTCTATAGATGGCCTTGGGCATTAGATGTCGACACTGCTTCTATTCTGGTTCCTTGTTTATGTTTTCTGTTCATGTAGGTACCTACCCATCTTTGACTTTCTTAACCCCTTGCAAGGGCCTATAACCTATAACCTGTACCTGTATAACCTGTATAACCTGTACCTATAACAATACACGCAACGGCTGGGAAACACTGCGCCGGTGCGCCAGAATTGACAGCATCGCTTGAATCTCAGCGACCAATCAGCTTTCGGCCATCCCAGTGACGTCACATTGGCAGCATTTGGTAGCAATTTCCCTCCTATGGCCCGGTAAAGGGACGGACCCCCCTGGCGCTCCCAGGGAACAGTGCGCAGTTCCTCCTCGGATGCTCTCTAACACTGCCTCCCCGCCCAAAAGGAATTCGTCTCTGGCTGCTGCGGCAATGCGGCGCACGTTTTGACAGCCTAGCAAGACTGCCCCAGTGTGCCGAGCCGGACTGCTGCTACGGCTACTGCGTCTCCTGGAGAATCTGGCGCCTCTCCAAGCTCCAGAGCTAGAGTAGCGGGACGATGCTGGAGCAGTGAGCGCGGGCGCCACTCTGGTGCATGGCGTCCTGCTGGAGCCGCGGGTCATTTGCGACCCCGGCGTTCTTCTAGAGCCAAGCGTATCATGACTTTCAAGCGCCTTGCCATGATCGGAAGTCATTCGGCCATTCAGCGTTGTATCAGGTGCAGTGCAAGCTGCGGAGCTACAAGCTCTGTGGTCCACTGTCGTGTGTTTTGGCGCTTGGCTGGGCGCGAAAGTGGTGGGATGACTTCTTTCAGACAGATATGTGCTTGGATCCGAGAGCTGGATCTATGATCTCAGTGGATCTCTCGACAAAATAGAGGGGTTGGATCTATGATCCGAGTGGATCTCTCGACAAAATTCAGGGGTTGGATCTATGATCCGAATGGATCTCTCGACAAAATTTAGGGGTCGGATCTATGATCTCTGTGGATCCAGCGGGCAAAAATTTGTGGAGGACCTATGATCTGTATGGATCTCACGACAACATGTAGCCAATGAAACCCTTATCCTACATAATTGTACACCTTACAGTGCAATACAATTGAGAATTATAACTTGGGGACATGGTTATTGGTTAAGAACACTTGTAATCATTAGGTATCATCATTAAATTTGAATTTAGATAAACAACATTTGTACTACATTTAAAATAAACCAAGAACATGCATATTGCTACTTTTTGTGACCAATTGTAACTTTTTCATGACAGCACTGATGACAATCTTATCAACAAGCTACAGCCACTTAAATTCAATGAACAAACAGTACAGACAGATGCAGTAGCAGCAGGGCACTGCAGATTTTCATTTTGGTCCCATTCTTTCCATGCAATGCCAGTAGGGCTAATGTTAAAATGCCAAAATCTATGGGGGGCACTGTACCCTGGTGCCACCCCCCCCCCCTGTTCTGCCGCCTATGGACAGATGTTAGGAAATCAAACCTGGAAGCCGAATAGGTCAGTTTTGTTAAAAATAATCCAGCAATCCACTTCTGCCAGGTATGAAATCCAAATCCAGAATGTTCGTATGAGCTATTAGTATGTGCAACACAATTTCGATTTAGTAAGAATAGCAACGAACCTCTAATACTTTCCTAATAAAATTGCAAGTTCAAAAATGGCATCAGCTTCTTCAGATTACCTACTTTTGGCATCGTGCCACGTGTGGTGCCATGCTGTGCTTTTGTTATGAGAGAGCCTCCCAAAAAAGACAACTACGAAATTCACAGCTCACGTTTTGGTAAAATGGTTTTATTACGTCATTATCGTTTGACCAATGAAAAATCTTAATTTGACCAAAACCGTAATGATTCCAAAAGATTCCCCGTAATAGGCCCTTTAAACTTATGACGTAAGATATTGTTATTCTTTTGAAAAGTGAATAAAATAAAGATGCAAGGCGCACACCGCTCAGGGCCATGTAAAACCATTTCAGCTTACGTTTACGTCATTAAATTCAACGCTACAAAGATGATATTCACAAACAATCGTATCGTAAAATTATGTGAGGCAGATAAAATGAACATTCTTAAAAAAACTCCAGACTTTTGAATTTCCAGTTTGATTTTTTATTTATTTTCATTATACTCGAAGGTAGAACGCCTAGCTTATTTGTTATTTGAAATGACGTCACGAGTTCTATTTAGATACTGAATAATCATTTTACGGTAAATATCCAAGGCCATTACAATTGATATTTCGCTTCCCATCGCTTCCGCAGGCTGTTGAATATTTTTATACTTTTGTTTATATCTCAGTTTATTTTATCAAATATTTCTTTCAATAGATTCAAATACCTTTACCTAACCAAGCCACATGTGTCAGTATCATCTTTTATTGTTTATCAATCAATTGTGGTAGCTGGAAACTGGAAAGCCTCATGGTTGTCTAATGCAAGATTGTCTTGTCAATATCATTATTGTTATGTAGATTCTAACATGAATTGTGATGTGGTAGGTACCTAGTTATGTATTGCTCATATGTCATTACTTTGACTTACCTCTATGTTAATTGTTAATGCAAACTTTTCTGTTGGTATGTGAACTGTGAACAATCTTCATGTCACTCAATTCTCTCAAGTTGTGACCGTCATGAGCCTCCTTTATTTTGTATTCTGTATAATGTAACTGGATGCCTTTACTAATATGGCCTTTGTATAAGATTGTTTGTTTCTAACCATACTTCGGTATTCATAACTTCTTATGAAAGAAAGTTGTTAACATTTTGAGCACCTATGAGCTATGATCCCAATGGATCTCACGACAAAATTGGGGAGCCAGATCTATGATCCGAGTGGATCTAGCGACAAAATTGAAGGGTCAGATCTATGATCCCAGTTGATCTCTCGACAAAATTGAGGGGTTGGATCTATGATCTAGATGGATCTCGGATCGGGATCCATGGGATCGGATCTCAGATCCATTTTTCCGGATCCAAGCACATGTCTGCTTTCAGATATGATTCTGGTCAAATCATCCACCTTGCTAGATATGTAGATGGTCTAGCTGAAGGTGGGTAAGGCGGATTGCTTCCATCACATCTATCAGTCACTCCCGGAAATGATGGTCCTGGAATACCTTTATCCGCATAGTCGGGACCGGGGTTTCGCTCCACACCTCAAGAGTGAGAATTAAGGCAAGTCCAAGAGCCATTGAGTCTTGAGCAAAGCACCTGACTTGCCATGAACTTTTGGTTGACCGGACACAAAACATTCCAATCCGAACACGGTAGGTTTGTGGGTCAATCATTTTTCCTGACGGATCAGCTGGAAGCAGTCGTCTTCAGAGTGCGAGTCGTACAATAAAATCAACCTTTTTCGACAACGAAAACGAAACCAAATTTATGGAAAACTATCAACATATCCCAAACTTTGATAATTAAGAAAAATTGGATTTGTAATATTCAGTTAGGTATTGACTACCTACGGAATCTCCGTTCAATTAGGAATAGTTCCATATAAGTCATTTTCGGCTTTGAGGCCTTATCAAGCTAATAAAAGCCCAAATACTAGAAAACTGCCAAATGCGTCCGACCGTGCCGAGTGATGTAGGTCAACTGGTTTGCCACACAGTTTGCCACTGCTATGGGCGGCTGTGGCTGTGGAAAACTGCAGCCGTGCAGAACTCTAGTCTCAGGCCTCATCCGGGCAAAAAAGATTTTTAGGGTGAGGGACAAACGCTCAAGCTATTTCTGTCAAATGTGGCTATTTGAATATTTCAAATAAGAGTAAAATTGGAGAATTTCACTTACCTGAATTGGAAAAATCCCCACTCTGCAGTGTGCAGCGGCTGGCGGGTGCCGCGGAGGCCCAGCGGCCGCCGGGTTATGAAAAATTGTAAGGGAACTCAGATTTGTTTTTCATTAGAAAAACACGATTCTAACGAATAGTTTTTAACGATTGACAACAAACCCTCGGTTAAGACATATTTGCCATCCTGACGCTCCAATTGAATGCCTAGAGCAAAATGGATGCCATATTCGTGATCAGCGGTGGCTATGAATCCCTCATAAACGACGTTTCATTTCCTGAGGTCAACCAAGGGTCATTCGAGATCACATGAGGTCAACAATAACCCTCGCCCGTATAGGGGGGGTCAAACGGACCCCCCTCGTTTTTTCGCGAATACCTTGCGTAAAAAGCGGCCGATCGCGACGAAACTTTCAGTACCCTCGCATTAATCAAATTTACACATAACCTAAAATTTTCATGACCCTGACCTTAATGACCTTTGACCTGTGACCTACTTTTCGAGACCATGTTTGGCCGGAATCGCGATTCGGCGTATGTCGGCTCGCATTAGCCGCGCGTTTGCAGTCTTTTCGTGCTTTTAAGACGCGCACCGACGGGGGGGGGGGGCGGATATCCGCCCAACCCCTGAGGTTTTTCGCGAATAGCGGGAAAACCGTGGCGCGTAGCGCCGCGAAATTTAGTAAGACTATTCTCTCGTCAATTTTACACATAGTGTGCAAGTTTGAACCTCCTAACTCTTAACCCGCGCACCGACGGGGGGCGGATATCCGCCCCCCCCCTCCTGAGGTTTTTCGCGAATAGCGGGAAAACCGCGGCGCGTAGCGCCGCGAAATTTGGTATGACTATAACCTCATCAATTTTACACATGGTGTGCAAGTTTGAACTTCCTACCTTTTAGCCCGCGACCTGGTGGGGGGGGGGGCTATTTTTTGCCCCCCCTCCAGACTTTTCGATATATCTCCAGAACCGCTGCACCGATCGTCACCAAACTTTCAGTACCCTCCCGGACATCAATTTTACATATGGTGACCAAAACTTTTTCCAAAGGCTATGATAGGTTGGCCGGAAATGACGTCAGAGTGACGTCATGTTCTGCCGTTTTCGACCCAAAAAAGGGTTTCGCAGGAAGAGCTGACAGGCCTATAGCTTTGCAAATACAGAAAAATGAAAAGGACATAAAAGCTGTAGAATTGACAGGGCTACAAAACTGCTATCTCGGATTTTTGAAATTTTTGGATTTTGACCCCCAAAAATCAAAAAATAATTTTTTTTTGATATAATGATCGAAAAATCCAAAAAGTTTTTTGAATTTCGCAAAAACCGGTATATGTGTGAGTCCTTACCGCCTTCCATCCACATACCAAATTTGAGATTGATACCTCTTTTTTTGGCGAAGTTATAGCGAAAAAACTGTTCAAAATTGATGACGTCAAATTTTCAAACTCAATATTTAGCAATTCCAGACCCCGTAGCGCAAAACAAAGACCACCATTAGACTCCCCGGGACGAGCTGCATCGAATCAATACCCATTTTATGCAAAAATATCAACTTTAAAATTTGACCTTTTTTGGCCTGACTTTGACCTGACCTTGACCTGAACTTCACCAAAAAGTGACCTAAGCCGTACCTGATAGTCTTATAACCAACACCATTGAGTTGGAAATGAAAAATTGGCCATAAAACATGCATCACACAACCTTAGTAAAGTTGGGCTCATGTGACCTGACCTGTGACCCTTGGTGACCTGACCTGTGACCTGACCTGGTATTGTCAGTGACCTCTAATAGCAACATATCTACTAGGCAACTGACGCCCTATCGCTGATTCTCGACAAAATGCGTTTTCCTCGGTGTTATAGCGCATTCCCTAGAAGACCCGTGAACGGTGAAACAGTTCATCTTTGACCTGACCTGTGACGTCATCGGTGACCCCGAGGTCAATGAAATTTGTTTTCCTTCGACAAATTTGACAGGGCTTTCGAACGCCGTTTGAATTTTCCGGATCCGTCCAGTAGTTTCGGAGATATGAGGGGGGGGGGCAAAAAATAGCCCCCCCCCCACCAGGTCGCGTTATAAACAGACCCCACCAGGGCGCGGGTCAAGGTCAGGTCGCCAGGTCACTTTGAATGACCCAACCTCAAGTCACTTTTACAACTTTGTCACCGTGCCACAGCTACAGTAGATGTCGGAGGCCTTTAAAAGTCGCAGGATATTATTAGGTCATTAGTAGCTACAATTTGTATATCTCGGAATTTTGATATCGGTGACCTAAGGTCAGGTCAATTTCGCGACCTCCCCATTATAAGTCAATGGGGAAAAATAAACTCCCTGTTTTTACCACTAAAACGGGTCGGAATGGCCCCATATAGTTTACATGACTTCATATACGATCAACCTTCACTACCTTGAGGTCTGTTTTGCTGTTGGGGAGCTGTGAGGTCATGTGACGTCATCAAAGGTCACCAAAGGTTTTTGGCCAATAACTCCGTACAGGAACAAGATACAGACGCGTGGATGGTCTCATTGTGTTCAGCTCGTCAAGACGCATCGAATGATATACATGATGACCTCGAGGTCACGTGACCTGAGGTCAACCTTTGACCTTGACCTTTCGAGGTCAACATATATATCATTCGATGCGGATTGACGAGAGGATCACAATGATGCCCTTAGTTTGTTCCTATCTTGACTAATTCGAAAGTTATTCGATAAAAACTCTCTCCATATCTAGCGCCGCCATTTTGACTTTTTCGACCCCTGTGACGTCATCTTTGACCTGAGCTGAAAATGACCTGAGTAAAAATTGTAGATCTTGGCCGTGCGTATCCGATGCCGTTTACCGCTTGTCGCTATCTTGCTTCGTTCTCGAGATCTCAGGGGGGGGGGCGGTCATCCGCCCCCCCCCCGTCGGTGCGAAGTTGGCGCAGACCCCCGTCGGTGCGCGGGTTAAGGTCAGGTCACCAGGTCACTTTGAATGAATAAACCTCAAGTCACTTTTTTGCAACTTTGTCACCGTGCCAGAGCTACAGTAGATGTCGGAGGCCTTTGAAAGTCGCAGGATGTTATGAGGTCATTAGTAGCTACATTTTGTATATCTCGGAATTTTGATATCGGTGACCTAAGGTCAGGTCAATTTCTCGACCTCCCCATTATAAGTCAATGGGGGAAAAATCAACTCCCTGTTTTTAGCACTAAAACGGGTCGGAATGGCACCATATACCATACATGACTTCATATACGATCAACCTTCACTACCTTGAGGTCTGTTTTGCTGTTGGGCGCCTGTAAGGTCATGTGACGTCATCAAAGTTCACCAGCGTTTTTTTTTTGCCAATAACTCCGTACAGGAACAAGATACAGACGCGTGGATGGTCTCATTGTGTTCAGCTCGTCAAGACGCATCGAATGATATACATGATGACCTCGAGGTCACGTGACGTAAGGTCAACCTCTGACCTTGACCTTTCGAGGTCAACAATGTATCATTCGATGCGGATTAACGAGAGGATCACGATGGTGTCCTTAGTTTGTTCCTATCTTAACTAGTTCGAAAGTTATTCGAGAAAAACTCTCCCCATATCTAGCGCCGCAGTTTTGACTTTTTATGACCCCTGTGACGTCATCTTTGACCTGACCTGAAAATGACCTCGGTAAAAACTGTAGACCTTGTCAGTGCGTATCCGATGCCGTTTACCGCTTGTTGCTATCTTGCTTCGTTCTCGAGATCTCAGGGGGGGGGGCGGTCGCGGTCATCCACCCCCCTCCCGTCGGTACGAAGTTGGCGCAGACCCCCGTCGGTGTCTCGGGTTAACCCTCGCTTGTGTAGGGGGGGGGTCGGATAACCCCCCCCCCATGGTTTTTCGCGAATAACTCGCGTAAAAAGCGGCCGATCGCGACGAAACATTAAGTACCCTCGCATTGATCAATTTGACACCTACCCTGAAAATTTCATGACCCTGACCCAAATGACCTTTGACCTGTGACCTCTTTTCCGAGACCATGTTTGGCCGGAATCGCGATTTCGCGTATGTCGGCTCGCACTAGCCGCGTGTTTGCAAGCTTTTCGTGGTTTCAAACGTTCAAACATGTGATTTGATGTTACTTTCGTGTGTGTCAAGGTCACCTGAAGGTCAGGTCAGGTCATTGACCTTTGGTGACCTCGGGTGACCTCGGGTCACTTTTTCGAGTTTTACATGTTTTTAGGCTAGTTTTTTTAGCTGAATTCGAATTTAGCAACCATTTGAACATTTACGAAGTAGTTTTGGTGACTTCGTAACATGTTACGAAGCTGTCAGAGGCGGTTGACACGTACTACGAATACCCGTCACGACGCCTTCTGGTTGACCTGACATGACCTGACCCGACCTGGTCTAAATGCTTCAAGACATCATCTGTGATCAAAACTAACACGATATTCGTGGTCAGCACCCCGAAAAACCCCTTAGCAGCCACACTTAACGACTTTCTAACAGGTCCCGATTTTCCCGACTTTGGGTCATTGACCTGACCTGGAAGGTCAACCAATGACCTAGGACCTTAAAATTGGGTTTCATCGGCTTCCTCTTGTCACGGGCAACACGCTCGTTTTTTCCGCGAAGCTCTAGCTCGATCAGGGGCCAAACGGCAAGGGGGGGTTCCAACCGACCCCCCCTACACATTAGAAGCTGGCAAACGCCGCACACATGCGAGGGTTAACCCGGCACCGCCTGGGCTATTTCCGTACCCACGACAGCCTGGGGGGGGGGTCGGATCAGACCACCCCCCCCCCCCTGTTATCTCGAGAACGAATGGTCGTATTGAGCCCCGCGAGGCGGCGTTCGAAAGGTCTCTACGAGACCTTCCTAAAACACACTTAAGATTTTAAGATTGAGGTCAACTTTCGGGTCAAGGTCAGGTCAAAGGTCAAATTCTGGGGTTTTGCATGATTAGACTTACAGACAGCGGAATCGACAGCTGCTGCTCGAAACTCACCAAAAATGACCTCAAAGACCTAGTGAGGGTACCATGAGCGTATAGGGGTCATACTAAGTACGGGTCAAGGTCAGGTCAGGTCACGAAAGGTCACGGTTTTCACTTTCTGCTACATGGGCGTGCGACACATGTTTTATGGCTTATTTTTCACGCCGAATCCGATGGTAATGGTTATATGTGACCCCAAGTCACTGTGCTTGATGATAAGTGTTCATTGAAAGCATAAAAAAATCGTTTATACCATACATAGCTAAGAGAGGGCTAAGAAAAAAGGTCAATTTTCAACTTTTTATTTTTGACACAAAAATGCACTTTTCTAGACGAGCTTTGTACCAGGAATCTAGTGGTGCCATTTGTTTTCTTATGCGATGTTCAAAAGTGCCTCTAATTCACGAAAATGCTTATGACGTCACCATGCCCTATGCATGTTGGAGCTATTTTTACAATTTGGGGTTCAAAAATCAAGATAGAAAGTTGAAATTTGGGACATCTAATATTCTAATAGAGCTCTATAACATATTTTCCGGTTTTTTTTTTGGGAAATTCTCAAAATTTTGGATTTAACCCATTAATGCCGGGATTTTTATTTTTTGATTCTTATGTTGTCCTTAACCCGCGCCCTGGTGTGGGTCTGAGCCACCTTCGCCCTGGTGGGGGGGGGCCAAAATGACCCCCCCCGTCTAACTCGAAAACGAAGAGGGCTAGGAAGACGCGGAAAAAAGCAAACGAAAGCCCATAACAAGTACGTTCGAAAGTATTTCAGTCATTTTTTCGCTAAGGTCAATATTGAGGTCGCTAGAGGTCATCATAGGTCAAATTTCAGTGTTTTCGGTGTTGCCGGACATATTCCGCTGTAGCTCGGAAACTAGAAGAGCTAGAGAGCCGCGGAAAAAAGCAATCGATAGCTCTTTTCAAGCTCTTTCGCCAAGGTTCGTCAGATTTGACCTCAGCTCAACGGTTTGGCCCACAGAGGTCATGCAAGGTCAACTTGGCAAATTTCGTTGAAAATGTTTTTAACTATAGCATGCATTCACGAGAAAATAGAGAAACGATTCATGCACCATCGTGCTTGGCTCGTCGAGACGCGTCGAATGATATATAGTTTGACCTCGAAAGGTCATTTTGAAAATTTGACCTCAGGTCAAGGTCATGACCTTACCGAAATAGGTCATGCTGCATATCATTCGATCCGCATTGACGAGACAAACACGATAAACGTCGAACGGAGTCTCTATCTCTATTCAATAACAAGTAAGTGCAGAAAAACCGCTGGTGACCTCTGGTGACCAGGGAGATGACCTAGCGTGACCTCAGCGAGGTCACAAGCAAATGGTTTCACATGGGCTGTGATTTGCTGACCCAAGACACTTCAATAACGAAATATAGGAACAATCACGCCCGATTTAGCTGAAAAACAACTACTTTTCGATTCTCCCATTGACTTATAATGGGGAGCAGCGATGACCTGACCTGACCTTAGGTCACATTCATAAAAAATCCGAGATAGCCATTTTGTAGAGCTGGGTGACATCTTCAAGTACTGTAAATTTTACATCGATCGGATAAAAGCTGTGCCTTTGAGAGAGCTTTGAACTTTTTTAGAGGTGGTGTCAGTTTTGGTGACCTTGTGACCTGACCTGACCTGACCCGAACCCCCCAAAAAAGGACATGATGTAAAAATGTTGAATAAACAGCTATACAAAGTTTCAGGGCGCTAACTCAAGTGGTTTCTGAGTTATCGCTGAAAAACCACAGGGGGGGGCCAAAATGGCCCCCCCCCACCAGGGCGAAGGTTAACAGATGTTAGCCATACGAGTCCCAGCAAGAAAACTGTGCAAGCTTAACCCTCTCCCTGGCAGGGCATTTTTCATAACGAACCCCCCCCCCCCCTGGCAGGGGGGGTCGATGCGACCCCCCTCGCGATTGGCTCCTATGGCACCTAGAAACACCAAATTTGGTAGGTAGGTGGGGCCCCTGGAGTTCTCGCCCCTGTGCAAATTTGGTTGCTCTAGGTCAATATTTAGGGGGGTTTGGGGGGTATAAATGTAAAAATTTCGCTAAAAACAGGTCAAAAGGTTTTCGCTTATAACTTTTGATCTAATTAAGATAGAGCAAAAAAGCACCAGTGAACTCAGCACGTCAAGGCGCGTCGAATGATATACTTTTTAGCTTGCTTAAGTGGACTTCAAATTTTCTTAAATTTTAAGTAAACTTAAATTAATAAATTAAGTTCACGTTAACCAAATTGCGTCATATCGTATATCATTCGATTCGGCTGATTACCAGGAACACAATAATACCATTTTGTAAGCTCTAGCGTCATTATGTGTCAAGTTATTGGCAAAAACGTCATTTGACCTCAGTTGACCTTATTTGACCTGACCCATGGATAAGTACACCAAACAAAGAAGCACCAAATGACCTGCTGTTAAGTACTGTGGTTTCAAAGCACAAAAATGGTAGAACGAAGCGGATATCTCCAGTATTTTCCGAATTTAGTATTTTCCCATAGGCTTAACATTACGACGTAATGACCTCTAACTGACCTCAGGTCGGTGACCTCAAAAAACCCGAACTATATGTTATACAACTCGGTGAACTTAGCACATCCTGAAAGTTTGAAGGTAATCAGTCCAAAACTGTGAGTTGGACAGGTGCAAAAAGAAAATCTAAATTTGACCATGACCTTGTACCGGTTTTTCTGACCTGGTGACCTGACCCAAGGTCACCCTGACCTGAAATTTTTAGGTCATATGTAAAAAGGTTGCCCCATAGGCTGTGCAAAATTTGGCGGCGCTGCGCGCCGCCGTTTTTACGCTATCTTCGAAAAAGTTTAGGGGGGTCGCATCGACCCCCACCCCTGCCAGGGCGAGGGTTAAAAAAATTGTTCCATCGGTTCTCAAGTTATAAGCATGGGTCATAAATGATCCAACCGGCATTAGTATAGTCACAAATAACGGGTTATCACGAAAACCGATTTAGCTAGATACCTTATCCCGCGACATGGTGGGGGGGGGGGCTATTTTTTGTCCCCCTCCAGACTTTTCGATATATCTCCAGAACCGCTGCGCCGATCGTCACCAAACTTTCAGTACCCTCCCGGACATCAATTTTACACATTGTGACCAAAAAAGTTTCCAAAGGCTATGATAGGTTGGCCGGAAAAGACGTCAGAGTAACGTCATGTTCTGCCGTTTTCGACCCAAAAAGGGCTTCGCGGGAAGAGCTGTCAGGCCTATAGCTTTGCTAATACAGAAAAGTGATGAAGACATAAAAGCTGTAGATTGGACAGGGCTACAAAACTGCTATCTCGGATTTTTGAAATTTTTCGATTTTGACCCCCAAAAATCAAAAAGTAGATTTTTTGGATATAATAATCGAAAAATCCAAAAAGTTTTTTGAATTTCGCAAAAACCGGAATATATGTGATAGTCCTTACCGCCTTCCATCCACATACCAAATTTGAGATTGATACCTCTTTTTTTGGCGAAGTTATAGCGAAAAAACTGTTCAAAATTGATGACGTCAAATTTTCAAACTCAATTTTTAGCAATTCTAGACCCAGTAGCGCAAAGCAATGACCTTCATTAGATTCCCCGTGACGAGCTGCATCGAATCAATACCCATTTTATGCAAAAATATCAACTTTAAAATTTGACCTTTTTTGGCCTGACCTTGACCTGACCTTGACCTGAACTTCACCAGAAAGTGACCTAAGCCGTACCTGATAGTCTTATAACCAACACCATTGAGTTGGAAATGAAAAATTGGCCATAAAACATGTATCACACAACCTTAGTAAAGTTGGGCTCATGTGACCTGACCTGTGACCCTTGGTGACCTGACCTGTGACCTGACCTGGTATTGCCAGTGACCTCTAATAGCAACATATCTACTAGGCAACTGACGCCCTACCGCTGATTCTCGACAAAATGCGTTTTCCTCGGTGTTATAGCGCATTCCCTAGAAGACCCGTGGACGGTGAAACATTTCATCTTTGACCTGACCTGTGACGTCATCGGTGACTCCGAGGTCAATGAAATTAGGTTTCCTTCGACAAATTTGACAGGCCTTTCGAACGCCGTTTGAATTTTGCGGATCCGTCCAGTAGTTTCGGAGATACGAGGGGGGGCAAAAATAGCCCCCCCCCCACCAGGTCGCGTTATAAACAGACCCCACCAGGGCGCGGGTTATTTTGTATACTGTATAGCGGTCTCAGCCAAACTATATTAAGAGGCACTGCATTGCAATACTTTGCAACGCCTCATTGGCGAGGCCTTGGTGCCGCTGACAGGCCTGTGGTGCCCCTGTTCGGCCTCTTGTGCTCCTGACACTGTCAGGGGCACCATAGGCCTGACAGGCCTGTGGTGTCCCTGGAAGGACTGTGGTGCCCCTGGGACCTGATAAGCCTGAGGTGCCCCTGCCAGGCTTGTGGAGCCCCTGACAGGCCTGCGGTGCCATTGCTAGGCCTGCGGTGCCCCTGGCGGGCCTGTGGTGCCCCTGACAAGCCTGAAGTGCTCCCGATATGCCCGTGGAGCCCTTTGCAGGCCCAAGGTATCCGTGCGAGGCTGGTGGTTCCCCTGTGAGGTCGATGGTGCCCCTCGCAGGCCTCTGGTGTCCCTGGCAGACCTGTGGTGCCCCCTGGCAGACCTGTGGTGCTCTTGCTAAGCCGATGGTGCTCCTGCAGGTCTGTGGTGCCCCTAACAAGCCTGTGGTATCCCTGACAGGCCCGTGGTGCCCCTCGGCCGGCCGAGTCGCCGGCCCGCCCCGCGTCACGGCCCCACACGACCGGTCCGTTCATGCTATCCCAACATCGCAACACTAAGCCTGTCGTGCCCCTGTCAGGCCTGTGTTGCCCCTGATAGGTCGGTGGTGCCCCCGGGCCCCAAGGGAGGTCATGAGTAACCCATATAACCACCCTCCCTTGGATCCGCCACTGTGATCTGATCACAACCCCCAGAAATAAATAATCGTATAATTATCAGTTGCTTCCCTTGTGTTGCGTATTTTACATGTATTTAGTGGTGCTGTCTCAGTACGATGGCGGCGCGATGGGGCAGTAGCGACGCATTAGCCGGAAGGAGATTGGTGACGAGGGTCCAGGGGAAAGATGGCGGACCGATGATGTTTGTGATGTTTTGGTCCTGAGTGTGCTTGATGTTTGAAGCAGAATATGTTTGGCTGATGAATAGACCGGCTGATTCCTCCAAATCTTTTACGTGCTCGGGCCTTGCTGATTCTGATTCCCCGACATTTTGGTGCCGAAACCCGGGATTTGGTTGGAAAGGTCACAGCCAAGGTCAATCACGATGTCTGAGGAAAGAGCAAGAAAAGCAGCTAAAGGGTGGCTTACCCGTGCTGGTAAGAAGCTGCAGGATCTGCTTTCTGTTCCAGCTGAAAACAGGAAGTCTGAGTGGCGGCTGGAAGCGTCTAGTGCGCTCACAGAGTTCGGCAAGAGGTTGGATGCGTTTGACATTGCGCAGACAGCTGTTGAGGCAGTGATAGATGAGGATAGCCTCTATGATGACATTGAGAAATCTGGCCTCTTCCGCGATGAGCAGATTAGCCCGCGCCCCGCTGGGCTATTCAGCCATACGCGCCCTGCTGGGGGGGGGGGCAGATTCTGCCCCCCCCTGTCTAACTTCCGAACCGATGGTCGTAGAAAGACGGGGAAAACGGCAATCGAAAGCTCTCAACAAGGCGGATCTTAAGAGCCCAAATTTTTTTACTTAAGTAGGTCAGAGGTCAGGTCAAGGTCAGGTCAAGGGTACAAAATGCAAGTTTCTACAGTATTGGCCTTGCACCGTAGTTGCCGAAGAATGGACTGAGACTGATTGCCCAAAACGTGTTCTTAGACTACCAAGACAATATTCGTTGCACACAATGTCATTCAAAGGTCAAGGTCAAGGTCAGGTCAGGTCAGGTCAGGTCACCAAAAACAAAATATAGAAAAGGGCATGTGCGACACATGTTTTATGGGTCAATTTACTCATGGAATTCAATAGGCACACTCAACAAGTGATATGGACCACCTCTGGATGAATTTCAGGTCGAGGTCAGGTCAAGGTCAGGTCAAGTGAGGTCAAATTTTGAAATTGGTTGTGTAGGCCTAAAAAGGTGTCTATCCGATGCAGTTTTTCACGGCGAATCGAATGGTGCTATTTTTATTTCCGTACGAGGTCTACAACTTCCAAAAAATCATTTTTCAAAATTTTTGTGTGTCGTGACGTCATAAAATTTTGAATAACTCCCACATTTTTGAACCGATTCTTCTAAAAATTGGTATGTAGGTGCACATAGACCACTTCTTTGACATATATTCCGGTTTTTTCGATAAACTCAAAATTTTGGATTTTATAAATATTTTCCCAAAAAAGTCAGTTTTTTGGAAAAATTTTGGCCAAAATCCAAAATTTTCAAAAAACCGAGATAGCCATTTGATAGACAAAGTAGAATCACGTATAACCTTTTTAGTTACGTCTTGATTCCTTTAAAAATGAAGAAGTTAGCGGCGTTTGAAATTTTGCCGTTTTTTAGGCGAAAATGGCGAACATGACGTCACTAAAACGTCAATTTCTCAACAATTTTCCGACGGATTTCGCTCAAATTTTCAGGGAACGTGTCCAATTGATGTATGATAAGGTACTGAAAGTTTGACGTCGCTGGCGTAACGCGTTTAGAAGTTATTGGCGAAAAACGGGAGGGGGCAGATTCTGCCCCCCCCCCAGCGGGGCGCGGGTTAGGCATCAAACGCGTCTCAGCCTGGCAGTTTCTGATGCTGAAGCTGCAAGTGAGAGTGATGGAACTCAGGCCGCAAAGGTGAAGCTGCCAAAACTGGACCTGCCTGATTTCGATGGGCGGGTGGACAAGTGGCTCTATTTTTGGGAGTCGTTTGATGCATGCGTCAATCAGTCTGCACTACCTGAGGTGCAAAAGTTCTCTTACCTTAGAGCTCTGCTGAAAGGCGAAGCAGCTCGCTCAGTAGCAGGACTGAAAGTGGCTGCATCAAGCTATGCTGCAGCTGTCGAGATTTTGAAGCAAAGGTATGGGCGGCCCGAGAAGCAGATCTTTCATCATGTGCAGGGGCTGCTGAATCCTGAGGGCGGTGACCTTGGTGCCCTCCAGGACTCCCTGATGGCTCACATTCGTAGCCTGGAGTCTCTCGGTGTAGACAGGGACAGGTGTGGGGTGGTGCTAACACCTCTAGTGCTCTCCAAGCTACCAGAAGAGGTGCGGCTCGAATGGGCGAGAACCTCTGAAGGGAAAGAAGGGGATCTTACTCACCTGCTGACCTTCCTGAATGATGAAATAAGTCGTCGTGAGAGATCTGGACATTGTATGGAGCTGGCGGGTGTACCAGCTGCTGTTCCTGCCCTCTCTGGGACAGGCGCGACTCCAAGAAGGTCATCTCGGCAAGCTCCTGAGGCTCGTGGCCCAGCTGCTCCTGCCACCGGCTCATCTTCAAGGAGCTCGAGGGATCACAGCCTCCGTCAACCTGCTGCAGCTGCCCTGGCTGCTCCCACCAGGGAAGCAGTGGCCTGCTGCGGCTTCTGCCAGCGTCAGCATCGAACAGATAGGTGCCCAGACTGGCTGATGCTCAGACGCAGAGACAGGTTCCAACAAGTCAAAGTAAGTGGACTCTGTTTTGCTTGTCTGGGGTCAGGGCACAGTGCACGAACGTGTAAAGCCAGGTGTGCACAGTGTAAGGGGAGACACCATGTGACATGCTGTCTGCAACTGGAGAACTCTGATGATGTGGATGCAAAACCTGCTGCCAGTGTGGCTGTTGGGGGAGTGGGTTCAGGGGTAGGGTTTGTGGACCCCAGTCCCTCCCAGGGTGCGTCCTGTGTGACCAACCCTGCAGTCAGTGTGGGTTTTGGCGGAGGAGGTACTAGAAGGGAGGGGTCAGGGGTGGGACCCTACCCTGGGATGGGCCCCAGTCCTCCGCCAGGGATGTCCCTGTCATGTAACACCGGTGGGAAGTGTACATTCTTACCAACTGCCACTGTTGATGTCATGTCTGAGTCTGGGCCTGTGAAGGCTCAGCTGATATTTGACTCTGGCTCTGACCGGACCTATGTCTCTGAGCGGCTGATGAAGAAGGTGTCTGGTCAGTGGAAGGGTACTGTTGAAATGACCTATGCTGCCTTTGGGGGTGGAAAGTCGAGTGGTGTATGTAACATGTATGAGCTTGAACTGACTGGTGCCAATCTGTCTGTGCCTGTACTGCAAAGGATCCAGGCTGTGGAGGTGCCCGTGATCAGTGCTCCTCTGATGCGTCCAACTGTGGAGGCGCATCTCCTTCAGTCCTTCCGACACGTGGAGATGGCTGACGACTTCTCGGCTGAGACCCCACTCCAGATCGACATCTTGATTGGTCAGGACTGCTACTGGTCTTTGGTGAGAACAGGGCTGATCAGGAGCCCAGAGGGACTAGTAGCTCAGGAGACGGCATTTGGTTGGGTACTGTCTGGCCTGGCTGAAGGGTCTTCTGGTGTCACTGGGCGAGGAATCCCTACCTGTCAACTGCTGACAGTCACTGATGTGCCTGGGTCGCTGAGGAACTTGTGGTCACTGGAGGGCTTTGGTATTGATGACAGTCCCTGTGCTGAGTCCAGTGTACTAACCGAGTTCACAGACAGTGTCCGCCAGTGTGATGATGGTAGATATGAGGTTGAACTACCGTGGCGGAAGGATGGGTCAGTGTCCCTCCTACAGGATAACCGTGGCGTCGCTGAGTCGCGCCTGGCCAGCCTCTCTCGTAAACTGAACAGAGATCCTGGTCTGAAGGGCAAGTATGATGCTGTCCTCCAGGATATGGAGGAGCAGGGGGTGATTCATGAGGTTCCCCCAGAGGAGATGGCGACTGACAATCCTGTCTTTTACCTGCCCCACAGGCCAGTGGTTAAAGTAGGGAACACCACCACCAAGGTGCGTCCTGTTTTCGACGCTTCAGCGAAAGGCTCCAATGGTCTGTCTCTGAATGACTGTGTAGAGACCGGGCCTCCGCTGACCCCCACTGTGCTGGATGTTCTGCTGCGCTTCAGGAGATGGAAGTTCGGCATCTCTGCTGACATTGTGAAAGCCTTCCTGCAGATCCGACTGGCAGAGACGGATCGGGATGTGCACCGATCCCTGTGGGATAGGAATGGTCAGGTCAGAGTGATGCGCTTTGAAAGGGTCACCTTCGGTCTGGGGTGCAGTCCCTTCCTGTTGAATGCCACGATACAGCACCATCTGTCGCAGTATGAGCAGTCCCCTCTCATATGTGAAATGAGAGAGAACTTCTACGTTGATGACTGGCTCTCTGGCTCCGACAGCGAGGTGAAGGCGCAGGAGATGCTGCGCGAGGCGACCTCAGTCATGAAGGCTGCCAGCATGGAGCTTGCGAAGTGCCGCTCCAACTCCACAGTCCGGTTCAGTGAGCTGGAGGGTGGGTCTGTTGATGAGAGTGTCAAGGTGTTAGGCGTCACATGGCGCCCGGATGATGACACGTTCTCGTTTGTCGGCCAGCGTCTTCCTGACGGTGTGGTGCCGACAAAGCGTCTGGTGCTGAGCCTGATAGCGAGGATGTTCGACCCGCTTGGGTTTCTGACACCCTTTTCCATGGTTGCCAAGTGTCTCTTCCAGGAGTTGTGGGAGAAAAGGCTGGATTGGGACGATCCCCTGCCAGCTGACTGTTCTGAACTGTTCTGCAGATGGATGGCTGACTGTCAGCTTCTCGAGCGGGTGAAGGTTCCCCGCTGCTTCACAGCTGGAACTACCGCCGACTGGACCTCATCGGATGTCAAGGAGCTGCATGTCTTTGCTGATGCCTCTCCTAAGGCGTACGGCGCAGCCGTATACATCAGAGTCCTGCAGTCGGACGGTACGTTTTCGGTGTCCCTAGTGATGTCGAAGGGACGTGTGGCACCCCTGAAGCGGTTGACTCTTCCGCGGCTCGAGCTGCTGGGCTGTGTGATGGCAGCTCGCCTGATCCAGCATGTTCGCAAGGCTCTGCATTTGCCTGCAGACACTCGCTGTGTTTGCTGGAGCGATTCCATGATAGCTCTGGGCTGGATCAGAGGGCGCCCACAGCGGTGGAAACAATTCGTGGCGAATCGGGTGCGAGAGATCCAGGATCTGACGAGTGTGGAGTCCTGGTTCCACTGTCGGAGTAGTGACAACCCGTCAGATCTGACCACTCGGGGTGTTCTTGCGGAGGCGCTGATGACATCGATCTGGTTCCAGGGGCCACAGTGGCTCACGCAGCCTCCTGATGCGGGTGCTGAGACGGTGCCTTCGGCTCTCGGCCTCACTGACTCTGACGTAGGCCCTGCCGAGGAAGACCCTTCAGTGGCCGCAGCTGACACCGCAGATGAGACGGCGACTACTGAGACGCTCAGTGCACCAGGCGAGGTCTGCTCTCAGGAAGCAGGCCTTCTGGTGGGCCCAACAGGTGATGAGTCAGCCGGTGATGGGCGGTCGTCCTGTCTGGATGTGACAAGATTCGGGTCGTTTTCTAAGGCCACCCGTGTCATCGGGTGGATGGCGAGGTTTGTACGTAACGCTCGCCGTCACGATCGATGTGCTGAATCCGATCTCACTTCTGACGAGCTCGCGAGTGCGAGAGTGATGCTGTTTCGTCTGGTGCAGGCGGATAGCTTTCCTCGTGAGATTGAAACATTGAGGCAGGGGAAGGCGATTCCTGCCAGCTCTCCCATTTACCGACTTTCGCCCTTCCTGACAGATGACGGATTGCTGCATGTTGGTGGTCGCTTGCAGTTTTCCGAACTGTCATTTGAAGCCAAACACCCTGTTATCCTACCCAAAGGGCACCTGGCTGGCCTCCTGGTTCAGGAGCAGCATCTTACGATGTGTCATGCCGGTGTCGCAACGTTGATGACCGCTGTGCGGTCGGAGTTTTGGGTAGTTGGTCTGCGGACCATTGCGCGTCGTGTGGTAAGAGGCTGTATCGCCTGCCGCCGGCAGGATGCCCCGGCGTGCTCAGAGCGCACCGCCCCTCTGCCTGAGGACAGAGTGACTCGGTCCCCGCCGTTTGCTGTGTGTGGTGTTGATTTCGCGGGACCTGTTTTTTCCGTGGACTCTCCACGGAAGAAACTGTACATATGTTTGTTTACGTGCGCAGTGACCCGCGCGGTGCATTTAGAACTGACCGATTCTCTTTCCCTGGAAAGTTTTGTGATGGCCCTCCGTCGATTCGCTGCTAGGAGAGGGGTGCCATCAATCGTCTATTCGGACAACGCGCGCACCTTTGTCGGCGCGGATGTTCTTCTGAGGCGGTGCTTCGGACGGCTCGCACCGCAGTGGAAGTTCATCGCTCCTCTCTCCCCATGGTGGGGAGGATGGTGGGAGAGGCTGGTCAGGTCAGTTAAGACTGCGCTGCGTAAGACACTCGGTACGCGATGCCTGACTCGCATCGAACTCGAGACCGTCCTGTGTGAAGTGGAGGCCTGTGTGAACTCACGACCGCTCACCTTCCAAGGTGATACCGTAGACTGTCCCGGACCACTCACTCCGAACCATTTTCTGAGTGGACACAGCGTGGGGTTCCAGGCCAAGATCGCAGAAAGCCCGACATCTGTGAATCCTCGAGCGCTGTCTGAGAGGGCACGCATTTGTGAAATGCGTTTGAACAAATTCTGGGATGTGTGGACCAATGACTATCTCCGCAACCTGCCGCCGGCAGTGCGCGGCAAAGCTCATGGTGACCTGACGACTGGCTCGTTAGTCCTGGTCCATGAGGAGAAGACCCCTCGGCTCTTATGGGAGACGGGAGTCGTCACCCGTCTGTTCCCTGGTCGAGACGGACGGGTCAGATCCGCTGAGGTGCGAACTGGTAGGGGTCTCAAAACCAGAGCCGTACAGCGACTCCACTGCCTTGAGCTTGCTCCGTCCTATTCCTCTCCTTAGACTGGAATGTGTAGGCACGCTTGGTATTGCCGCCTTTCGTTTGATTCGATGCATTCGCGTTTGATCTGTTGGAGTACACTGGTTCATTTCATATGTTGTCGTGACGTACCATGCGCGTCCGTTGACCTTTGCTGACATAAGTTAGTTGGCCCAGATATTAGGTACGTACCTGCGCCAAGGCGGCCGGGGAGAGTGTTGCGTATTTTACATGTATTTAGTGGTGCTGTCTCAGTACGATGGCGGCGCGGTGGGGCAGTAGCGACGCATTAGCTGGAAGGAGATTGGTGACGAGGGTCCAGGGGAAAGATGGCGGACCGATGATGTTTGTGATGTTTTGGTCCTGAGTGTGCTTGATGTTTGAAGCAGAATATGTTTGGCTGATGAATAGACCGGCTGATTCCTCCAAATCTTTTACGTGCTCGGGCCTTGCTGATTCTGATTCCCCGACACCTTGTATTCAACATACGATAAAATTGACAACACTATTGCCGGCTGGGTCACTTATGACCCAAGGATATTTATCGAGGAAAAAAGTTATCCGATGGCGACAAGAAGGGCAAAAATATACATCATGTCTTTTTCAGACAAATTTAAATGCCAGGTGGACGATCATTCAACAGATAGTAAAGTGCAAACATAATATAATCAGCGTTACCGCTGGCGTCTCGCTGGTTTCCCCAGATTCTCACAAAAATTTCCCTATTTTGAAAATCATTTCCCTAGATGTGGTTATTTTCCTGGAATTTGACGTACTTTCCTCATTTTAACCATTCGTGTTATAGTCGATGCGTCGTAAACAGCAATTAACTACATTCGTTACGTTAACGTAAGAGAGTCTAATGAAATTGCTGGCATATAGCAAATTACTGTATGTGGCAATGGTATAATATAAGTGTGTGGTATATCGTAAATTGTGGTGTGTTGCGGGACGCGGGAAACTATACCGTATAGGTAGTGCTGGCGATAAGAGACGAGTCGATGCATTATTTCGCATGCCGTCAGTTTGACCGTAAAGAAGTGAAATGCGCTAGAAATTGTAAAAATCGCGCCAAAACAAAACGTTGATGTAAAAATTAGCCGCACCCGATATGGACAATACAAAGCATGGAAGCAGTTTGTTTTGAAATAATAGCAATTAGCAGGAATCATATATGCATGCATACATATGTAATTAACCCCCTATGTATTTAAAACGAGATTATCAAACCTGATTTTGTGAAAATTGTTCTCATATTTATTTCATATGACATGCAGAAGAATAATTCATGACAACAATGATTTCGATTGTTGAAAAAAACAACAATTTTTCGGGTTTGTGGTATTTCCCTAGATTTCGTGTGAAATCCATATATCCCTAGATCTTCGCTGATTTCCATAGAAAAAGGAAATTTCCCTAGCAGCGGTAACCCTGAATATAATATTACTTTTGGGGGCAGCGCGCCATTGCCAGTGACCGGCGGCTGTGCAGTCCTGTCGTCTTTGGCTCCAGAAACTTCAGTGGACGATCTCACACAAGTTTTATGCTGCTCCGACGCTCCTCACTGAATCCACAAATCCAACAAAACACACGCACAAGTTCCTCAAAGTGCCACTTGCCTCCATTGAGAAAAAACATTACGATTTTGCTTTTGGGTCATATGTGACCCAAGCGGCATTAATGGGTTAATGAGCTGTTTTCCAAAAAAATATAGTTTTTTTGAATTTTTAGGGGTGAAAAACGCATTGTATGGAAAATCCGAGATGGCCATTTTAAAGAACTCGTTAAGTTGCATCTATTCATGTCCTTAATTTGCAATTTGCATTAAGCCATGATTTTTGGCGATTTTTTAAACATTTACCACTTTTTGACTGAAAACGCCATGTAGTTACATCACTAAAATCGATATATCTCAAAATATTTTTTTTGAAATTTTTTCTTAAAAATTGCACAGGAGACGTCAAATTGATGGGGGAGAAGATATTTAAAGTTTCAAGTCGATAGCGTAAGCGATTCATAAGTTATTCAAGAAAAACGGAGGGGGGGTCGGATCCGACCCCCCAGGGGGTCCGGGTTAAGCGTTCAAACATGGGATATGATGTTGCTCCCATGCATTAGGGTGGGTGTCAAGGTCACTGGAAGGTAGGTTAGGTCATTGACATTTGTTGACCTCGGTTGACTTTTTGGAGTTTTACATGTTTCTAGGCCAGTTTTTGGAGCTAAATTCGAATTTAGCAACCATATGAACATTTACGAAGTAGTTTTGGTGCCTTTGTAACATGTTACGAAGCTGTCAGAGGCGGTTGTTACCTACTACGAATACCCTTACTGCTTGACCTGACCTGACCTGACCCGACCTGGCCTAAATGCATGAAGACATCATCTGTGATCAAAACGAATATGATATTCGTGATCAGCACCCCAAAAACCCCCATATCAGCCACGCTTTACGACTTTCTAACAGGTCCCGATTTACCCGACTTTCGGGTAATTGACCTGACCTGGAAGTCAAACCGATGATCTAAGACCTTAACCCGGCACCGCCTGGGCTATTTCCGTACCCACATCAGCCTGGGGGGGGGTCGGATCCGACCCCCCCTGTTATCTCGAGAACCAATGGTCGTATCGAGCCCCGCGAGGCGGCGTTTGAAAGTTCTCTACGAGACCTTTCCAAAGCACTCTTAACCCGCGCACCGACGGGGGTCTGCGCCAACTTAGTACCGACGGGGGGGGGGCGGATGACCGCCCCCCCCTGAGATCTCGAGAACGAAGCAAGATAGCGACAAGCGGTAAACGGCATCGGATACGCACGGTCAAGATCTACAATTTTTACTGAGGTCATTTTCAGGTCAGGTCAAAGATGACGTCACAGGGGTCGAAAAAGTCAAAATGGCGGCGCTAAATATGGAGAGAGTTTTTCTCGAATAACTTTCGAATTAGTCAAGATAGGAACAAACTAAGGGCATCATCGTGATCCTCTCGTCAATCCGCATCGAATGATATATATGTTGACCTCGAAAGGTCAAGGTCAAAGGTTGACCTCAGGTCACGTGACCTCGAGGTCATCATGTATATCATTCGATGCGTCTTGACGAGCTGAACACAATGAGACCATCCACGCGTCTGTATCTTGTTCCTGTACGGAGTTATTGGCCAAAAACCTTTGGTGACCTTTGAAGACGTCACATGACCTCACAGCTGCCCAACAGCAAAACAGACCTCAAGGTAGTGAAGGTTGATCGTATATGAAGTCATGTATGATTATGGGGCCATTCCGACCCGTTTTAGTGGTAAAAACAGGGAGTTGATTTTTCCCCCATTGACTTATAACGGGGAGGTCGCGAAATTGACCTGACCTTAGGTCACCGATATCAAAATTCCGAGATATACAAATTGTAGCTACTAATGATCTAATAACATCCTGCGACTTTCAAAGGCCTCCGACATCTACTGTAGCTCTGGCACGGTGACAAAGTTGCAAAAAAGTGACTTGAGGTTGGGTCATTCAAAGTGACCTGGTGACCTGACCTTGAAAGGTAGGAGGTTCAAACTTGCACACCATGTGTAAAATTGATAAGGGAATAGTCATACCAAATTTCGCGGCGCTACGCGCCGCGGTTTTCCCGCTATTGGCGAAAAACCTCAGGGGGGGGGGGCGGATATCCGCCCCCCCCGTCGGTGCGCGGGTTAAGATTTTAAGATTAAGGTCAACTTTCGGGTCAAGGTCAGGTCAAAGGTCAAATTCAGGGGTTTTGCATGATTAGGCTTACGGACAGCGGAATCGATAGCTGCTGCTCGAAACTCACCACAAATGACCTCAAAGACATAGTGAAGGTACCATGTACGTATAGGGGTCATACTAAGTACGGGTCAAGGTCAGGTCAGGTCACGAAAGGTCACGGTTTTCACTTTCTGCTACATGGGCTTGCGACACATGTTTTATGGCTTATTTTTCACGCCAAATCCGATGGTAATGGTTATATGTGACCCCAAGTCACTGTGCTGGTGATAGGTGTGCATTGAAAGCATAAAAAATCGTTTATACCATACATAACCAAACGAGGGCTAAGAAAAAAAGTCAATTTTTCAACTTTTTATTTTTGACATAAAAATGCACTTTTCTAGACGAGCTTTGTCCCAGGAATCTAGTGGTGCCATTTGTTTTCACATGCGATATTCAGAAGTGCCTCTAATTCGCGAAAATGCTTTTGACGTCACCATGCCCTATGCATGTTGGAGCTATTTTTTACAATTTGGGGGTCAAAATCAAGATAGAAAGTTGAAATTTGGGACATCTAATGTTCTAATAGAGCTCTATAACATGTATTCCTGTTTTTTGGAAATTCTCAAAATTTTGGATTTTATTAGCTGTTTTCCAAAAAATATAGTTTTTTTGAATTTTTAGGGGTGAAACACGCATTTTATGGAAAATCCGAGATAGCCATTTTAAAGAACTCGTTGAGCTGCGTCTTTCCATGTCCTTAATTTGCAATTTGCTTAAAACCTCGATTTTTGGTGATTTTTTAAACATTTACCATTTTTTGACTGAAAACGCCATGTAGTTACATCACTAAAATCGATATATCTCAGAAACTTTTGAAACTTTTTTCTTAAAAATTGCACAGGAGACGTCAAATTGATGGGGGAGAAGGTATGCGAAGTTTCAAGTTGATAGAGCAAGCGGTTCATGAGTTATGCAAGAAAAACGTAGGGGGGGGGGGTCGGATCCGACCCCCCCCCAGGCGGTCGCGGGTTAACCCTCGCCGGACCTATTGGTTTTCTACATACGCGCCGATCAAGGGGGGGGGGGGTACAACCCGCTCCCCCACGCCGTTTCGCGCCTGGTGGAGCTAGGGCGTCGCAGAAAAAAACGAGCGTGTGCGCCGTTACGAGACGCAGAGACTGGTACCTGATTTTAAGGTCCTAGGTCAACCGGTGACCTCTGAGGTCAGGTCAAATGCCCCATGGTACGGTTCAGTTTTTGGTGAATAACTTTGCAAAAAAGGCAGCAGAGCCGCGATTTTGGCAGCATCGTGTTCGCCTCGCTCAGGCGCGTCGAATGATATACTTTTTGTTCGGGTCAGGTCAACTTAGGGTGTTGACCTCAGGTCAAGGTCAGGTCAGCACCCCCAGGTCACGAACTTAGTCAAAAGAGGTCATGTCGCATATCATTCGATTCGGCAGGTCTTCCTGAGTCCATTGGTGGCTTTGTCGACTCGCTAGCTCAATTTGATCGGGAGATATTGACGAAAAACTAATATGACCTTGATGACGTCATAAATGACGTCACGCAAGGTCAACATTGCAAAAGTGACGCATCTCACCTTGCAAGGAGTGCATCAAATCACGATTCTGTGTGCTTGAGATAGTTGGAGATTGTTCCCAGCGCCCGAATAGCAGTTTTCATTTTCCCCATTGACGTATAATGGTGAGGTCACGAAATTGACCTGACCTCATTTGACCTTTAGGAAAAATCCGAGATATACAAGTTGTGAGACTCATAATGGATACTAGATCCTGCAAGTTTCATTTCCCTGTGACATCTCCTCTGGCAGTGAGGGCGTTGCGAAGTTGCGACATCTGAAGACCGTGCAGAGGTTCACTTATGACGTCGTAGGTCAGTGACCTGACCTGACCCAAAAATGCGGTTGGTGTCAAAAGATGCGGCTTGGATCAAAGGTCAGGTATGCGAAGTTTCAGCTTCCCATCGCCAGGGAATTCGGAGCTATCGCGAAAAAAAAGAACCTATGGGGGGCGGGGTTAAAATTGGGTATCATCGGCTTCCTCTCGTCACGGGCAATACGCTCGTTTTTTTTGCAAAGCTCTAGATTGATCAGGGGCGAAACGGCAAGGGGGGTCCAAGGGACCCCCTCATACGTTCGCGGCTGGAAAAACACCAATACGGGCTTGGGATAAATTTGACCTTTTTTCAAACAAAATTTATGTGGTTCGACGCGTCTTGACAGGACGAATGCGACGGTACCACTGCCGTAGCTCTAGGCCTATTTTTGTTGAATTTATTTGCGAAAGAAATAAAACTCCAGCTTGACCTGACCTCTCACCTCAGTTCACCAAAGCTATTTTTGTATGTTTCCCTAGCCCGCGCCCCGTAGGGCTACCGGCGGACCCTACCACCCGTAGGGGGGGGGGGGCCGTTTCGGCCCCCCCCTAAGATCTCGGAAAATTACCGGCCGATTTTCAAAACTCAAACGGTGTTCGATAGCCCCACCCGGGAACTACCTTGTGACCAAATTTCATTGACCTAGGTCAAACCGATGACGTCACAGGTCAGGTCAAAGATCAGATTTTCACCGTTCACAGGCATTTCAAGAAATGTGTTGTGAAATCGAGTAAATTGGTAATTTATTGAAAACCATCGATGGTACATTGTTCGTCAAACACATACTTTGCTATCTGAGGTCACTGATACCAGGTCAGGTCACAGCGAGGTCAGGTCACCGGGGGTCACATTATGAAAGTGTCGTGTGATACATGTTTTATGGTCCATTTTACATGACAAATGCGATTATGTGGGTTAGGTAGCCTTTGGGCCAGCCTAGGTCACGTTTTGGTGAAGGTCAGGTCAAGGTCAGGTCAAATTAGGTCAAATTTCAAAGTTGATATTTTTGCATAAAATTGGTATCGATTCGATGCAGCTCGTCACGGGGAGTCCAATGGTGGTCTTTGTTGTGCTCTACGACATGGGTGTAGTTTTCCAAAAATCATTGGGGGTGCTCAATAGCTTTCAGAAAGGCATGCCATAGTTTTTGTAGTTTTTTTTAGCTGTTCTTTTTTACTGTAGCCACTGTGTTAATCTGTGTTACTGTGTTACTGTGTTAATCTGTGGTAGCCATCAGGCATCATGCGAGAAATAATGTTAAATCGGTTCGAGAGCTTGTTTTAATAGCGCCACTGTAAAACAATTTTGGCTCACCCAATGCATTGACCCGCGCGGGGCTGGGGTCTCCAGCCGAACGCGCGGGGCTGGGGGGGGGGGTAAATTTTACCCCCCTGTTATCTCCCGAACTAATGGTCCGATTTGGAAAATTTAAACGCCAATCGAAAGATCTCATCACGAATAACTAAAAACATGTACTTAATTTAAAGTTTGAGGTCAAGGTCAAGGTCAGGTCAAGGGTACCAATTGCAAGTTTCTACAGTATCGGCCTTGCACCGTAGTTGCCGAAGAATGGAGTCATGGACTGTGACTGATTGCCCAAAACGTGTTTGGGCCTGACATTGGCCATAAGTTTGGCAGGCCAGATTTTGTACTGGACCATTTTGAGTCAACTTTGAGAAATACATAACGTACAACGGGGGTAAAATCGTTGCTATAGGTATAACACAGTTTACCCGCTCCGGCCCCGGGTGTGAGGGAGGGGTGTGGGGCAATGAGTGCACTGACGTGGCGCCCTCGGAGGACCGGTATGGGATGAAAGCTCAGCTACGCTAAGGGCTTGTGTGGTGCCTTCAGTTATCGGTGGCACCCTCAGAATCACCGGCGTAGGGCCCTCAGAGCCGCCGGTAAGGGAGGCACCGGTGTGGGGCCGCCATGCAGGTGCCGGTGTAGGCGATCAGAGGTGCTAGTGTGATTCTCTCAGAGGCGCTGATGAGGGGTCCTTACAGGCGTTCCTCCGGGCCATCATAGACGCTGGTGTAGAGCCGTTACAGACGGGTGTGGGGCCTTTAGAGCTGCTGACGCGAACTCTCTACAAGCCGGCAGGGGGTCTCAGTGACCGGCAAGGGGTCCTTTAGTCCGGCAGAAGAAGTCCTGCGGGGTCCTAAGAGACCGGCATGGTACTGTCAAACGCCGGTGGGGCCCTCAGGGTCACCGTTGTGGGGCCCTCAAGTCATCAGTGGGTGGCCTTTAGATGCGCAGGTGTTGGGTGGGTCCTCAGAGCCGCCTATATAGGGCTATAATAGGCACTGGTGTAGGCACTCGGAGTTGGGGGTGTGAAACCCTCAGAGACACCGGTGTGGGCCCTAATAGGCACCGATGAGGGCCCCCACAGTTGCCGTTATGGGGCCCTCAGAAAAATAAGTGTGGGACCATCACAGGTGGGAAATGCCCCTAGAACTGTCCCCTAATAGGCCGGTAAGACCTCTCAGAGGCCAGTAACGGGCCTTTGGAGACCACCGAGGTGTCCTTAAAAGCCGCAAGAGGCCCTAAGAAGTCGGCGTGGGGCCCTTATGGAGACCTTAGTGTGGCTATTTAGGGCCCATGAGGTGCTCTAACGAGCCCCACGGGGCCCTTCTGAGTAGAAATATGGCCATCGTTAACCCTCAGCGGTCAAATGGCGCCGCAGGGTCTCTCGGACCCGAGGGTCCCTTTGAACCCGATGGGGGGGGAGGGGGTACGTGTCCCCTTAGACCAGGGGTCAGCAAATGGTGGGGCATGCCCCCTTTGGGGGTAATGGAGCCCTTTCAGTGGGGGTAATGAGGGATTCTGAGAAAGCCTAGCTTTTTAGAGTTTGTAGCTCCAGTGACGGAGCCATCGTGACTGTTGCATCCCAGGGTTCAAAGATTGGCCCAGGCCAAAGGCACAGCAGTCAGCACACATTGATTAGATACCAATTTTCACGTACCTGCTCGCCTCACCATCTTACCCCTCCGTACAGTCGTACAAAAGCAGCTGCAACTTTTGACCGTCGCCCGTCTGTTGGCGTTTCAACAGCCGCTAACGTAAGGGGGAGGAGTCGATCGGACCCCCGCGGCCTCTCGGACTCTGATATGGAGCTGTGCATAAAAAAGACGAGCGTGCTACCCATGACAATAGGAAGCCGCTGCTGCCCATTTTTAAGGTCCTTGGTCATTCCGTCTCATTCAAGAGGGCAATGACAAGTGTCGAGAAAATCGGGACCCGCTATAACTCCTTGAAGTGAGAGTTTATGGCTCAAGATGATCTCCAGAAAAAGCTCATAAGCCAACGGTCATTATGGGTTCAGAGGCCAGTTTTACCAACAGAAAAATAGTCGCCTGCCGAAATTTTTGCCTAAAGATCGTTTCACATATGGAGCGTAAACGGTACAGCCCTATCCGCTTGCGAACCCATCGCGTTTACGCTCCGTATGTGAAGCGGTCTTGAGGCAAAAATTCCGGCAGGCGGTTATTTTTCTGTTGGTAAAAGTGGTCTCAGGTCATGATATTTTCCGGGCTGGTAAAAAAAAAATATGATGCGCTCAAGGGTACAATTTGGTCGTGATCCAATGCCTTTTACGTGAGCTTTTAACGAAAAACCACCCGCCGCCCCTATACGTACGGCTCTCCAGCAAAAGAGTGGTTGGTTAGCCTATGTGCTTTTGGTGTAATAACTTTGAATGACAGAAACACTCCTGTAAAATGAGTCAATAGAAATGAGAAGAGGGTTCGTGCACACACTTCGGCAATGGTTTTCAACAGCCATTAGACGTATTCATCAATGCAGATCGCTTATTGTGATGTTGGCAACCAACCACTAAATACCTGGAGGGCCGTACAAGGGTTAAATGGGATATAGCATAGGCGGCGGAACGGGGAGGGCACCGAGGCACCGTGCACCCTTTGATTTTTGCATTTTAACATTAGCCCTATGGGCGTTGCATGGAAAGAATGGGACCAAAAGTCAGCAGTGCCCCCCCCCCCCCCCCCTTAATTGAAGGTGTTCCGCCGCTACTGGGATATAGGCATTAAATGTTTTGTGGAGGAAGTGTCATGTTTTAAACTTGATGCATGCACAAATACCCAAAGAGTTCCAGGACGGTATGGAATTTCAATAAACTTGGTTGTGTCAGCAATGGGGTCTGGTAGGTGGGGGTAATGGCCCTGCCTGGCGCCCAAAAAGGGGGCACGACCCCGAATGACCTGCCGACCACTGCCCTAGCTATGCCGCTGCTTCATATGCATCATGTCAGGTATTTTAGGCTCGCCCCCCCCCCCGCCCCCAACTTGAAAATCGTTCCCGGGCCCCTGATAATATCAGATGTAATGTTAACACAAATATCATGCATCTTAATTTGCGGTGATCTATTCAATGTATATTCTCTTAGTCACTGAATTGAGTAAGCATAGTATTTGCATGATTCACTGGGCTCATTACAGTACTAGGAGATGGACATTCTGATTATTGAGGGCCTTGAGTCAGCTGGGAATGTTTTGAGGAGGCTGGGGGTGCTTTAAGAAGGCAGGGGGTGCTGAGCTCAGGATTGGGGGTGCTTGAGCACCCACAAAGAGATATAAAGTTACGCTTATGGAGGTCTAGAATTGCCAAAAATTGAGTTTGAAAATTAGACGTCATCATTTTTGAACAGTTTTTTCGCTATAACTTGGCCAAAAAACGAGGTATCGATCTGAAATTTGGTATGTAGATAGAAGACGGTAGGTACTATCACATATATTCCGTTTTTTTTCGAAAATCAAAAAACTTTTTGGATTTTTCGGCTTATATATAAAAAAAATGCATTTTTGATTTTTGGGGGTCAAAACTCAAAAATTTCAAAAATTCGAGATGATAGTTTTGTAGCCCTGTCAATTCTACACCTTTTGTCTTTTGATCATTTTTCTGTATCTTCAAAGCTGTAGGCCTGACAGGTCTTCTCGCGAAGGTCTTTTTTCGGTCGAAAATGACAGAACATGACGTCATTCTGACGTCATTTGTGGCCAACCTATCATAGCCTCTGGAAACATTTTTAGTCACAATGTGTACATTCGATGCTCGGAGGGGTCCTGAAAGTTTGGTGGCGATATCTCCAGCCGTTTAGGAGATATCTACCGAAAAGGACAGGGGGGCCGTTTCGCCCCCCCCCCCCCTACGGGGCGCGGGCTAGGTCATACACTACACAACTGTGCTTTTTAAATTGTCTTTATCTCTAAAGCTATATTTTTGGCAACTGTTTGGAATTCACGTTTGTGACGTCGAATGTTGCTGAAGAGGGGTGTGGGAAAATCGACCCTGTGACGTGTTTTATAGGTGCAAGGTCCATTTTTCACTCCAGAAGATGTCAGATTGATGTGGGTAAGGCACTGAAAGTTCCGTCGTTTCGTCTTGGGGTGCTTTACGATTGGTATTGCTTTGTTTACTGTTGATTTACTGTTGTTTACTGTTATGTTTTACTGTTGATGGCATGCTTTGGTTCACGTGCAACGAAATCAACAGTTTTGCACCTTTTTTTTGCAGATTCACCACTTCGATGAACTGCCTGAAAAGGTACGATCCAATATGGGTGACACTCCGAGTGGACTTGTCGACTATATAGCTGGCATGTTCCCTCTTCTGCTGGTGCATGTGTGGGAGGCAGCAAGAATCCGTCGGACAAAAACACACCTATGGAAGTTCTACACTGGTGAGTTTTTGGTTTAGCAGTCAGTAGTGTTGTACAGTAGGCCTACTAAAAAAGTCCCCCGCTCCAGAGGCGGCCGGCCGGCCGAACCCCCGGATTCCAGCCCCGACTCTATTGCGCAGGCCGCGGCAGCGACACGGGTCAGGTCGCGGCGCCCGGCGAGTGGGTCAGTTGGCGGCGGCCGGCCGTGGAGTGAGGACGCCGTGTGTGGGGCGCAGAGATGCCGCAGTGCAGAGGAGGGGAAGATAATGACTCTGCACGATGCCGGAAATGATGCCTTTGTGATCTAAATTAAACACCTGCAGTGTATATCCTCCCTTGCCCCATTCCTATTTTATCACAATCCTCCAATAATCTGTAATGGCCATTCAGCGCAAGCAAGCAAACAAAACAACCCGTTTAGCGGCGACATCATCTCGGATAAAAAAGCGACAGTGATGATTAGAATAGACTTAGCGCGAAGGCAAATCGAGGCGAGTATTTTATTCCCATTTCCCATCTAGCGAATTAAGATTGGGAATCTTGTCTAACAAGTCAGCGGCCGTTCTAGACACAGAATAATGCTTTGTTTTCGGTCACATCATTATATGCAATAATTCGAAGCGAGGTTTAACCCTCGCCGGCCGAGAAGAATGGGTGGATGCCGCCACCATGCATTCTTTTTGCGGTAGCTCAAAGCACACTGATGATAGAAGGCTGACATTTCACATGCCTTACATTTCATTCAAGCCGGATCACTTGACATCAACCACGTTTTCAGGTCAGGTCACTTAGCTATGACGTCTAAGGTAAACCTCTGCACGGTTGTCGGTTATAAAATGATGCAATCCGCAATGCACTTAGTGTCGTATAAGCATAATGGGGAATTATGGAAACTGTTAATTTGGCGTCGGAAATGATCTGAAACTATACCTCAAACACATGAAATCGTGACTTCATACATTCTTGGCAAGGTCTAATGCTTCACTTTTGCATTGTTCACCGTGCGTGACGTCATTTATGACGTCACTAGGGTCATAGGAGTGTTTCGTCAATAACTCCAGATTAAAATGAGCTAGCCAGTCGGGACAGCCATCAATGGACTTTGCAAGACTTGCCGAATCAAATGTTATGCAACATGTCCTCCTTTCAACAGCTTCGTGACCTGCGTTGCCCTAACATGACATTGACCTGAGGTAAATATCCTACATTGCTTCACCTAAACAAAAAGCATATAAATCGACGCGTCTGAGAACAGAAAACACGATTGTATCGAAATGACGATAATGCGTTTAGTTATTTTCTAAGAACCGATCAAATGCCTTGGGGCCCTTGACCTGCCCTAAGAGGTCACTGATATTTTAAAATGGGGTGCCAGTCGCTGCGTCACGTAACGACGCAAGCGCTCGTTTTTCCGCGAGGCTCTAGCAGCTAGCTCAATTATAGGAGCTAAACATGGGGTCGGGGAATCGCTCCCTTCTCACTCACTATTTGGCCGGGATAGTGTTTGCAATTATTGTTAAAATCTAGCATTTTAAGATTTCAAATGACCCATTTTTTTCCCGCCCAAGCCTTTCAATTCAAGGTCATAACATCAGGTTACGTCAAGTGACCTTACCTCAAGGAAAGTTCCTGTGCTCATCATATCTAAATACACCGACCAACCGATCGCTTCAGAACTTTCAGCGATTTTAATGGGCAACAGTATATGTATTTGAAACGTTTACTTTGCAAGTTTGACATTGTTGACAGAAAGGCCGGGTCAATTTTGAGAACGCTCAACTCTCAAGTCAATGAGAGAAAATTGAACTGCGCTTTTTTTGGACGGAACGCATAATAAACACTCTGAAAACATGTGGTGCTTGATGAGATACAATACTGAATGAGAAAATTGTTTGTTTTGTTGGGGGCCATCTTTTTCGGTCTGAAAAGGCCCTTGCAAAGCTATGATCCATAACTATGCTGTGGTGTAGTAATTGGGTTGTGAGAGCCAGCGACAGTGATCTGCGGCAGTGTTCGCCACGGGCCGCAAAATCCCAGTCCAACCCAGCCCAGGCCCATGGGTTCACAGCCCAGCCCGAGCCCATTCATGATAAAAGCGTCAAAGCCCAGCCCGGCCCGGCCCGTCAAAAATGAATGGACTAAAAATTATTGACACCACACAGGTATCCAAAGGTAGCAAAGAAACAATCTTTTGCGAGCAGCATGCACAATGCACATTGCATGCGTGCTTTATTAACCCGTTTCTGAGTCTTGCACTGTAATTAAGCTATGTAGTTAAAGTTTTTGTCTCGGTTGCGAACCCCTGACTCCACTTGACAGGTCTTGGCCCAGCCCATCCACAGCCCATCGATCCTTCATATTTGAGGGCCCAGCCCAGTCCGTAGCCCAGCCCAGCCCATAGCCCACTGGGCTGGCCCGGCCCATGGCGAACACTGATCTGCGGAAGCGAGACTGTTCCCGTGGGACGATTGCCCTGTCAGGACGGTCCAGCCGTCTTCCAAACGGTCACCCGAAGAGGATTATGTGTCCTGGAATGGATCCGACATCAACTACAGGTTGGCTGGTGGGGTGACCTCCAGTCCAGAGAGGGAAGCATGAAGACTAGGGGCGATGCGGATGGTTTTTCCTGAGGATAGCGAGGACGGAAGGAATCTAACACCCTTGAACCTTCCTTATACGGAATGTATCTCAGGCTGTTAAATCTCCTAAGTGTTTTTCTCGACATCGTCAAGGTGTCATTAACAAAAATATGAAATTCGGGAGGATAAATTAAATATAGAAATTGTGGCCGACAGAACATTATCAGTTGCGTTCAACATACTCGCAAGCATGTTCACACGCCCAGCCATATGAGCCATGTAATAATTATTTTCGATAGACATGCATTAATTTCGATAGTTATGAAATCATCTGCAGTGTTTGTGAAGTTCCACGATACGGATCTAATATCGTGATATGCATTATGACCATTTCAGGTCAGATCATGTCTTTGAACATGGGCCAAACTTTTCAAATGACCTTTAACCCTCGCCGGCACAGGGGGGTGATGCAACCCCCCTAAGGTTTGTCGCGAATAACTCGCGTAAAAAGCGGCCGATCGCAACGAAACTTTCAGTACCCTCGCATTGATCAATTTTACACCTACCCTGAAAATTTCATGACCCTGACCCAAATGACCTTTGACCTGTGACCTCTTTTCCGAGACCATGGTTGGCCGGAATCGCGATTCGGTGTATGTCGGCTCGCATTAGCCGCGCGTTTGCAAGCTTTTCGTGGTTTCAAACGTTCAAACATGTGATTTGATGTTGCTCCCATACATTAGGGTGGGTGTCAAGTTCACCTGAAGGTCAGGTCAGGCCATTGACCTTTGGTGACCTCGGGTGACCTCGGTACACTTTTTCGAGTTTTACATGTTTCTAGGCTAGTTTTTGGAGCTAATTTCGAATTTAGCAACCATTTGAACATTTACGAAGTAGTTTTGGTGCCTTCGCAACATGTTACGAAGCTGCCAGAGGCAGTTGACACGTATTACGAATACCCGTCACAACCCCTACCGGTTGACCTGACCTGACCTGACCCGACCTGGTCTAAATGCTTAAAGACATCATCTGTGATCAAAACTAACACGATATTCGTGATTAGCACTCCGGAAAACCACGTAGCAGCCACACTTTACTTGTGCCGTCGAAGGACGCAAAATGGCCTGTGCCGGCGAGGGTTAAAGATCAACTTTTGATTCATTCGAAGCGTTTTGATTAGAGGAACACGAGGCTGGTAAAATTAATTTCATGCAAGTTTTAAGCTAAAAACTTTTAAGTGTTTGTGGAAAAGCAATTGTTTTTCTCATAATACCGATGGTGGCAGTTGTTATTTACATGCTAAGCCGTTGACCCTAATTAAATCTGACAATATTATTCAGATTTCAGACATAGCGGTAAACGAGCTGATTGTTGTGTTAGGTTAGGCTCTTTTGGTCGATTTCAGAGTGGGAAGGACGATAGGAATTAGGGGGAGCCAGGGGGCCTGGGCGGGAGTCCTGGACCTCATGCTCCGCTGGGGCCGAGCCCATCACGTGGGTTGGATTGCCCTGACACATGGATAGCCCTGGGCGGTGTTTCACGGCCCCGCGCTGCAGCACGCTGCGCTGCGCTGCTGCATTGTTGCGGCGGTTGATATGAATTCGGCTCCACGCTAGCGTTGCGAGCCATAGGCGCGGGAGCCGGGGGGGGGGCAGTGGGGGCAGCTTGCCCCCCCCCCCCCCAACTCTGGGGCCGTGGGGGCGGTGCCCCACAGCTTTGAGACGGAATACCACACTTTTTTGCAAATGTTTTCTTTTTTGTTGAAAAAGCCGAGGGATGAAAAATAAGTGGCCTAAAACCGGTGTGGTAATTCAGAGACAATGCCTGATGCTAGGCTTTTATTAGCAACATCTGAAACACAAGGCACGGAGTGTAAGACACACATACGACATTCACCCCCTGTCAAAAAGAACATAACTTCTCCCTAGCAAATGCATAAAATGCAAATGAACCAAAGCGAATGATCCTAAAGCAACGCAACGCGCAGCATCGTATACCTCACACATCACGCATCATAGTCGTCCATCCACCGTGGCTTCCTTTTAACTCGCGTCGACCTACGCAGATCAGTATTCTCAGTTTGAACACTGGTTGCCTCTTGCCTCATAGCCCCATCGCGATCACAGTGCGGGCTTGGGCCCACCACAGCCTGCTCAGCCTCAGCAGGGCCCATCTCTGTCTCGACGCAACCACTCCCGTCATCGGACGAACCCAGTCCAACTCCAACATCGACCTCAGATCCAGCCTCACACGTCGGTTCCGCACCATCAGAACGCGCAACTGGAGCCAGATGCCGAAGAGAGACAGTAGGCACTCTACCGCTAGGTAGTCGAACTTTAGCGTATGTTGGAGTCACATGTACAAGCTCAACCTCATCCACCAGCGGCTCGTACTTGCTGGCTCGATTGGTGCGCTTAAGCAGAACACGATCAGCACCGAGTAGCCACGTAGGGAGCGCCTGGCCCGATGCCGACCTGCGAGGGTGTGAGAAGAAGCGCTCGTGAGGAGTCTGATTCGTGGCGGTGCAGAGCAGCGAACGCACACTATGCAGCGCCAATGGAAGCACAGTCTCCCACTCTCGGAGGCTGATGCCTTTGTCATGACATGCCAGGGTTACAGCCTTCCAAATCGTACCATTGTATCGCTCAGTCTGCCCATTACCTGGAGCGTTGTACGCTGAACAGAAGCTTTGGGCAATCCGGTTCATCGCGAGGAACTCCTTGTACCGCACTGATGTGAAAGCGGCTCCACGATCGGAGTGCACGAACTCGGGAGTGCCGAACACTGTGAAAAGTGATGTCAGGCACTGAATGGCGGTCTCGGCAGACGTGTCCTTCACAGCAAACGCAAAGGGGAAACGCGAGAACTCGTCCACCACCACGAACAAATAAGCTCTCTCAGTACAAGACGGTAGTGGTCCTTTAAAATCTACACTTAGACGTTCAAACACACGCGTGGCCTTGATCAGGGTACCCGACAACCGAACGAAAGAGGGCTTGCATATACTGCAAGTTCGACATTGCGATATAACAGTTCTGACATCGTCCACTGAGAAAGGAATATTCTGACAGCGCAGGTAATGGCTCAAGCGAGTGACACCAGGATGGCACATCTGATCGTGTAGGTGACGAATAGCCTCTCGGGACCCGCCCGAAACAGCTCCACATACCTGTCCGGCCCTGGACAGCATGTCTGGCACGGTGTTGTAGATTCCAGGTCGGTAGACGATGTCGAAACTCATGCAGGCCAGTTCGAGACGCCACCGAAGGATCTTGTCGTTTTTGACTCGACCTTTGCATGTTTTGTCAAACATGAACGAGACTGAACGCTGGTCAGTTAACAGCTTGAAGTGTTTTCCGATCAGCAGATGGCGCCACTTGCGGATCGCCTCGACGATTGCTGCAGCTTCTTTCTCGATGGATGGTTGCCTTTTTTCAGAGGGGTTCAAGGTTCTAGAAAAGAACGCCACTGGCTTATCGTTCTGAGTCAGTGTTGCGGCGATTGCGCTGTCTGAAGCGTCAGTTTCGACGACGAACGTGGCGTAGTCGTCGACGGCCGACATGGTGGCCGAACCGATGTCCCTCTTCAGCGTCTCGTACGCGTGGATGGCTCCCGGAGACAGCGGGAAGCTGCAGGTAGCAGAGAGCGGTTGCAACTTCTCCGAGAACCCCGGAACCCACTTCGAGTAGTGCGACAGCATACCCATTGCGCGCTTCAGAGACTTTGCATCTTGCGGTACAGGCAGCTCCATCAGTGCCTGTAGCCTGTCTGGATCTGGTCGGATGGTCCTGTTCTCGATCACGTGCCCCAGTATCTTGACAGAGGTGCTCCCGAAGGTGCACTTCGCCTGATTGATTGTGAGCGAGTACTTCGCAGCAGCATCCAGGAACCGCTTCAGATTGGCATCGTGCTGTTCTTTGTCGCGACCACAGATGGTGACGTCATCCACGTAGGCGAATGTGTCCTTCAGACCCTCTGATTGAATGATGTCATCGAGAATCTGCTGAAAACATGCCACGCCGTTCGTGACACCAAACGGGATACGGAGAAACTCGTACAGCTTGCCTCCAGCTTCAAATGCTGTGTACTTGCGATCCTCTGACGAAATCGGGATTTGGTGATAGGCGCTGGCCAGGTCGACAGTACTGAAGTGTGAGTACTGCGCGATCTTGTCAACTATCTCGTTGATTCTCGGTAGTGGGTACGCGTTCAACTCGGTAAATCTGTTCACGGTCTGTGAGTAGTCAACCACCATCCGGCGCTTGCCGCTGGTGGATGGCACAATCAGGACCTGAGCTCGCCAGGGGCTAGTACTGGGAGTGATGATGCCTTCTTTGAGCAGTCTAGCCGTCTCGTCCTCGATGAACTTCAACTCTGACGATGAGTAGCGCCGAGATTTGGCCTGGATGGGATGACAGTCAGGAGTCAGATTTGAAAACAGTGAGGGCGGCCTCACCACAGCCGGCACCAGACCGCACAGGGACAGGGATGGTCGGGAACCTCCAAAGGTGAGGCATACACTGTCGTGAGCTCCCAGGAAGTCGTGACCCAGGAGTATAGGAGCACAAAGCCCATCCATGACTGAGAGCTTGTAATCAGTATACTCTTCCTCTCCCACTCGTAGCTTCACCGTGCACTGCCCAACAACATCCACGTGGTGCTGAGTTGAGGCCATACATACTACTCCCTGTGCTGGAGTAATGTGTAGACCGATGCTCCTCGCAACTTCAGTGCTGATGAAACTCTGTGAGCTTCCAGTGTCAACGAGAGCTTCCAGGTCACGTCCATCAACAGACACAGACATCATAGCCGATTTCAAACTTGGAAGAGAGCAGTTCTGGATGGCTGATATGATTGGCATCGCAGCAGAGGTTTGAGCCCTGGCCGAAGCAGCCCCTCGCCCACGACCTGCTCCCGGCACACGTGGTGGCTGGCGGGGAACTTGAGGACGAGGTGCGTACAACGACGGTTCAACTGACTCGGACTGACACACTTTTGCGAAGTGCCCTTGCTTTCCACAGTTCGAACAGAAGACATTTCTGGCCCTGCACTTATTGCGTGGATGACCCGGTCCACCACAAAAGTAGCAGGGGCGAAGGAGAGCAGCAGATACCTCATCAGTGGCTTCAGATGACACCTGCTGAGTTGGAGTAGCCTGCTGCTCTTGATGCACATGCGCAGTGACAGAGCTGTAGTCACCATAACTGTTGTACGCTTCTGACTGTCTCTGAGCCATCTCCAGCGAACGAGCTTGAGATACTGTCTTTTCCAGGCTCAGTGTGAGGTTCTCAAGAAGACGCTGTCGTATCTGGTTCGAGGATAGACCACTGATGAAGGCGTCACGGATAGCGTCTTCCTTAGCCTGTTCAGCTGTTACAGCCTTAAACATACATTGGGAGGCCAATGACTCAAGTTCTTCCAGATATGAATCAAGTGACTCACCAGGTTGCTGTTTCCTGGATGCCAATCGATGTCTCGCATAGATCTCACTGCGCGGCTTCACAAACCTGGCTTTGAGCAGATCCACAGCTTCCACATACGTAGTGGCTGATTTGATGAGCTTGTAGCATGGACAAGACATGAACGCACGCAGGAGGGTCAGCTTGTCTGCATTGAGAGAGGAATCCAGGGAATCAAAGAAGTCGTTGAACTTGGCAATCCACATGTCCCATTCGTCTTCAGCTGATGGAGACTTTGGGTCGATATTGAGCTCCGGAGGCTTCAAGTACTTGTCCATGATGATCCGTCTCTCGATATGTTGACTCTTGACTCTTCTAGATATGTTGCTAATAAAATTGTGGTAATTCAGAGACAATGCCTGATGCTAGGCTTTTATTAGCAACATCTGAAACACAAGGCACGGAGTGTAAGACACACATACGACAACCGGTGAAAAAAACTAGATTTGGGGGACCCTAGGTTGATCTCTATTATGGTGTGTCCCCAGTCGGAAAGTAGTTCCCGCGCCCCTGTTGCGAGCTTCCGAGTCTGTTGATGTTTCCATGGAAATTGGAAACCCAATGCACCGGTGCGCGCAAGGCACCCTGTCTAAGCAAAATTTTACCATCGATGACCTCTAGTGACATGACCTCTGGTTATGACCCGATCCAAAGTTGGCTGAAGTATTTTTTTCTTTTTGCTACTTTTGACGCTACTTCAAATATCACTTAAATGCCCAAAGCTGAGTTAAAAGAATGATGCTCAATCCCTATTTCCCCTCCGTGAGAGTCTAGGCATTCCTGTGGGGCACGGGCTAACAATGACTATCTCATAATCATTGTGGCCATGAACATCTACTGCCATTCTTAAACACCGGTTTCGCTGCGCTGAGCGGTGGCCGTCCCGTTTGTTGGATTCTACAGCTGGCTGGTGGAAAACGTTACCGGCCACCCGTCCACCGCCCGCGGGCCGGACCGAGCGGTACCGCTGACCCTACCTGACCTGAGCCCGGCGCGATATGGGACAGGCAGACGGGGGTTCGGCTCAGCGAAGGCAGCGCCCACTGGTGCTGGGGACTTTTTTAATAGACCTACTGTACAGCCCTCTGCTCACTGCGTGGTAGGCTATACTTGTTTCAACAAAACCGGCCAATATCTCAAAGGCTCTGCCATCGAGCGTGCGGAAGTCCTAACGGAGGGACGCGCAATACCACACCACATTGTTTGAGCCCCTTGTTGACTAGAGCTACCTCCCCGACCTCCCCGTGCGGTTGCAGTTGACATGGCTATCGGATGGGCGGCGGTCAGAGGTCGGCGGGAGGTGCTGTCTGAGTCAGTACTGAAAACTAACTGACGCACCGTCCGGCGGGAGACCCTGACCTCGGCTCGGCCTATCACGTGACAGCACACTCGTTTCACATACGCGAGCACCCGCAACGGTGGCCGCGCGGAGCGGCCGCGCGAGCCGTGCTCAAAGTACCGGTGCACCCAGCCGCCGTGCCGGGTAAAGCCACAATCGCCGGATGGAGAGCGTTACATAACCGCAACATGACACAAATCTGTATTTTCCGTCCTGAGACTAAGTTTTTTGCTCCCTCCTAGAACCGTCCCTGTCATGCCTTCAATGAGCTCAGCTGACAGCCGCTTACAACGGAATGGTAAAATCATTTGAAAACAAACACAACAACAAAAACAACAGTTGCAGAGTATTAATATCTGCACGCTGCACATCGGTCAGTTGACATAAGTCGCCTCTCTTCAATTAACAGAACGTCTATCATTCCCGTTTGATAAAAGCTCCCCCAACCTTACTTCATCTGTTATAGTGGTGCCAATCGGAACCTGGACATTTGGAGTTCCGTAGCGCAACCGCTGGACCGATTGGCCTGCGGTCTTTTTTGCTGGGTAGCCCCATCCCTTCTACCCCGTAATAGACTACTTTTGATACATCTAAGTGACTGTCGTGGCACGTGCCACGTGAAAAGTCAAAGGTGTTCAAGCTGTTTTGCAAAAGTAGTGATTTTGACAGGCTCATATCTCAGCTGCCGCTTGGGCGATTGACTTGCGGTAATTTTTGCAGGGTAGCAGCATCCCTTCTACCAAAAATAGGATACTCTCGATGCATGTGGGTCAACCCCAGTGCACGTGCAAAATACAACAATAAGAGGTGTCAAATTTGTTCCCATTTTAATAACTCGGTAATTACTGAGGCGATTTCGCTGAAACTTGGCATACAGGCAGGGCTGGGAAATCTCTCATACTTTCATACCCCAGTAGGTAGCAGATATCGCTTTATTGTTCCATCAATTGTAGCAAAATCAGCATTTCTCTCTTCCGTACATCATAAAGAAAAATACAATAAAAACATCAAAATTCGCACATTTTTAAAATAGAGGTACCACCAGCCAGTGATCTCGTCGGCGAATAAGAACAAAACATCTGTAAGACTAACACAAGCTCAAAACGTCAGCTTTGTGCTCCATTTTATGACGAATCTGGCGGCTCTTTGTAGCACTTTCCATTGTAGCACCACTAATTCTTCATACTCTGAGTCGTGTAACAAAAGGTATCTGCTACGCCTTTTTATGCGCTATCTTTCTTATGAATATTGCAAAAAGGAGTTTCATTATTTGTCAAATATTCAAATGACATATTTACGACACAAAACAATTTTTTTTAAAAAGGCATTGTTCAATGATCAATAAAAAAATACGAAAAGAATCAACTCATTCTGCCCATCGCATCTCTAAAAAGCCATCTTTTATGATACAGTGTCCTGCAACGTCTTTAATCCTTTTTGATGACGTCATACACAATGTTATTCAGTTTTAATGTATTTAATTGTTAAAATCATATTTATTTGAACCAAATTAGAGTTTTAAAGAACTAATAAACATTTTTTTTGTAAGTTTTATTAAGAAATCTTGTCAAACATATGCAAATTACGTCATTGCTGTTTGTGTATTTTGTTGATGCATTGTTTCTGGCGCATTAGAGACAATTCTAGTTGTCGTTTCGCGTGGATAGTTCAGTTGAGTTTGATGAGTGTTTCTGGGTGTTTTTGAATTATTTCAGCTATTTTAGCTTTTATTTTGCCTCTATTTTAGGAAAGTGGGATATTCCCGGCCTAATTTCAAGTGTTGCAATGACGACTGTCCCTAAAGCGGCGTGCAGTACCTACACAGTTAAAGAGCAAGGTAGCCGCCCAGCACGCGAAGCAAGATGTGTGAAGATATAGGGAGATACCTATGATCGAATTTGCGCAGAAGGTGAGATCTGATTGAAATATTGATCAAGTAACGCCCAGAAAAGAATTTTTTATTTACTTCTTTACATGTTCAATTATTGTATTAACTCTAAACCTTGATTGGTGGCAACTGGCAACTTTTGTACAGCGGGTTCGGCATGCACAATGATTGTAAATTGTTGACCAGACTGAGCAGCCAAATCAACCTGATTTCTTTCAAATACTTTCTGCCTGAGTAGGCTGATACCATTTGAATCCTGAAGTTGTTGGAATACTGAAAGGAAAATTCTAGGGCTCACTGGAGCTCTCTGGTGCTCTCAGGTGGTGCTGGAACTTGCCCTGAGAAAGCCCTACAGCACCTTATTTTGATATTTGTATGCTTTTTCTAAACCTGAGTAGTGAATACCTACAAAGAGTAAAAAATAAGAAAAAGAACATTCACAGGGGGCATAAGCAAGACACTGTATCTGTTTTTGTTTGTGCAACCAACTAAATAAAAACATTCAAAGCTCAATTTGAGAATAGATAGAAAATGAAAGTGGAAAGCTCTGTCCAGAATTTTGATTACTTGTAAAATCATTTTCTCTAGCAGAAATGATGTGAGGAATATTTGTGGCAATGTAGCTAATAAAGAGTTTCTCGTAATATCTGGTATGTAGCAGATTCAACATTTTTCCCAGCCCTGCATACAGGTAGGCACCCACCAGGCAATGCATAACCATGTGTTGCGGTTAGGGTGCTACTGCACGTGCGCACGTGCAGGGGGCGTTTCCAGATCTCGAGAACGGCTGGGCCGATTGCGCTCAAATTTGGTACACGGTTGGGGACCAGTTAGTAGGGTGCCGTGCAGAAGTCAGTTTGGACCCCGTTTGCACGTGCGCACGTGCAGAATGCCGCTTCCAGATCTCAGGAACGGCTGGGCCGATTGCGTTCGAATTTGGTATACTGCTAGCGACCGGTTAGAAGGGTGCTTTGCGCAAGCCCGTTGGAAGTACCCTCTCGCCATTCCGCACGTGCAGGGCTCACTATTTCGCTCGCTCGTCCTTCGCCCAAAAAGCGTTTTACTGGTAACTTAAGTATGTAAAAAAATGTTCCAGCTATCGCTAAGAGTGGTGCAATATTGCGTAGCTTTTAGGCTTTTCATGTAATGGCTCATCAAAGTTGAACTTTGACAAATGTCCCAATTCTCCCGCCTCTCCCCTACTTAGTATGACCCTTATACGCACATGGTACCTTCACAAGATATCTTGCGCTCGCTCCGCGTCGCTTTGGCCATAAAAGGATTAATGAGAAAATTTGGGATCGAATGATGTTTTTCCGGTGACGATCGGACGTCTAGAAGCTTCGATATTGGCGAAAAACTTGCTGTACTTGAAAAAGTACTTGGTACTTGCTTGGTACTTGCGAAAGTACTCGGTACTTGTCAAAGTACTTGGTACTTGCTTGGTTTTTGCATAAGTACTCGGTATTTGCCAAAGTACTTGGTACTTGCTTGGTATTTGCAAAGTACTTGGTACTTGCTTGGTACTTGCTTGGTACTTGCAAAAGTACTTGGTGCTTGCTTGGTACTTGTACTCGCCCCCCCCCCTTGTTCCCCCGACTCTACTCCCACCCCTACCCCCTCGGGATAATTCCGGGTTCGTCGGGTAGGAAAACTTGCCACTCTATCCCCCCCCCCCAGAGCCATTTGGTATCGATCGGTGTTTGTCCCGTGTCAATCGGTCGTCAATAAGCCGAGATATGCACGGCAAATTATTTCAATCGGCGCCGATCAGAATCTTCAGGACGGAGGTACTCATACTCATTCCTGGCCGTATCTCACTTTTTCCGAGATCTACGTCAAACTACGTATTTAAAACTACATATTCTACAGCCGAATCTTGAAACTGAGGGTACCTCACTCACAATCGCACGTGATTCAGCCGCATTCCTGTGTGGCGCGCAATGTTGAAGAGATATGTGTGTACGCAGATATCTCGCAGGCCCTAAGAGAAAAAGCTCGCTGCAAAAACTGAGCAATTCAAAAAACCCGCAATCCTACTCAAATGGATAATTAAACAAGATATCTTGGCTCGCTCCGCGTCGCTTTGGCCATAAAAAGATGAAGGAGAAAATTTGGGATCGAATGGTGTTTTTCCGGTGACGATCGGACGTCTAGAAGCTTCGATATTGGCGAAAAACTTGCTGAACTTGCAAAAGTACTTGGTACTTGCTTGGTACTTGCCAAAGTACTCGGTACTTGCCAAAGTACTTGGTACTTGCTTGGTATTTGCATAAGTACTCGGTATTTGCCAAAGTACTTGATACTTGCTTGGTATTTGCATAAGTACTTGGTACTTGCTTGGTACTTGTAAAAGTACTTGGTACTTGCTTGGTACTTGCGAGAATACTTGGTACTTGTACTCGCCCCCCCCCCGTTACCCCGACTCTACTCGCACCCCTACCCCCTCCGGATAATTCCGGGTTCGTCGGGTAGGAAAACTTGCCACTCTATCCCCCCCCCAGAGCCATTTGGTATCGATCGGTGTTTGTCCCGTGTCAATCGGTCGTCAATAAGCCGAGATATGCACGGCGAATTATTTCAATCGGCGTCGATCAGAATCTTCAGAACGGAGGGACCCACACTCATTTCTGGCCGTATCTCACTTTTCCGAGATGTACGTCAAACTACGTATTTAAAACTACATATTCTACAGCCGAATCTTCAAACTGAGGGTACCTCACTCACAATCGCACGTGAATCAGCCGCATTCCTTGTTATCGTCTAATGCTGAAGAGATGTGTGTACGCAGCTATCTCGCAGGCCCTAAGAGAAAAAGCTCGCTGCAAAAACTCAGCGTTTCAAAAAACCCGCAATCCTACTCAAATGGATAACTAAACAAGATATCTTGGCTCGCTCCGCGTCGCTTTGGCCATAAAAAGATTCGGGAGAAAATTTAGGATCGAATGGTGTTTTTCCGGTGACGATCGGACGTCTAGAAGCTTCGATATTGGCGAAAAACTTGTTGAACTTGCAAAAGTACTTGGTACTTGCTTGGTACTTGCCAAAGTACTTGGTACTTGCTTGGTATTTGCATAAGTACTCGGTATTTGCCAAAGTACTTGGTACTTGCTTGGTACTTGTAAAAGTACTTGGTACTTGCTTGGTACTTGCGAGAATACTTGGTACTTGTACTCGCCCCCCCCGTTCCCCCGACTCTACTCGCACCCCTACCCCCTCCGGATAATTCCGGGTTCGTCGGGTAGGAAAACTTGCCACTCTATCCCCCCCCCAGAGCCATTTGGTATCGATCGGTGTTTGTCCCGTGTCAATCGGTCGTCAATAAGCCGAGATATGCACGGCGAATTATTTCAATCGGCGTCGATCAGAATCTTCAGAACGGAGGGACCCACACTCATTTCTGGCCGTATCTCACTTTTCCGAGATGTACGTCAAACTACGTATTTAAAACTACATATTCTACAGCCGAATCTTCAAACTGAGGGTACCTCACTCACAATCGCACGTGAATCAGCCGCATTCCTTGTTATCGTCTAATGCTGAAGAGATATGTGTGTACGCAGCTATCTCGCAGGCCCTAAGAGAAAAAGCTCGCTGCAAAAACTCAGCGTTTCAAAAAACCCGCAATCCTACTCAAATGGATAACTAAACAAGATATCTTGGCTCGCTCCGCGTCGCTTTGGCCATAAAAAGATTCGGGAGCAAATTTAGGATCGAATGGTGTTTTTCCGGTGACGATCGGACGTCTAGAAGCTTCGATATTGGCGAAAAACTTGTTGAACTTGCAAAAGTACTTGGTACTTGCTTGGTACTTGCCAAAGTACTCGGTACTTGCCAAAGTACTTGGTACTTGCTTGGTATTTGCATAAGTACTCGGTATTTGCCAAAGTACTTGGTACTTGCTTGGTACTTGTAAAAGTACTTGGTACTTGCTTGGTACTTGCGAAAGTACTTGGTACTTGCTTGGTACTTGTACTCGCCCCCCCCGTTCCCCCGACTCTGCTCCCACCCCTACCCCCTCGGGATAATTCCGGGTTCGTCGGGTAGGAAAACTTGCCACTCTATCCCCCCCCCCCCCCCCAGAGCCATTTGGTATCGATCGGTGTTTGTCCCGTGTCAATCGGTCGTCAATAAGCCGAGATATGCACGCCACGGCGAATTATTTCAATCGGCGCCGATCAGAATCTTCAGGACGGAGGTACCCACACTCATTCCTGGCCGTATCTCACTTTTCCGAAATCTACGTTAAACTACGTATTTAAAACTACATATTCTACAGCCGAATCTTCCAACTGGGGGTACCTCATTCACAATCGCACGTGAAGTCAGCCGCATTCCATGTAACGCGCAATGCTGAAGAGATATGTGTGTACGCAGCTATCTCGCAAGCCCTAACAGGAAAAGCTCGCTGCAAGAACTGAGCAATTCAAAAAACCCGAAATCCTACTCAAATGGATAATTAAACAAGATATCTTGGCTCGCTCCGCGTCGCTTTGGCCATAAAAAGATTCGGGAGAAAATTTGGGATCGAATGGTGTTTTTCCGGTGACGATCGGACGTCTAGAAGCTTCGATATTGCCGAAAAACTTGCTGAACTTGCAAAAGTACTTGGTACTTGCTTGGTACTTGTCAAAGTACTCGGTACTTGCCAAAGTACTTGGTACTTGCTTGGTATTTGCATAAGTACTCGGTATTGGCCTTGGTACTTGCTTGGTATTTGCATAAGTACTTGGTACTTGCTTGGTACTTGTAAAAGTACTTGGTACTTGCTTGGTACTTGCGAAAGTACTTGGTACTTGCTTGGTACTTGTACTCGCCCCCCCGTTCCCCCGACTCTGCTCCCACCCCTACCCCTCGGGATAATTCCGGGTTCGTCGGGTAGGAAAACTTGCCACTCTATCCCCCCCCCCCCCAGAGCCATTTGGTATCGATCGGTGTTCGGTCGTCAATAAGCCGAGATATGCACGGCGAATTATTTCAATCGGCGCCGATCAGAATCTTCAGGACGGAGGTACCCACACTCATTCTTGGCCGTATCTCACTTTTCCGAGATCTACGTCAAACTACGTATTTAAAACTACATATTCTACAGCCGAATCTTCAAACTGAGGGTACCTCACTCACAATCGCACGTGAATCAGCCGCATTCCTGGTTATCGTCTAATGCTGAAGAGATATGTGTGTACGCAGCTATCTCGCAAGCCCTAACAGGAAAAGCTCGCTGCAAAAACTGAGCAATTCAAAAAACCCGAAATCCTACTCAAATGGATAATTAAACAAGATATCTTGGCTCGCTCCGCGTCGCTTTGGCCATAAAAAGATTAAGGAAAAAATTTGGGATCGAATGGTGTTTTTCCGGTGACGATCGGACGTCTAGAAGCTTCGATATTGGCGAAAACTTGAACTTGCAAAAGTACTTGGTACTTGCTTGGTACTTGCCAAAGTACTCGGTACTTGCCAAAGTACTTGGTACTTGCTTGGTATTTGCATAAGTACTCGGTATTTGCCAAAGTACTTGGTACTTGCTTGGTATTTGCATAAGTACTTGGTACTTGCTTGGTACTTGTAAAAGTACTTGGTACTTGCTTGGTACTTGCGAGAATACTTGGTACTTGTACTCGCCCCCCCGTTCCCCCGACTCTACTCGCACCCCTACCCCCTCCGGATAATTCCGGGTTCGTCGGGTAGGAAAACTTGCCACTCTATCCCCCCCCCCCCAGAGCCATTTGGTATCGATCGGCGTTTGTCCCGTGTCAATCGGTCGTCAATAAGCCGAGATATGCACGGCGAATTATTTCAATCGGCGTCGATCAGAATCTTCAGAACGGAGGGACCCACACTCATTTCTGGCCGTATCTCACTTTTCCGAGATGTACGTCAAACTACGTATTTAAAACTACATATTCTACAGCCGAATCTTCAAACTGAGGGTACCTCACTCACAATCGCACGTGAATCAGCCGCATTCCTTGTTATCGTCTAATGCTGAAGAGATATGTGTGTACGCAGCTATCTCGCAGGCCCTAAGGGAAAAAGCTCGCTGCAAAAACTCAGCGTTTCAAAAAACCCGCAATCCTACTCAAATGGATAACTAAACAAGATATCTTGGCTCGCTCCGCGTCGCTTTGGCCATAAAAAGATTCGGGAGCAAATTTAGGATCGAATGGTGTTTTTCCGGTGACGATCGGACGTCTAGAAGCTTCGATATTGGCGAAAAACTTGTTGAACTTGCAAAAGTACTTGGTACTTGCTTGGTACTTGCCAAAGTACTCGGTACTTGCCAAAGTACTTGGTACTTGCTTGGTATTTGCATAAGTACTCGGTATTTGCCAAAGTACTTGGTACTTGCTTGGTACTTGTAAAAGTACTTGGTACTTGCTTGGTACTTGCGAAAGTACTTGGTACTTGCTTGGTACTTGTACTCGCCCCCCCCCCCGTTCCCCCGACTCTGCTCCCACCCCTACCCCCTCGGGATAATTCCGGGTTCGTCGGGTAGGAAAACTTGCCACTCTATCCCCCCCCCCCCCAGAGCCATTTGGTATCGATCGGTGTTTGTCCCGTGTCAATCGGTCGTCAATAAGCCGAGATATGCACGCCACGGCGAATTATTTCAATCGGCGCCGATCAGAATCTTCAGGACGGAGGTACCCACACTCATTCCTGGCCGTATCTCACTTTTCCGAAATCTACGTTAAACTACGTATTTAAAACTACATATTCTACAGCCGAATCTTCCAACTGGGGGTACCTCATTCACAATCGCACGTGAAGTCAGCCGCATTCCATGTAACGCGCAATGCTGAAGAGATATGTGTGTACGCAGCTATCTCGCAAGCCCTAACAGGAAAAGCTCGCTGCAAGAACTGAGCAATTCAAAAAACCCGAAATCCTACTCAAATGGATAATTAAACAAGATATCTTGGCTCGCTCCGCGTCGCTTTGGCCATAAAAAGATTCGGGAGAAAATTTGGGATCGAATGGTGTTTTTCCGGTGACGATCGGACGTCTAGAAGCTTCGATATTGCCGAAAAACTTGCTGAACTTGCAAAAGTACTTGGTACTTGCTTGGTACTTGTCAAAGTACTCGGTACTTGCCAAAGTACTTGGTACTTGCTTGGTATTTGCATAAGTACTCGGTATTGGCCTTGGTACTTGCTTGGTATTTGCATAAGTACTTGGTACTTGCTTGGTACTTGTAAAAGTACTTGGTACTTGCTTGGTACTTGCGAAAGTACTTGGTACTTGCTTGGTACTTGTACTCGCCCCCCCGTTCCCCCGACTCTGCTCCCACCCCTACCCCTCGGGATAATTCCGGGTTCGTCGGGTAGGAAAACTTGCCACTCTATCCCCCCCCCCAGAGCCATTTGGTATCGATCGGTGTTCGGTCGTCAATAAGCCGAGATATGCACGGCGAATTATTTCAATCGGCGCCGATCAGAATCTTCAGGACGGAGGTACCCACACTCATTCTTGGCCGTATCTCACTTTTCCGAGATCTACGTCAAACTACGTATTTAAAACTACATATTCTACAGCCGAATCTTCAAACTGAGGGTACCTCACTCACAATCGCACGTGAATCAGCCGCATTCCTGGTTATCGTCTAATGCTGAAGAGATATGTGTGTACGCAGCTATCTCGCAAGCCCTAACAGGAAAAGCTCGCTGCAAAAACTGAGCAATTCAAAAAACCCGAAATCCTACTCAAATGGATAATTAAACAAGATATCTTGGCTCGCTCCGCGTCGCTTTGGCCATAAAAAGATTAAGGAAAAAATTTGGGATCGAATGGTGTTTTTCCGGTGACGATCGGACGTCTAGAAGCTTCGATATTGGCGAAAACTTGAACTTGCAAAAGTACTTGGTACTTGCTTGGTACTTGCCAAAGTACTCGGTACTTGCCAAAGTACTTGGTACTTGCTTGGTATTTGCATAAGTACTCGGTATTTGCCAAAGTACTTGGTACTTGCTTGGTATTTGCATAAGTACTTGGTACTTGCTTGGTACTTGTAAAAGTACTTGGTACTTGCTTGGTACTTGCGAAAGTACTTGGTACTTGCACTCGCCCCCCCGTTCCCCCGACTCTACTCCCACCCCTACCCCCTCGGGATAATTCCGGGTTCGTCGGGTAGGAAAACTTGCCACTCTACTCCCCCCCCCCCCAGAGCCATTTGGTATCGATCGGTGTTTGTCCCGTGTCAATCGGTCGTCAATAAGCCGAGATATGCACCGCGAATTATTTCAATCGGCGCCGATCAGAATCTTCAGGACGGAGGTACCCACACTCATTTCTGGCCGTATCTCACTTTTCCGAGATCTACGTCAAACTACGTATTTAAAACTACATATTCTACAGCCGAATCTTCACACTGGGGGTACCTCACTCACAATCGCACGTGATTCAGCCGCATTCCTGGTCAACGTCTAATGCTGAAGAGATATGTCTGTACGCAGATATCTCGCAGGCCCTAAGAGAAAAAGCTCGCTGCAAAAACTGAGCAATTCAAAAAACCCGAAATCCTAGTCAAATAGTATATTTAACAAGATATCTTGGCTCGCTCCGCGTCGCTTTGGCCATAAAAAGATTCGGGAGAAAATTTGGGATCGAATGGTGTTTTTCCGGTGACGATCGGACGTCTAGAAGCTTCGATATTGGCGAAAAACTTGCTGAACTTGCAAAAGTACTTGGTACTTGCTTGGTACTTGCCAAAGTACTCGGTACTTGCCAAAGTACTTGGTACTTGCTTACTCGGTACTTGCCAAAGTACTTGGTACTTGCTTGGTATTTGCATAAGTACTCGGTATTTGCCAAAGTACTTGGTACTTGCTTGGTATTTCCATAAGTACTTGGTACTTGCTTGGTACTTGTAAAAGTACTTGGTACTTGCTTGGTACTTGCGAAAGTACTTGGTACTTGCACTCGCCCCCCGTTCCCCCGACTCTACTCCCACACCTACCCCCTCGGGATAATTCCGGGTTCGTCGGGTAGGAAAACTTGCCACTCTACTCCCCTCCCCCCCCCCCACAGAGCCATTTGGTATCGATCGGTGTTGATCCCGTGTCAATCGGTCGTCAATAAGCCGAGATATGCACGGCGAATTATTTCAATCGGCGTCGATCAGAATCTTCAGAACGGAGGGACCCACACTCATTTCTGGCCGTATCTCACTTTTCCGAGATGTACGGTTCTCCAGTAAAAGTCTTGTTGGTTTTGCTTTTTCGGACATATCTGGTCCTATATAATGTTCAAATGCATAAGTATCAACCCGAATTATGTGTATGCACATTTACCACGAGACTGTGAAATTGCATCGTTGTATGCCAAATACTTTCCGAGATATTCACCAAAAACCTCATTTTCTGCCGTTTGGGGTATTCTGGCCGCAATCTTCCTGGGATCGCCTATGACATCAGTAGAGCCATCTAACGAGAGGAACGCGGAAACACAGAATCATGAATGAATCGAGCGCGTAGTAAACGGTGTATGAAATGGAGACTCGGCAGAGGCTATCCGGGTGGCCGGCGCGCGGCGCGCCCTCAGGCATTGGCTGATCCTTCGGACCGCGTGGGGTCAGAGATCGCGCTCGGGAAGTCTCGGCTCTGGGTTTTAGCGCTGTGAAGCCAGGAAGGGAGGATAGGATAGCGCTAGCCCGACTGACAAGCATCTCGGCTGATTCGTGTGGGGTAGAAGAAGGGGGCACAGAACAGGATGGTGGCTAATGGTGGATGATGGGATGGCGGTTAGGTCAGTGCGTAGCTGAACATACATTGTTTTTTTTTTCATGGCAAACAACATGCAGCATAATGTGCGGGATTTTGCCAGAACTCATACAAAAAGGAAATAATATTTCGGCCGTGGGAGTGGATGAGTGCCATGACAAAGCATGACGATGCTGCCAAAATCGGGATACTTTTTTGACCCCATTTTTTACCCCTAACATGCAGCGCTTGATCCGAACTTAGGGGTCCCCGACTGACCTTAGACCTTAAAATCGCACCCGTCCGGTGCGCCACCTTTTCTTCAGGGGCGCTCTTCTTGGTTGTATCTGTTCTTACCAATAACTAGAGCAAATCGAATGTATAATAAAAAAGGCATACCTCGAACCCAGTTTTATTCACACCCGCTCGTGTGCATACTTGTTTTGACCTATACCTTCTCACATTATAATACCTATCACTTCAGTGCTTAACCCTCAACGGAATTTTGGGTTTTCTGCATATACCCCGGCCGAGGGGGGGGCTATTACGGCCCCTCTCCGTCTTTCTGCCCCTAATTGAGCTAGCGCCTTGCGGATAAAGCTGAGCGCGTGCGTCGTATGAAATGCAGCAACTGTTACCCGAGTTGAATGTCTCAGGTCAACCGATAAACTCTGAGGTCAGTATAAGTGCTCCAAGTCGCGGGATCGGTTTTTGGTAAACAACTTCATCACTTATGTGGTTACAGAGCCAAGATAATGGCACCATCGTGTTTTGCATGCTCAAGCGCGTCGAATAGTATACGCTTTGTTTTTGTTGAGGTCAATTTAAGGTGTTGACATCAGGTCATCGTCAGGGCAGAGCCACTCCGGCCACGAAGCTGGCCCAATGAGGTCAATATAGCTTCTTCGATTCGGTAGGTCCTCACAAGTCCACTGGTGGCTTCCCGACTCGCTACCTCAATTTGATCGGGACTTTTTGGTGAAAACTCCTGTGACCTTAGTGACGTCATGAATTAAGTCGCCTAACTTTAAGAATGGAAAAGTGAATGCTGGGGCTTGCAAAGGCTGTATAAAATCGCGAATTAACCCTCGCCCGTATTGGTGTTTTTCCAGCCGCGAACGTATAAGGGGGGGGGTCCGTTGGACCCCCCTTGCCGTTTCGCCCCTGATCAAGCTAGAGCTTCGCGGAAAAAACGAGCGTGTTGCCCGTGACGAGAGGAAGCCGATGATACCCAATTTTAAGGTCCTAGGTCATTGGTTGACCTTGCAGGTCAGGTCAATGACCCCAAAGGCGGGAAAATCGGGACCTGTTAGAACGTCGTAAAGTGTGGCGGCTATGGGGTTTTTCGGGGTGCTGATCACGAATATCATGTTAGTTTTGATCACAGATGATGTCTTCATGTGTTTAGGCCAGGTTGGGTCAGGTCAGGTCAGGTCAACCAGTAAGGGTATTCGTAGTAGGTGGCAACCGCCTCTGACAGCTTCGTAACATGTTACGAAGGCACCAAAACTACTTCGTAAATGTTCATAACCGAAGGTTTGTTGTCAATAGTTAAAACACTATTCTTTAGAATTGTGTTTTTCTATTGAAAAACAAATCTGAGTTCCCTGACAATTTGGCAAAAGCTGCCTGAGATCAGTACAACTTGATGCTCTTGAAAACGGCTGGTCCAAATATTCTGATTTTTTTCAGGATTTCTAGTGGGCCAGGTGATCTACGTTCTGGTATGGGTCTCCCCTCCGCGGACCATCTGGTGCACGTGCCACGTGACTTTAAAAATTCCCGTGTTAAGCCAATGGGGAAAATGAAAAAATGCGTTCCACGGCAGATTGCTCGAAAACGATCCAAACGACCCCCCATTTTCTTACATGCAGATCAACCACCATTCGGTGCACTACCCATGGGTATGTCGCAAAGTGGCCGGAAAAGTCCAGAACCACGTGCCACGTGCCGTTGAAAATGACCCTGCACACCGGAAATTGGGACTTTTGGTCATTTCGGCGCACCCATGATGCATACTATGGCGTGGGTGACCAAACAATGGGTGTCATCCGGTCGGCAACTGTTTAAGGTGTCGTCCAGTGGGCCAAAGTGGTAGTTTCAAACTTTTGGGATCCACCACTCTGGGGATTCTTTTTGACAATATACTTACGTTTCTTGGCGCAATGTTCATTCCACCCAGCCGGTCGTCAATGCGTTAGATGACCCAAATGACGATTGACCTGAAGGAAGTTGGGGGCGAGGAACACGCACGTGCCATCCGTTTTTTACTCGGGCGCTTTCATCTAGGAGATTTTTGCAGATACGTCAATGCGTTAGATGACCCAAATGACGATTGACCTGAAGGAAGTTGGGGGCGAGGAACACGCACGTGCCATCCGTTTTTTAATCGGGCGCTTTCATCTAGGAGATTTTTGCAGATATCTTTTTGATTTGTGAAAATGACCAGCCTAGCGGTATGCCAGCCGCTGATAAATTATTATCTTGCTGCGGCCGGGCGCTTATTTGCGGTGTTTGCGTTTGGCGGCTGGCGGGCGACTTTTAGTCGTTTTCGGTTAGCAGTTAGCGTCGGTGCGGTGCGGGCGGTTTTATTTTTTTCGGCGTTTCGGCGTTTTTTTTCTGTGTGGTTTGCGGCGGTCGGGTGATTTTTTGCCGTTTGCGTTGGCTTTTCGGGCGTGCGTTTTACACGTTTTGCGGTGTTTACGTTTTGCGGCGGGCGGGCGTTTTGTGTTTTTTTGCGGTGTTTGTCTTTGGCGGCGGGCGGGCGGGCGGGCGGGCGATGCGGGCGGTTTTCTTCTTTTTTTGCGTCGTTTGCGGTGTTAAATTTGTTTGCGGTTGGCGGGCGGTTTTATTGTTTTGCGGCGTTTTTTGCGTTTTTTATTTGCGGTTTGCGGCGGGCGGGCGTTTGTTTATTTTTTGCGACGTTTGCGTTGGCGTTTCGGGCGTGCGTTTTGCGCGTTTTGCGGTGTTTGCGTTTTCCGGCGGGCGGGCGTTTTTCACAATTCAAAGTCCAAACCTTCGGGCCACAGCGCTCCTCGAAAAGCGCTGCCCTCGAGTATGGTTGCTAAATTCGAATTCAGCTCCAAAAACTGGCCTAGAAACATGTAAAACTCGAAAAAGTGAACCGAGGTCATCAAAGGTCAATGACCTGACCTGACCTTCAGATGACCTTGACACCCACCCTAATGCATGGGGGCAACATCATATCACATGTTTGAACGCTTGAAACCACGAAAAGACTGCAAACGCGCGGCTAATGCGAGCCGACATACGCCGAATCACGATTCCAGCCAAACATGGTCTCGAAAAGTAGGTCACAGGTCAAAGGTCATTAGGGTCAGGGTCATGAACTTTTCAGGGTAGGTGTGAAATTGATGAACGCGAGGGTACTGAAAGTTTCGTCGCGATCGGTCGCTTTTTACGCGAGTTATTTGCGAAAAACCATGGGGGGGGGGTCCGTTCGACCCCCCCATACGGGCGAGAGTTTTAATGCGCTTGAGACAGCTTTAGATGGCTCCCGGCGCCAAAATAACAGCTTTCATATTTCCCAATTGATTAATAATCGTGAGGTTGCGTGACCGACCTGACTTCAGGTGACTCTAGAAAAATACGAGATAGCTACATACAAGTTGTGTGGCCTCTGGGAGATAGTACTAGATCATATAAGCTTCATTCCCCGTTGAAAAGTCCCCTGGCAGTGAGGGTGCTGCGACGTCGCGACATTTTGGGACCTTACAGAGGTTCACTTTTGACGTCATTGGTCAACGGCCTGACCTTAACCTTTGCACTTGTAGGAGGGTGTCGAACAGACCTCCTACCCTCAGTTTTTCGCAAATAACTCGCGCAAAAAGCGGCTGATTGCGACGAAACTTTCAGTACCCTCGAGTTAATCAATATTACGCCTACCCTTTAATTTATATGACCCTGATTCAAAAGACCTTTGACTTGTGACCTGTTTTCCGAGACCATGTTTGGCCGGAATCGCGATTTGGCGTATTTCGAGTAGAGCGCGTTTTATTGTCTTTTTGTGGCTTTAAGCGATCAAACATGTGAAAGGATGTTGATCCCATGGATTCTAGTGGGTATCAAGGTCACGTGAAGGTCAGTCAGGTCACTGACCTTTGATGACCTTCGTTCACTCTTGCAAGTTCTACATGTTTCTAGGGTAGATTTTGGAGTTGATTTCGCATTTAGAAACCGTTTGAACATTTAAGAAGTAGTTTTGGTTCCCTCGTAACATGTGACCTGACCTGACCTGACCCGACCTGGCCTAAATGCACGAAAACATCATCTGTGATCAAAACTAACTTGAAATTCGTGATCAGCACCCCGCAAAACCCTATAACAGCTTCACTTTACGAAGCTCTAACAGGTCCAGATTCCCCGACTTTTGAGTTATATTGACCTGTCAACTAATGACCTAGGACCTTAAAATTGGGTATTATCGGCCTCCTCTCGTCATGAGCAACACGCTCTTTTTCCGCGAAGCTCTAGCTCGATCAGGGGCTGAACGGCAAAGGGGTCCAACGGACCCTCCCCCATTTACGATAGACGCTGGCAAAACACTAATATGGGCGAGGGTGAAAATACAGCTGCTGTCATACAAATTCAGCTTGAATCAAAGGCCAGGCTTACCAAATTTCAGCTTTCCCATCTATCAACAAAAATAAACATGTGGAGGCGGCACCCGCCTCGCCGCCCCCCCCCCTCTCCTCTCGGCCACTGCCAGCGAGGTTTTAAGCGTATCATACACGTTACAAGGCATATCAAGATGACACACCCCGGCAGCCATATGCACTGAACAAAAAACTTATTACCCACGCTAGTCTAGTTATCGGCACCATAGCACATGGTCGAGACTGTCGTCAGCCACGGACGCGCACTCGACCAACCCTCTGAGCCCGTTGGCTGCGGGTGACCTTGACATGTCAAGCCTGATCGGCGGCCGGCCGCTGTCGTGCGTCGTTACACGCGGAGGGGAGGGAGACACAAAGCTGCTGACCTCTGACCTTTCCCTGCGCCCTGGTCACTGACCCCGCTCCATGTCGCTGGGCGGTGGCATGGCGGTGGAAACCGGTTCTAGCCTCTACACATGCCACCATCCTAACCCTCCCCTCCCCACGCTACTACGCGGCGTGGAGTACGCTCGTGCGTAACTGGGCGGAGCAAGGGGTCACGCGATACAGGGGCGGAACTGGTTGCCCTCCCGCTCGCCGAGCGACCAACGACTAATACCCTGGAGAACCGTACGTCAAACTACGTATTTAAAACTACATATTCTACAGCCGAATCTTTAAACTGGGGGTACCTCAGACCGTGGGAACGACTCGGCTCAGCACTGCCGCACGCGCATTCAGCGGCGGCTTGTCGATTTTTCGAGTGTCGGCTGCCGATCTCCCGAGAGCCGGCCACCTGTCAGCCGCCGCTCGGCTCTGTGTTAAGCATATGGGGACGGCGAATTTCTCCCGGAGGGAAGCACCTCGCTCACAAAAGCACGTGAATCAGCCGCATTCCTTGTTATCGTCTAATGCTGAAGAGATATGTGTGTACGCAGCTATCTCGCAAGCCCTAACAGGAAAAGCTCGCTGCAAAAACTGAGCAATTCAAAAAACCCCAAATCCTACTCAAATGGTATATTATACAAGATATCTTGCGCTCGCTCCGCGTCGCTTTGGCCATAAAAAGATTCGGGAGAAAATTTGTGATCGAATGGTGTTTTTTTCCAGTGACGATCGGACGTCTAGAAGCTTCGATATTGGCGAAAAACTTGCTGAACTTGCAAAAGTACTTGGTACTTGCTTGGTACTTGCCAAAGTACTCGGTACTTGTCAAAGTACTTGGTACTTGTTTGGTATTTGCATAAGTACTCGGTATTTGCCAAAGTACTTGGTACTTGCTTGGTAGTAGCATAAGTACTTGGTACTTGTTTGGTACTTGTAAAAGTACTTGGTACTTGCTTGGTACTTGCGAAAGTACTTGGTACTTGCTTGGTACTTGTACTCGCCCCCCCCCGTCCCCCGACTCTACTCCCACCCCTACCCCCTCGGGATATTTCCGGGTTCGTCGGGTAGGAAAACTTGCCACTCTATCCCCCCCCAGAGCCATTTGGTATCGATCGGTGTTTGTCCCGTGTTGATCGGAAGTCTAGAAGCTTAGATATTCGCGAAAAACTTGTTGAACTTTCAGCTTGCTGTATCACCTGCTACTTGGTAATGTACTGAAAACTTGCTAATTTACTGAAAACCTGCCAAAGGTATTTACTTGCCTAAATACCGCAAAGAACTTGTTCTAAAATACTTGGTATTTACTTGCCTAAATACCGCAAAGAACTTGTTCCTTTCCGACCTTTAAATCAGACGTCTTAACCCTATTAGAGGCAGGCTCCTGGCTACCCCCTATTAGTGGAAGGGGGGGGGGCTGTTTACGACCCCCCTTGATATCTCGAGATCTAACGGGCCGATTTTCAAAATTCAAACGGCATTCGATTTCGCTCAACGTGATCTACATTTCTAAAAAATAAAAATTAAAAAATGTCAATAGGGGGGGTAGAGGGGGGTAAAAACGGGCAAATTGCAGATACATTTTAGACTGTTTATCACGGCCAGGTTTCTGAACCAATCTTAACGTTGCGTTAAGATTGGTTCATTTTTTTGCCGATCGATAGAGAATGAACAAGGAATTCACATGGATCTTAAAAATATGCATTTTCAAAAATCATAGGCGGATACAGATCATTGAGATTGGGGTACACAAAAAGTATAGTAAATAAGGTTTTTGTTGGTACTGTTTCTAAAAAGGGTGGTAATGGTCTTGTTATGTTATTATTTTCTTATGAGAGAACGACTAAAATTGTATTGGTAATGCATAGGCGGTGTCAGGGCACCTATGTTGGGAGGTAAAACATAACCCCCCTTTTTGGACGCCTGGATCCGCCTATTATAGCAAAAACGTGTCAAAAGAGGATGCACAATAACTGTATATGTTATCACATGATACCTTTTATTCACTGTTCGTAAAACTGGTGCAGCATCGTGATCTTCGCCCAAATGACTCGCTTCACGAATAGGACCCCCAATTCCCAGTGCTCTGGAGCCGCCCCTGGTAAAGTAATGAACTTGCAATTTTCAGGGAATGTGCCCAATTTAGTTTTAGGAAAAGTCAGAAAATTTCAGCATCGTAGCTTCAGCGGTTTCGGAGATATTCCCGAAAAACCTGAGGGGTGGATAAAAACAACCCCCCTGCCACTAATAGGGTTAAGACGACCAAAAATTTTCCAAATTTCCCTTGGTCTCAGATCGTTTTGATTTGTTTTCAATGAATTGTTTGCAATTTGGTTATGCTTAATTCCAATTCGTATTTTGTTTCACCTACCTATCATTTCTCACTTGGTTTTTGCGTCCTACCTATTAACCCGGCAGTTGCTGGGGTATTTCGCCACCCACCGTTTGCTGGGGGAGGGGGGGGGGCGTTAAACGCCCCCAGCCGATAACTCGAGAACCAATAGGCGCAGCGAAACGCACGAGGCGGCAAACGAAAGAACGCGACGAGACGTTTCAGATGAGTACTTTAAAGCTGAATTTTGAGGTCACAGGTCGGGTCAAGGTCAGGTCAAACACCTGAAATCGGGCTTTCAGTAGCATGGACTTCAGGACTTCGCAATGGGCGCCTCTCGTCATAAACTCTGTCAAAACGGTGCACAATCCATCATATAAGGCCTACAAGAGTGTCAGCTCCATGTAGGGGTCAGTCAAGCATAGGTCAGGGTCAAGGTCAGGTCAACCGGGTAGGCACATATCCCCGAAAATCAAAACTGATATTCGCAGCCTGTGACACATGTTTTATGGGTAATTTGGAGCGTAGAACACGATGGTGACATTCATTTTATCATATGTGTACGTGTTCGGCTTAAAAAGTTCAATTTAAGGAATGCATGTATCATGGTCGTGTAGTAGTCACGAGAAATTGCCAAGATTCAGTTCAAGATTTTGGAAAATGCGGAACGATAATGAATAATCGAAGATAGCCATTTGATTGTTCATGGTATTGGCAGTCTAATGGCGTTTACGGCATGTCTGTATGTCTATTCTGTGATTTTATATGATTTTTTGAACAAATGCCGTTTTTGGCCGAAAACTCAGAAATCATGACGTCACTAAAACCTCGATACCTCAAAAATTTTCCGACCGATTTTTTTGAAACTTTGTGACAATACATTTCAATCAATTCCCTACAGGTACTTAAAATTTGGCGCGCCTGCGGCGCGCCGTTTTTATGCTATGGCCCGGCGAAAAAAGTGGGGGCGTTTAAGGCCCCCCCAGCAACTCGCGGGTTAAGTGATTTCACTTGTGTTGAAAGAGCCAGTGGGTGATTATAATGCAATACCCTGCACGGTGAACAGCTTGCGAGTTTTCCAGCGGTGCGATTGCTGGGGCTTATCGCTGACTGAAAAGGGTAAATACAGTAAATACAGATGGCTGTGTTGGATCCCTTTGCTTTTGCCCAACATTCAGCGTTGGAATTGTAGCCGTAGCCGCGCGTTTGCAAGCTTTTCGTGGTTTCAAACGTTCAAACATGTGATTTGATGTTGCTCCTATACATAAGGGTGGGTGTCAAGTTGGTGACCTCGGGTGACCTCGGTTCATCTTTTCGAGTTTTACATGTTTCTAGGCTAGTTGTTGGAGATGATTTCGAATTTAGCAACCATTTGAACATTTACGAAGTAGTTTTGGTGCCTTCGTAACATGTTACGATGCTGTCAGAGGCGGTTGACGAGTATTACAAATACCCGTCACAACCCCTACCGGTTGACCTGACCTGACCTGACCCGACCTGCCCTAAATGCTTAAAAACATCATCTCTGATAAAAACTAACACGATATTCATGATCAGCACCTCGGAAAACCATATAGCAGCCACACTTAACGACTTTCTAACAGGTCCCGATTTTCCCGGTTTTCGTGTCATTGACCTGACCTGGAAGGTCACAGGATGACCTAGGACCTTAAAATTGGATATCATCGGCTTCCTCTCGTTACGGGCAACACGCTCGTTTTTTCCGCGAAGCTCTAGCTCGATCAGGGGCCAAACGCGAGGGGGGTCGTACCATCCCCCGCCCCCTTATGCCGTCGAAGGACGCAAAATGTCCTGTGCCGGCGAGTAAAAACACACTCGTCTTCAAAGAAGCAATGGCGCCCATAGTGCTGAAGGCGTCTCAACAGTGGAAGAAAATCCTCAGAAAATAAGATATTTGCGATGAATATTGGAAATATTGAAAGACAATATTGTACAAAAAAAGTTTTTAGGACTCTGTTGATAGTATTTCAACTCTATTGGTAACACTTTATTCGCCATGACGTCTTTTATTTTCATGGCCATCACTACATCCCCCAATTACGGAACGGCTGTGCGTGCGGCCCGGGTGTTCCGTTATTACGGAAGGCGCCCAGCCGGTGGCCGCGCTGACAGCATTAGTAAGACCCATCTTAAATGGGTTAGTTACGGAGCGAGCGAAGCGAGCGTAGTCTTTCCTTAGATTAACGGAAATTTCTGAGTATGCCGGCCGGCCGGCCCCGTGCGGACGCTTTTGCGAGACTTATATCTCAGCAACCACTTGACCGATTTACATGCGGTAATTTTTGTAGGGTAGCTTCATTCCTTCTACCAAGTATTGGACTATTCCCGATGCATGTGGGTGACCCCTTATGCGCGTGCCACGTGCAAAACGAAGAGGTGTCAGTTTTCTAATTGCTGCAATATCTCGGTAACTATTTGGCCGATTGCGCTGCAAGTTGGCATGTATGTAGGCACCCACTAGGCACCGCATATCCATGTGCCAGAGTTGGGGTGCTGCTGCACGTGCGCACGTGCAGGGGTCGTTTCCAGATCTCGAGAACGGCTGGACCGATGGCGCTCAAATTTGGTACACGGTTAGGGACCAGTTAGTAGGGTGCCGTGCACAAGTCAGTTGGGACCCATTTTGCACGTGCGCACGTGCAGGGTTCCGCTCCCAGATCTCGAGAACGGCTGGGCCGATTTTGCTCAAATTTGGCACATCGCTAGGAACCGGTCAGTAGGGTGCCGTGCACAAGTCAGTTGGAGGTACCCCCTCGAAATTTCGCACGTGCAAGGCCCACCCTCTCGCTCGCTTCGTTAGTCGCCCCAAAAGGCGTTATACTGGTATTATCATTATTCAGAGTTGGTTATCGTTAGTATTAGCCTGAGTAAGTGTGTGGTCCGCCTTGGTAATACTGTGGGTAGCGTCTTAGTAGAAGCTCAAACCTGAGTACTTCAGTGGTGAGTTTTGACAACTCACCCGGAATACTCACGTTATGTATGAGTCACGTTAGTGTTAACATGAGTGTCTCCTGAGTACCAAAGAGTAGTTACCAAGGGAACCTGAGTAGTTGCCGTCGTGAGTTTTGACAACTCAGTTTGGGGTGGTAACGTGAGTAATTTTTTCTTTCAGTGTGATAGAGCGCCAGTGTTTGCTAAGGGGTAATGGGTGCTCGACAGGGGCGCCATCGACTAACGAGCTAGGGTAGGGCGGTCGTGGTCAATGATCATCAACAGGGCGCCGGTTGTCCTTAATCCAAGCCCCGCTGGAGGGCAGAATCTGCCCCCTCCCGTTTTTCGCCAATAACTTGGAAACGCGTTACGCCAGCGACCTCAAACTTTCAGTACCTTATTATACATTAATATGACATGTTCCCTGAAAATTTAAGCGAAATCCGTCCGAATTTTTTTGAGAAATTGACGTTTTAGTGACGTCATGTTCGCCATTTTCGAATCAACAAACGGCAAAATTTCAAACGCCGCTAACATCCTCATTTTTGAAGGAATCAAGACGTAACAAAAAGGTTATACGTGATTCTGCTTCGTCTATCAAATGGCTATCTCGTTTTTTTTTAACTTTGGATTTTGGCTCATTTTTTTCTTCAAAAAACTGACTTTTTTTGGGAAAATAATTATAAAATCCAAAATTTTGAGTGTATCGAAAAAAACGGAATATATGTCAGAGAAATGGTCTATGTGCAGTGTGCACGTATATACCAATTTTTAGAAGAATCGGTTCAAAAATGTGGGAGTTATTCAAAATTTTATGACGTCCCGACACACAATTTTTTTGAAAAAAAAAGATTTTTTGAAGTTCTAGACCTCGCACGGAAACAGAGATAGCACCATTCGATTCGCCGTGAAAAACTGCATCAGATAGACACCTTTTTCGGCCTTAACCTTCGCCCCAGTGGGGGGGGGGGCATATGTTACCACCCTGTCGCGTTTTTTGCCAGTGAATAAAAAAGCGCGGCGCGTAGCGCCGGGCCGCTTGGGATAGCTTTTGGTACATCAATTTTGGACAATGTGTGAAATTTTTGACCCCAGGTCATGTCAGGTCAGGTCACCAGGTTAACCCGCGCCCCGCTGGGGGTCCTGGATTTCCACGCCCTGCTGGGGGGGGTGTTTGAACACCCCCCCTTGTAACTCGGCTCCTGGGCCACGTAGCGATACGGGGAAGGCGGCGTTCGAAAGAGCGTAAAAAATAATGACGAAATCACTTCGGTCAATTTTTTGGTCAGGTCAAAGGTCAGGTCACCAGAGGTCATTGAAGGCAAAATTTCGCCGATTTCCAGGTCGAATGTCGAAAATTTCCAAGAAGCTAACGCATAACTCGGGAACCAATAGAGCTACAGCGCCGCGGAAAAGTGCATTCGATAGCCCTATTAACGCCCTTTCTGAGTAATTTTCTCAGATTTGACCTAACGTCAACGGTTTTGCCTGCAGGGGGCAAAAACTGCAAAAATAGCCGATTTTTTCGGAAACAGTTTTTCTGCAATAACTTTTGACCCAAGCCTTGTACGAGCTTACTTTTACCGGTATCGTGTTCCTCTCGTCAAGACGCATCGAATGAACTATAACTTGACCTTGAAAGGTCAACTTGAAAATTTGACCTCAGGTCAAGGTCATGACCTGACCGGAAAGGGTCATGTTGCATATCAGTCGATCCGTATCGTCGAGCTGAACACATATAAGGCGTTTTCATCGCTCTAGCATGTCTCTATCAAAAGTTATTTGCGAAAAACTGTTAGATACCATTCGTGACCTAAGATGACCTCAGGGCACAAGCAAGGGTCACGGACACCATTTTAATGTTCAGTGTGTCTAAACCACTTGTAATTCGGTGTTTGGGAGTGTTTATAATGTCCTTCGTCCAAAAGAGGCGCATTTCAATTTTCTCCCATTGACTTATAATGGGGAGGTCGCAAAATTGACCTGACCTTAGGTCATCGATATCAAAATTCTGAGATATACATTTTGTACATGCTATTGCTCTTAGCAATCCCTGAAAGTTTCAAAGCGATCGGTCACTCGGTGTAGCTATGACAGACATTGAAACTTTTTATGAGGTGAGGTTACTTCAAGTGACCTGGTGACCTGACCTTGAATGACCTTGGTCTGAAATTTTCACAACATGTGTAGAATTGATGTATGATAAGGTGTACCAAAAACGGCGGCGCTCCGCGCCGCCGTTTTTGAGATATTCGCGAAAAACCACAAGGGGGGGTGTTCAAACACCCCCCCAGCAGGGCGCGGGTTAAGTTAACTGACGAAGCCTAAAAAAGTTTGCAATCATGTCCAGCCTGCAGTGTTTGTCAGAAAGGTTTTAACCCTCGCCGGACCTATTGGTTTTCTACATACGCGCCGGCCGAGGGGGGGGGGGCGGGTACCACCCCCCCCCTCGCCGTTTCGCCCCTGGTGGAGCTAGCGCGTCGCGGAAAAAACGAGCGTGTGCGCCGTTACGAGACGCAGAGATTGGTACCCGATTTTAAGGTCCTAGGTCAACCGGTGACCTCTGAGGTCAGGTCAAGTGCCCCAGGGTACGGTTCAGTTTTTGGTGAATAACTTCGCAAAAAACGGCCGCAGAGCGCCGATTTTGGCAGCATCGTGTTCGCCTCGCTCAGGCGCGTCGAATGATATACTTTTTGTCCGGGTCAGGTCAACTTGGGGTGTTGACCTCAGGTCAAGGTCAGGTCAGCACCCCCAGGTCACGAAGTTGGTCGAAAGAGGTCATGTCGCATATCATTCGATTCGGCAGGCCTTCCTGAGTCCATTGGTGCCTTTCCCGACTCGCTAGCTCAATTTGATCAAGAGTTATTGACGAAAAACTAATTTGACCTTGATGACGTCATAAATGACGTCACACAAGGTCAACACTGCAAAATTGACGCATCTAACCTTGCAAGGAGTGCATCAAATCACGATTCTGTGTGCTTGAGATAGTTGGAGATCGTTCCCGGCGCCAGAATAGCAGTTTGAATTTTTCCCCATTGACTTATAATGGTGAGGTCACGAAAATGGCCTGACCTCATATGACCTTTAGGAAAAATCCGAGATATACAGGTTGTGGGACTCATAATGGATACTAGATCCTGCAAGTTTCATTTCCCTGTGACATCTCCTCTGGCAGTGAGGGCGTTGCGAAGTTGCGACATCTGAAGACCGTGCAGAGGTTCACTTATGACGTCATAGGTCAGTGACCTGACCTGACCCAAAAATGCGGTTGGTTTCAAAAGATCCGGCTTGGATCAAAGGTCAGGTATGCCAAGTTGCAGCTCTCTATCGCCAGCGTGTTCGGAGCTATCGCGAAAAAACCCTATGGGGGGCGGCACCCGCCCCCCCCCCCTCGGCCGGCGAGGGTTAAACTTGGTGGATTGCATTATGTTATGGGTGCCTACAATTTGTTTATCTCGGATTTTTTTTTATATGCGTGACCTAAGGTCAGGTCAGTGGCGTGACCTTACCATTATAACCCTCGCCCGTAAACGGTGTTTTGCCACCTTCGCCCATGCAGGGGGGTTGGTGCGACCCCCCTCTGGCGTTTGAAAACGGAGCGTCGTAGAGCTTAGCGGAAAAGACCAACGCATTGCTCTCAACGAGATCTCGCGATTGGTGGTATATTTTTGGTCTATTTAGCTCTGTGATGTCAACATTTGACCTACTTATGACCGGTCAAAGGTCAAATTTTCTAAAAAACTTAACTTTTTCAGATTTCCGCGCCGATTGCGGCAAAACGGTAAGAGATATCGACTTGAAACCTTCACTATCGTGATCCTTGATCAATTCTCTATGGTTTGGTGTGTATTTCGATGTCATAACTCTAAAAACTGATGCGTTGGGAGCATCGGAAGTCTGCAAGGTCATTTGTGCATTGGGTCACGTCAGGCGTGTGACGTCACTGACCTGACCCTGACCAAAAATTAACTACAAGAAACAAACGAAGATGCCTGAAATGGATAGCAAATTCGAATTCAGGGCATAAAAATACCCCGAAAAGGCATACAAGTGCAAAAAGTCATTACAGGTCAACTGAGGTCACTGACCTTACCTTGACCTTTAGTAACCTTCAAAAGGTCAACGGACATTGTGCCAATGTCAAATCAGCCAGTTGTGATTCTAAAACAATCCATCAGTGTGTCAGGTCAGTCGGCATTTATACCAATGTGAATCAATCTCCAATTAAGCGTAAATCTGGCCGGAGGTTGTTCCCTTTATGACGTCATAACTCCGTGACGTGACATGACCTTGACAAAAATTACCAAAAGTTGCGCAAAGGATGCCCCAAAGGGTACTGAAAATTTGAGCAGGCTATCTGAAACGGTTCGGCGTGTAGCTAAAAAAAACCTCAGGGGGGTTGCACCACCCCCCCCCCCTACATGGGCGAGGGATAAGTCAATGGAGAAAAATGAAAATGCCTCTAGATCCGTGTGTACGCATCGGAACAGTCCAAATATTTCAGAATCTCAATGATTTGGACCACCCATGACGACCAAGGTCGGTCATTTTTGCTGATAGCCTCTAGAAAGGTCATCCGAGGTCATTTGAGGCTACAAACAGCTTTTTGCCAATAACTCGCGATTGGAAAGAGATAGAACGCTGGGGATGGTCTCATTGTGTTTGTCTTGTTGAGACGCATCGACTGATATGCAACATGACCTTTTCCGGTCAGGTCATGACCTTGACCTGAGGTCAATTTTCAAGTTGACCTTTCAAGGTCAAATTATAGTTCATTCGACGCGTCTCGGCGAGAGGAACACGATTCTGGCAATATAAATGTCGTGGCTTTTTGTAGTCGAAAGTTATTGTCGAAAAACACTTTTCGTAAAAACAGCTATTTTTGGAGTTTGTGCCCTCTGGAGGCTAAGCCGTTGACCTGAGGTCAATTTTGATTATGACCTTATCAAAAGAAGAGTTCAAAAGCTATCGATTGCTTTTCCATGCGTTCTTCTAGCTACCATAGTTCCTGAGATAACGGCATGTTTTCTGAAAAATATAATGACCATTGGCAAATTTTGACCTTTGATGAACTCTGGTGACCCCAATATTGCTCTAAGCTGAAAAATGATTGAAATACTTTCAAACGTACGCATTGAGAGCTATCGACTGCTTTTTACCGCGTCTTTCTAGCCCTCTTAGTTTTTGAGTTAGAGGTGGGTGGTAACATATGCCCCCCTCACTAGGGCGAAGTTGGCGGAGGCCGCCACTGGGGCGCAGGTTAACACGCGCACTGCAGCGGGTCTTAGCCGAACACGAGCTGCAGGGGGGGTGAAAACAACCCCCCTGAGATTTCAAAAACGGCGCAACGTAGCGACAAGCGGTAAACGGCGTTGGATAGGTTGAGATGAGATCTACAAGAAATACAAAGATCATTTTTGGGTCAGGTCAAAAACGAGGTCAGCAGAGGTCACCAAACTCAAAATGTTGCGATTTTTATCTATCTCGACATCCCTCCATATTTCCCGCTTTATCTCGGGAGCTAAATGAGCTAGAAAGTTGCGAAAAAAGCATTCGATAGCTGTTGAAACGCTCTTTCGCTAAGCTGTCCTCAGCTTTGACCTAAGGTCAACGGTTCAGCCTATAGAGGTCACGTAATGTTAGATCAATATTGCAAATTTTCCGGAAATGCTTTTTCTGCAATAACTTTTCTTCCCAAAAAGATAGAGAAATAATAACACACCATCGTTCTTAGCTCGTCAAGGCGCATCGAATGGTATATAATATGACCTCGAAAGGTCAAGTTCAAAAGTTGACCTCAGGTCAAGGTCATGACCTGACCGAAATAGGTCATATTGCATATCATTCGATCCGCATTCGGCATTGACGAGACAAACACGATAAACGTCGAACGGAGTCTCTATCTCTATTCAATTAAATGTTATTGAAGAAAAACTGTTGGTGACCTCAGGTGACCTGAGGTCGAGGTCGTGTTAGGTCAAACAATGACCAAACTAGGTCAAGTTGCATCTTGATCGACGCGTCTTGATAAAATAAGCGGGATGGTGAAAGAATAACGTTTCTATGTCCCATACTTCTCGAGTTATGTCCGAAATTGCATGCCGGGCCCCAAAAAGTGACCTGACCTAAGGTCACAGAAATAAAAATTTCGAAATAAACAAAATATTCCTTGTCTCCTAATATGTTTCTGAAAGTTTCATAGCATTCAGTCAAATGGTGTGGATATAGCACAGCGTCACACGTTTTATGAGGTGAGGTAACTTATCGTGACCTGGTGACCTGACCTTGCATGACCTAACACTATTTTTTCAGAGGTGATGCAAAATTGTTTGTTGAACAGCTATACAAAGTTATAAATTCGTAGCTTCACTGAAAAATATGATTAACATTACGAGCCAACGACAAGTGCTCTAAATATTGATATTTTGTTAACACGCGCAGTGGAAGGGTTGCGAGTACTACGCCCAGTGGAAGGGGGGGGGGCGGATGTCGCCCCCCCCCTAAGATCTCAGCTCCCACTGGAGCTAGAAAGACGAAATTTGCAGGGTAGGTGGGGGCCATGGGGAACTCTGTTGTGTGTGAATTTCATGACCCTAGGTCAATATCTTCAAGGTCAAATGAGGTCAAATGTGGTCAACTCTGCCATATTAGCGACTTTTTTTCGTTTACACGCCGATAACTCAAAAAGTTACCGGCCGATTTTTTTTAAATCTTTCACTATACGAAAGAGCAAACATTTGTGAGTATGTATGGTGAATTTCTAGATAATCCAACAATAAATATGGCAGTTAGAAGCCTGCTAAGGGTAAGATGTCGCCGGCTGAAGCGGCATCGGCCGACGCGGGAAACGCGGCAATCACAATTTTGTGTTTACTCACTCATAACTCAAGTTGTTACCGGCCGATTTTCAAAATTCTTTGACCATATGATTGCCTGTACATTTCTCAGTCTTCTCACCGAATTTGACGCGAATCTAATATAATCAGCGGTAAGGAGCGCGATGTAAAGACGGAACCGTCCTGCCCCGGCACAGCCTACAATTCAGGCGGCGCGTAACGGCTAGCGCCGGCCGCCGCGCCGCCGCGCCGCCGCGGCGGCAGGATGTTTGACTTTACACCGCTATTACTAGAAAAGTTGTAAACCGATTTTCTTACTTCTTGCACGAGAAGATCCGCAATTCAATTCTGGACAGGTAGCCGAAATTTCACATTGATATTATGCTTGTGGCGCGAGTTATTGGCGAAAAACAGGAGGGGTGGGCGAAATCCGCCCCCCCTTCCACTGCGCGTGTTAAGAGACAATATTGACAAAAATTGGCGCTTGAGCTGAAATATGTTATGTCAAAATTTCAAGCTAATTGAACACAAACTGAAGAAATTATCGCCGAAAAACAAGGTCTCATGGGGTCTGAAATACATAGTGGCAGTTTTCACGACGGAATAGCAGGCATCTGTTTGATACCTGTTTGATCCTTTGGTTCCTCAGGAATTTTAGTAGTTCTTTTTAGTAGATTTCCCAGCTTTCGAATGAATGGTGCGTTAGCGATAGGCGTTATCACAAGTGTATTCGCGGGCATTGGGGCGACGTAAGAAAAGAAGAAACCAACTGGCCCCAAGAACTTTAAATTATCAGTTAGCATGCACCTTTTCCTTGATGTGTAGAGAATCTACCATTATTTGTTACATAAAATTGCATTTAAAATCTTCAGTTATGCTTTTTTCATCGTTTGCACAATATGTTCTTTTACTAAGCTAGAAACACTAATTAGAAATAGTTCCCGCATCATCAAGAACAATAGGGAAGGCTTGAGTGGAATAAAACAATTTAAACGGTTTTGTAATCTATGTGAAGGCACTTCTAAAATTGCCTGTAGAAATATTGAAGGCAAAAGTTCAACTTTTTCACAAGACTGATGTCTACAAACCTATTTAACTTGTGACAACTCAGCCGGTAGGTATTTCGTCGCCTACAGCCCAGCTTTCCCTAGTGACTGATAGAGGCGCTGCTATCGATGTCCGCCCGTGCCGCCTAACGGTTTGCTATCTTTCTATTAAATTTCACATCGGTTTACTTCATCTAAGGATTTATCACTAATATCAAATTATCAACATAAAGCGTAAGCACAATTATAAAATTATGAAATTATTAAATACTAGTACAATAGTTAAAAAAAAGATACTGAGTTGCCACGCTAAAAAGAATATATACATCCATGGCGCACGACAGACATTTAGAAAGCAGCGCCCTGTTTTATTGCACGCTGCTAGCCGCTTCCATTGGGTTTTGCAGGCCGACGTCATTGGTTGTTACGCGTATGATGTCACGCGACTTGTGGCCTATCACGTCTTTTTAATGATCTCCATTAAATGAATGCAACAATGGCCTTTTAAGTTGATATCTGTGGCCATCTGTCTATGGAGCGACCAATATGAAAGTTAGATGAATTTACCGGGGTAAGCGGGGTTACATGACTATGAGCAAGCAAATGTGTATCAGGAATGGATTTAGGTGGAGAATTGCGCTGGACCATAAGTGCTCGAGCGCTCCCAATTCCACGCCGGTTTGGCTTTGGATCAGAGACAGACGATGCGGGTCAAGGTCACCGCTGGGGTAACGGGGGATTGGCTGCGCCCGAGCACCCGTAACGCGGCACAATTCTCCATCTATAGATTTTCCAATTCGCACAGCGTTGTGATAGGTGTTCGTAATAGCATTTACTCTACTTATGTACCTATCCCCGGTTATTTAAAAGAAGTTTTTGTGGGGGGATATCACGGCTATAGGTACTCAGTTGCCCTATTCACGACTTTCAAAGAATGCTCTGATATCTAAACCCTCGCATGTGTGCAGCGTTTGCCAGCTTCTAATGTGTAGGGGGGGGGGGGGTCGGTTGGACCCCCCTCTTGCCGTTTGGCCCCTGATCGAGCTAGAGCTTCGCGGAAAAAACGAGCGTGTTGCCCGTCACGAGAGGAAGCCGATGATGCCCAATTTTAAGGTCCTAGGTCATTGGTTGACCTTCCAGGTCAGGTCATTGACCCAAAGTCGGGAAAATCGGGACCTATTAGAAAGTCGTAAAGTGTGGCTGCTAAGGGGTTTTTCGGGGTGCTGATCACGAATATCGTGTTAGTTTTGATCACAGATGATGTCTTTAAGCATTTAGACCAGCTCGGGTCAGGTCAGGTCAGGTCAACCAGCAGGCGTCGTGACGGGTATTCGTAGTACGTGTCAACCGCCTCTGACAGCTTCGTAACATGTTACGAAGGCACCAAAACTGCTTCGTAAATGTTCAAATGGTTTCTAAATTCGAATTCAGCTAAAAAACTAGCCTAGAAACATGTAAAACTCGAAAAAGTGAACGGAGGTCACCCGAGGTCACCAATGGTCAATGACCTCACCTGACCTTCAGGTGACCTTGACACCCACCCTAATGCATGGAAGTAACATCAAATCACATGTTTGAACGTTTGAAACCACGAAAAGCTTGCAAACGCGCGGCTAATGCGAGCCGACATACGCGGAATCGCGATTCCGGCCAAACATGGTCTCGGAAAAGAGGTCACAGGTCAAAGGTCATTTGGGTCAGGGTCATGACATTTTCAGGGTCGGTGTAAAATTAATAAATGCGAGGGTACTGAAAGTTTCGTCGGGATCGGCCGCTTTTTACGCGAGTTATTCGCGAAAAACCATGGGGGGGGGGTCCATCCGACCCCCCCACACATGCGAGGGTAAATACCGCACAGACCTACTGCATTGGTAAATCTGATAAAAGGTCTGTGGAATTACATCCCCCCTCACCACATCCCTAAAAACTCATCCAGTGTCCAAAACCACTTTTATCGACTCGCCAAAAAAAAAAAAAAACACACACACACACACACACATAGCGGTTGGCGGCTGGCGCGGAGGCCCAGCGGCCGCCGAGTTAAACATACCGGCGCATAAGTCTGAAACCGCAAGAGCTACAGCGCCTCGGGAAAGCGCATTTCATAACTTTTTTTTCTCCGCCAGCCTAAAGCCAGTCTGGAGCCGAGGGTCATTACATCTGGCAATTTTGGCCAGGAACAAAGTTTTACGTTAAGCCGGTTTATGTGAACCCGGAAGCAATAGCAACGTGGGAGCCCATCCTTCGTGTGTGTGAGCAAATCTAATGGGGGAACTTACTTTTGCCGAAGTGCCGAAAAAGCCGGAACAAAACACAGATGAAGAAACGGTAACATTTATTTACATCACATATTCATACACTTGTGTAAGGTGTCAGTGTACTGGTGTGGGGTGTATTGGTCAGGGAAAAGTCCTAAATAACAAAAAACCTGACGCCTATTGCAAAGGGGAAAACCCCGCGCTGAAGCCAAAGAGCGCGGGGAAAAAAACCCTACAGTTGTTTAATCTAATGTGTAGGAGGTAAAAGGGAAGGGATAATGACGGCCCCGTGCTGGGGAGGGGCGCCCGGCGACCACAGGCGTAAACACCTTGGCTGCCAGTCGGCGTTGGCTCTCAACGACTCCACCTTAGAGGGTCGGAGAGCGCAATAGGGGGCCGCCAGTTACACATGCCAGTTACACGGTGCAAGAAACATCAATGGCTAGAGCGCGAGCACACGATGCAATCAAAAGGAAAATGTAAATAAACGACCGGGATTTAGGTTGTACGAGTAAGGAACTGGGCGCCGCGTTACTATCGTCCCCACGGCGCCCACTCATGCCCGTGCTCGGGGTTCCTTTTGTCTCAGTGAGGTGGTTTCTATATGCTGTTAATAAGACGTGCCTCCTGGAGAAAGATAAAAAGCAAATCATGAAGCTCTGGATGATGGTCGCCAAGGATAGTTGGCAAATCCAGACTGAGGCCATGTGTGGTAATGTGTTTTATAATGTGTCTTCTGTGGTGCTGTAGGCGTGGGCAGTGGAGTATGAAGTGTTGTATTGTGTATCTTGGATGTGTGGGGCAATAGTGACATATTGGAGGTGGTACACGGTCGTATATATGCGAGTGTGTAAGATACGTGTGTCCTAGCCTCAGTCTGGCCAGCACGGTTTCTTTTTGTCTTGTAGGTTGATTTGAAGAAGAGAAATGGGAAATTGATGGTTTAATCGGATAGAGATGTGGATGTTTGATTGTGTCCCAGTCTCTTTGTCGAAGTTGCATAAAGGAGACGTAAATATGGTTGATGAAATCTATAACTGGAAGAGGAAGATGATTTCGAGACGAGAAGAGGAGTCCAGTTTTGGCAAGGTTGTCTGCCCGTTCGTTACCTTGGATCCCCATATGTGCGGGGATCCAGAGGATTCTTACTTCTTTCTTTTCTTTCTGTAGAGCAATCAGCTGCTTTTTATTTTGTATACCAAAGGATGTGTTTCCGTTTTTCTTGTCGTCAAAGTCCTAACAGAGGAAGCCGAATCTGTGCATATCACTGCTTTCTGAAAATGTTTGCTTGCAATATGTTTAAGAGCTGAACTAATCGCTATCAATTCAGCGCTGAATATGCTGTGGCTGTCGTGAAGTCTGTTTGTTTTTTCATAATTTTGCGAAGTTATAGCTGCGGCAGAGTGTCCGTCTTTCCGTGAACCATCGGTATAAATATATGCGTCTGCCTGATGTTCTTCTTTGTATTCAAAGAACAGCTGTTGTGCTTCCTCTTTTGTAATTTTTGTCTTTTTATCGGTAAATAGGAAATCGATATGCTTGATTTGTTGTAAGAAGAAAGAGGAAAGTGAAGGTGAGGGCATGATGTTCGGATGGGATATTCGAAAGACGTTGAGTACCATTTGAATTCGAGAGGCGATAACCAGGAAGCGTCTTTGAGGAGCAGTCGGCTGCAGATCTTCAGTGTAACGGTTATTTAGTATTTTATATGTGTGGTGAGAGGGGAAGGAACACGACCGAGCGAAGAACCGAAGGAGCTGGTATTTCCGACGCTGTACAAGTAGAGGCAGATTTAGTTCAATATGGAGACATATGCTGTTTGTCGTGGACATCGCGCCCGCAACTATGCGGAGTGCTTTGTTCTGGATTATTTGCAATGACTCAATTTTCTTAGAAGCTATATCATCAAATAGAAAAGCATTATAGTCCAAGATAGGGCGGATTAGGGAAATGTATAGTCTGAGAAGTGTGCTTCTATCTGCGCCCCACTTCTTACCAGCTATACATTTAACCCTCGCCGGCCGAGGGGGGGGGGGGCGGGTGCCGCCCCCCCCCATAGGGTTTTTTCGCGATAGCTCCGAACACGCTGGCGATAGAGAGCTGAAACTTGGCATACCTGACCTTTGATCCAAGCCGCATCTTTTGACACCAACCGCATTTTTGGGTCAGGTCAGGTCACTGACCTATGACGTCATAAGTGAACCTCTGCACGGTCTTCAGATGTCGCAACTTCGCAACGCCCTCACTGCCAGAGGAGATGTCACAGGGAAATGAAACTTGCAGGATCTAGTATCCATTATGAGTCTCACAACTTGTATATCTCGGATTTTTCCTAAAGGTCATATGAGGTCAGGTCATTTTCGTGACCTCACCATTATAAGTCAATGGGGAAAAATGAAAACTGCTATTCTGGCGCCGGGAACGATCTCCAACTATCTCAAGCACACAGAATCGTGATTTGATGCACTCCTTGCAAGGTTAGATGCGTCACTTTTGCAATGTTGACCTTCCGTGACGTCATTTATGACGTCATCAAGGTCATATTAGTTTTTCGTCAATAACTCCCGATCAAATTGAGCTAGCGAGTCGAGAAAGCCACCAATGGACTCAGGAAGACCTGCCGAATCGAATGATATGCGACATGACCTCTTTCGACCAACTTCGTGACCTGGGGGTGCTGACCTGACCTTGACCTGAGGTCAACACCCCAAGTTGACCTGACCCGAACAAAAAGTATGTCATTCGACGCGCCTGAGCGAGGCGAACACGATGCTGCCAAAATCGCGGCTCTGCGGCCGTTTTTTGCGAAGTTATTCACCAAAAACTGAACCGTACCCTGGGGCACTTGACCTGACCTCAGAGGTCACCGGTTGACCTAGGACCTTAAAATCGGGTACCAATCTCTGCGTCTCGTAACGGCGCACACGCTCGTTTTTTCCGCGACGCGCTAGCTCCACCAGGGGCGAAACGGCGAGGGGGGGGGGGTCGTACCCGCCCCCCCCCCCTCGGCCGGCGCGTATGTAGAAAACCAATAGGTCCGGCGAGGGTTAAGTATGTTTATACGTCTTTCGCAGCGTTGGGCTATATCTTCGAAGTGTTTCATGGTGTGTCAAAAGTGGAAATAGCCGCCCGGCTTTAGTTCGCCAGCCTTGTCAATAGATGGCAGTACCACAATATGGGCAGCGGATCGTGCAATTGACGTCAAATTTTCGCTATCTGCTGATAATTGAATGGCGGATCTTTTCATGCAAGAATCAAGTAAATCGGTCCACAACTTTTCTAGCAACAGAGATATGAAGTCAAACACCCTGCCAGAGCGGCGGCGCCGCCGCGGCGGCGCCCGTTACGCGCCGCCTGGGAGACTGGCGGCGCTGAACAGTTCCGACTTGGCACTGCACTAAAACCTGTTAACTGCTTGGAATAGTTATTATAGCAAAATTTTCATTCAAGTGAGGAATAACCAAGGGCAGGAAGTATGTATGCTTGTGTGCGTACTGTGTAAGCCAAGAAACTGCATTAGCAGATACTCGCTAATATTAGATCCAGCCAAGTCCAAACGCATTCCAGGGGATATGTTTCTGATGGGTCAACAATATTTACCTATCGTTCGAGGGCGGATACAGTTTTAACAATGCAAAAAATATTTTTGCACAGCTCTATTCCTTGAATAATTCTCTTCAACGCCTCATTCCTAGTTAAGCGAATTAGCCCACCCTGGTTGAATAAATAAGGCGATTTCGCCACAAGGTCGCGGAAAACCGACCGAAAACGGCCGCGCTCAACGTTAATTTGGGCATGCAGACTCTTAAAAACTCGCATTGGGCGGGTAGGGTTTCCCAGGTATTGGCTCCAAAACACCGTATTCGGCTCCCAAATACGTCCAAGTGACCCGCCTCGTTCCTAGTTAAGCTCTAATTAGATCAAGTGACTCATAAGGAGCGAAAAAGCGACAAAAAGCATGAATTTCCCTATGGCGGCGGGCTGCCGGGTTGCCAGACGGCGCACCGGCTATTTCCACTTTTGACACACCATGTTATTGAATGTGAGTTTATTGTCTAGGGTGACTCCCAAATATTTACATTGGTTTACATATTCAATAGGTATGTTGTTTATCTGTAGTCTAGGGGGGTTAGTAAAACGGCTTCTAGGGGGAGCGAATATCATTGCCACTGTTTTAATTGGGGACACGGTAAGTCCCCATTTGTCGCACCACTTTCTAATATCATCAAGTGCTGTGTTCATGTAAGCATACGCCGTTTGTACAGATGAATCAGTAACCCAGACGGCTATGTCATCGGCATATATTGAAAATTTAAGTTTAGCATTATGTGTTTCTATTATGTCATCAATCATTACAAGGAAAAGGGTCGGGGACAACACACTGCCTTGTGGTAGCCCGTGCTCCTGTCGGAAAGGAGGTGAATATGTGTTGCCGCATCTTACGTTAAAAGTTCGGTTGCTCAGAAAGTTCGTAATGTATGAGGCCATTCTGCCCCGCAATCCCTTTTTATAAAGTTTTATTTGGAGGGCAATTTTATTTACTTTATCGAATGCGTTTTGGAGATCAATAAAGACAGCAAGGGTATATTTTCTTGTTTGAAAACCACGTTGGATATCATCTACAATGTATGTTATATTGTCTGCAGTTGATCGGCCGTGACGAAAGCCATTTTGAAACGGAGAGAGAAGGGAGTTCGTTTCTAGGTAAGCCCTAATTGGCCCATTGACCATACGTTCCATTATTTTAGAGGCACAACTAATTAGAGAGATAGGACGATAGCTAGATGTGTTAGGAGGTGGTTTCCTAGGCTTTAGGATAGGTATAAGGGTGCTGGTGCACCAGGGTTCTGGGTAGCTGTTGTTCTCCCATAGAGAGTTTAGGCAAGACAAAAAGGTATTGAGACCGGATTCAGTAATATTTTTGAAAAAGGAGTAAGAAATCTGATCCGGTCCTACTGATGTGTTGCCACACCGCGAGATGGCATGTGTAAGTTCGTGGTTCGTAAATGGTGTGTTGTACAGTTCACGGTTGCTTGAGTGAAAGTTCAGTGTAGACAGTTCGTGTGCGAGTGTTTCGGTGAGCTGCGGTGTGTATTGTTGTGCTGAGGAGATGTTCGCGTAATGCTGTGCGAAGAGTGTTGCAACGTCTGAAGGGATAGTGTAGTGGGTTTTGTTGATGTGAAGATGAGGGATTTTGTAAGGGTTGCTGCGTCTTGCCGAGAAACATTTTATTAGTGACCAAATTTTGGACAAAGGAGTAAAACGATTAAAGTTATTTGAAAAGTTTTGCCAGCCGGTGGTTTTAGCATGGTTAATTATCAAAGAGGCTTCATGTTTTGCTTTGCGATAGGCTTCCGCATTTGCTTCGCACACGCGGCGGTGGAACTGGCGGAGTGCGCGTTTCCGAAGGGCTACGGCGCGTTGGCAGTCTGCATTCCACCAGGGAGCTCTTCTATGTTCTTTTGGGGGGCCAGTATGGGGGATGTTTTGATGCGCAGCGGCAAGAATGACGTTAAGAAATGTGTTTATATCTGGTGGAGGTGTAGACAATGATTTGTCAATATACTTTTGGAAAGACGCCCAGTCGGCCTTCCTAAAGTTCCACCTTGGCAAAAAATTAAAGTTTGTCTGTCCTGAAGGGACGTTGAGTAAATAATGTATGGGGTAGTGGTCACTGAAAAGAGAGTCATCTTCAACGTGTTGTGTAAAAAGTGTCGCGGTGTTTGTGTCTGTAATGGCGAGATCTAGGACGGAGTGTACGACCTCTCCATTGCGTGTGCGTGTGAATGTGGGCGTGAGATTGTTAATGAGTATTAACCCTTGACCTGGTGGGGGGGGCTATTTTTTGCCCCCCCTCCAGACTTTTCGATATATCTCCAGAACCGCTGCGCCGATCGTCACCAAACTTTCAGTACTCTCCCGGACATCAATTTTACACATTGTGACCAAAATTTTTTCCAAAGGCTATGATAGGTTGGCCGGAAATGACGTCAGAGTGACGTCATGTTCTGCCGTTTTCGACCCAAAAAAGGGTTTCGCGGGAAGAGCTGTCAGGCCTATAGCTTTGCGAATACAGAAAAATGATAAGACATAAAAGCTGTAGATTGGAGAGGGCTACAAAACTGCTATCTCGGATTTTTGAAATTTTTGGATTTTGACCCCTAAAAATAAAAAAATAGATTTTTTGGATATAATAATCGAAAAATCCCAAAAGTTTTTTGAATTTCGCAAAAACCGGAATATATGTGATAGTCCTTACCGCCTTCAATCCACATACCAAATTTGAGATTAATACCTCTTTTTTTGGCGAAGTTATAGTGAAAAAACTGTTCAAAATTGATGACGTCAAATTTTCAAACTCAATTTTTTTGTAATTCTAGACCCCGTAGCGCAAAACAAAGACCACCATTAGACTCCCCGTGACGAGCTGCATCGAATCAATACCCATTTTATGCAAAACTATCAACTTTAAAATTTGACCTTTTTTGGCCTGACCTTGACCTGACCTTGACCTGAACTTCACCAGAAAGTGACCTAAGCCGTACCTGATAGTCGTATTACCAACACCATTGAGTTGGAAATGAAAAATTGGCCATAAAACATGTATCACACAACCTTAGTAAAGTTGGGCTCATGTGACCTGACCTGTGACCCTTGGTGACCTGACCTGTGACCTGACCTGGTATTGCCAGTGACCTCTAATAGCAACATATCTACTAGGCAACTGACGCCCTACCGCTGATTCTCGACAAAATGCGTTTTCCTCGGTGTTATAGCGCATTCCCAGAAGACCCGTGAACGGTGAAACATTTCATCTTTTACCTGACCTGTGACGTAATCGGTGACCCTGAGGTCAATGAAATTTGGTTTTATTCGACAAATTTGACAGGCCTTTCGAACGCCCTTTGAATTTTGCGGATCCGTCCAGTAGTTTCGGAGATACGAGGGGGGCAAAAATTAGCCCCCCCCCCCACCAGGCCGCGTTATAAACAGACCCCACCAGGGCGCGGGCTAAATCGAGTGAGCTAATTACGTTAACCCGCGCGGGGCTGGGGTCTCCAGCCGAACGCGCGGGGCTGGGGGGGGGGGTAAATTTTACCCCCCCTGTTATCTCCCGAACTAATGGTCCGATTTAGAAAATTCAAACGCCAATCGAAAGATCTCATCACGAACAACTAGAAACATGTACTTAATTTTAAGTTTGAGGTCAAGGTCAAGGTCAGGTCAAGGGTACAAATTGCAAGTTCCTACAGTATCGGCCTTGCACCGTAGTTGCCGAAGAATGGAGTCATGGACTGAGACTGATCGCCCAAAACGTGTTCTTAGGCTACCAAGACAATATTCGTTGCATACAATATCATTCAGAGGTCAAGGTCAAGGTCAGGTCAGGTCAGGTCAGGTCACCAAAAACAAAATATAGAAAAGGGCATGTGCGACACATGTTTCATGGGTCATTTTACTCATAGAATTCAATAGGCACACTCAATAAGTGATATAAACCACCTCTGGATGAATTTCAGGTCGAGGTCAGGTCAAGGTCAGGTCAAGTGAGGTCAAATTTTGAAGTTGGTTGTTAAGGCCTAAAAAGGTGTCTATCTGATGCAGTTTTTCACGGCAAATCGAATGGTGCTACTTTTGTTTCCGTACGAGGTCTAGAACTTCCAAAAAAGTCATTTTTCAAAATTTTTGTGTGTCGTGACGTCATACAATTTTTAATAACTCCCACATTTTTGAACCGATTCTTCTAAAACTTGGTATGTAGGTGCACATAGACCACTTCTCTGACATATATTCCGGTTTTTTCAGTACACTCAAAATTTTGGATTTTATAGCTATTTTCCCAAAAAAGTCAGTTTTTTGAAAAAATTTGGGCCAAAATCCAAAATTTTCAAAAAACCGAGATAGCCATTTGATAGACAAAGTAAAATTACGTATATCCTTTTTTGTTACGTCTTGATTCCTTTAAAAATGAAGATGTTAGCGGCGTTTGAACTTTTGCCGTTTTTGACGCGAAAATGGCGAACATGACGTCACTAAAACGTCAATATCTCAAAAATTTTCCGACGGATTTCGCTCAAATTTTCAGGGAACGTGTCAAATTGATGTAAAAAAAGGTACTGAAAGTTTGGCGGCGCTGCGCGCCGCCGTTTTTGAGATATTGCAAAAATTCGCGAGGGGGGGTAAAATTTACCCCCCCCAGCCCCGCGCGGGTTAAGAAGTTGTGTTCACGCGAGTTTGCTTCTGTGCACCCCCATGTGCGGTGGTGTGCATTGAAGTCCCCCATGATTATAAAAGGCGGAGAAAGTTGGGAGAAAAGGTCTAGGAGTAGAGGACAGGAAAGTGGGAGGCTAGGTGAAAGGTAGATCGAAATGACAGTGAGGTCTAGTTGTGCAATTTTAACTTTTACTCCGACTGCGTTAAGCGTAGTTCGGAGGAAATTTTCATGGTGCAAAAGTTTATTTAAAACGTAAAGAGCCGAGCCGCCCCGGCGATGGGTTTCATTTACGTTATTTGTATATAAAGAGAAATCACGAATGTTGAAATTGTAAGTATATGTATCTGAATCTTTAAAATGGGTCTCTTGGATGGCGGCTAGTAACGGTTTTTTATTTAACATATAGTCAGTGGCGCAGCCAGGGGGGGGGGGGGTGAAAGGGGTGAGATCTCATCCCAGTCTTTTATCCTAGGGGCCCACCGTCGATTCGAACTGTAACGTTATGCAGCCTGACAATTTTTGATCATAATGTCAAGGTCCGTCATAGGACTGAAAAAACAGTTTTCAGGCCTGATAGCCCCCCCCTTAGGTTTTATAGTCCCATTTTATGATGGTACATCCAAGACCCGATTGAACTAATCCAAGGCCTAGGAGGGCCCGTTCCATGGCATGACAGGGCCATTTCATGCCTGAGAATTTCAGGTCTGTGAGGGCCCATTTCTGGCCTGAAGTTTTTTGAATTTCGCAAAAACCGGAATATAACGCTTTTGAAGCTTGAGAGGGCCCATTTCAGGACCTAGAGGGTCTGTTTGAGGCCTGAGAGGGGCCCATTTCAGGCCTGAGAGGGCCCATTTGATGCCTGTGAGGGCCCATTTCAGGCCTGAAGGGGTCCATTTCAGGCCCTAGAGGGCATGTTTGAGGCCTGACAGGGCCCGTTTCAGGCCTGACAGGGGCCATTTCAGGCCTGAGGGGGCCCATTTCAAGCTTGAGAGGGCCCATTTCATGCCCTAGAGGGCCTGTTTGGGGCTAGAGAGGGCCCGTTTGAGGCCAGAGAGGGCCCGTTTGAGGCCTGAGAGGGGCCCATTTCAGGCACCATTTCAGACCTGAGAGGGCCTAGTTACGGTATGAGGGAGCCCCTTTTCGACATTTCCTGGCTGAGGGGGCCCATTTCAGGTCTGAGAAGGTCCATTTTTTAGGTCTGAGAGGGCTAATGTCAGGCCTGAGAGGGCCCATTTCAGGCCTGAGAGGACCCATTTCAGGCCCTAGAGAACCTATTTGAGGCTGAGAGGGGCCCATTTCAGGCCCTAGAGGGCCCATTTCAGGCCCTAGAGGACCTATTTGAGGCCTGAGAGGGGCCCATTTTAGGCCTTAGAGGGTCCATTTGATGCTGTGAGGGCCCATTTCAGGCCTGAAGGGTCCATTTCAGGCCCTAGAGGGCATGTTTGAGGCCTGATAGGGCCCATTTCAGGCCTGAGAGGGGCCCATTTCAGGCCTGAGGGGGCCATTTCAGGCCTGAGGGGCCCATTTCAATCTTGAGAGGGCCCTTTTCATGCCCTAGAGGGCCTGTTTGAGGCTAGAGAGGGCCCGTTTGAGGCCAGAGAGGGCCCGTTTGAGGCCAGAGACGGCCCTCTTTGACGGTTTGAGGGCTGAGAGGGGCCCATTTCAGTCATAAGAGGCACCATTTCAGACCTGAGAGGGCCCAGTTACGGAATGAGTGGGTCTTTTTCGACATGATAGGGACCATTTCCGGGCTGAGGGGCCCATTTCAGGTCTGAGAGGGCCAATTTCAGGTCTGAGAGGGCTAATGTCAGGACTGAGAGGGCCCATTTCAGGCCCTAGAGGACCTAGTTGAGGCCTGAGAGGGGCCCATTTCAGGTCTGAGAGGGCTAATGTCAGGCCTGAGAGGGCCCATTTCAGGCCCTAGAGGACCTATTTGAGGCCTGAGAGGGTCTACTTCAGGCCTGAGAAGGCCCATTTCAGGTCTGAGAGGGCCCAGTTCAGGCCTGAGAAGACATCCCAGGAATGAAAGGATCATCCTATGTGTGGGAGGCAGGGGCGGATCCAGAAAATCTCCAAGGGAGGGGCCATTAGAAACCAGGAGCCCCCCCCCCCATAATCCCACCTGTTGGAGGCCCCATCTTCCCACTTGTTGGCCCCCCCCCCCCAAAAAAAAAAACTGCGTCTATTGAGCTTATCTAGCTGTTCAGGCAACATCTCAACATCTGTGCAGGCTTGGAGGCCCTCTGTGCAGGTTAGGAGGCCCTGTAAAAGTGGTCATCTCTGTGAGTATAAGAGACCTCCAAGTTATGAAAAGCTTTACCAATCTTCTAACAAAGAAGTCTTCTCAGCTAGTCTTCTAAGAAAAAACTAAGTGGGTAGGTTAAAAAAAAACTCATCGGATTTCGGCCACTTTATTTTCAGGAGGCCCCCTTTTCAGCTTTTTAACTTTTTAACTTTTTATTTTATTTTTGAAAAAAAATCGGTCAAGGGGGGGGGGGGCATGGCCCCCATGGCCCCCCCTTGTATCCGCGCCTGGTGGGAGGGTCCGTACTCCGTGCCTGGTCTGGGTCTGAGAGGGCCTAAACCAATCCTGATTGAGCCGATATCATGTTTGATATAGGTCAACTCACCACATGTATATTGATGGCCCAGTTCATGTCTAATGGGCCCATCTCAAAACTCAGAGACTGTATGCCTCAGGAAGCCTACCCCAAGCGTGAGGGGGCCCATAGAGGTTTTTGAGGCTCATGGAGGTCAGAAGCGGCGAAACACCTTCAATTAAGGGGGGGCACTGCCGACTTTTGGTCCCATTCTTTCCATGCAACGCCCATAGGGCTAATGTTAAAATGCCAAAATCAAAGGGGGGCACGGTGCCCGGTGCAAGGCCATCCCCGTTCCGCCGCCTATGATGGAGGTTCCGCAGTACGATATGTCAGCCTCTGAGAAAGCCATGCAGGACCCTGCCAAGCCGACATATGAAAATCTTCTCCTCAGGCCTGTGCCTGTCTCACCGCCCGGCCCCACCCCGACGTCTAGGGGTTTGACGCCTAGGTATTTATCAGGACCCCACACCGGTCCATGATGGCTCCAAACTGACACCTCAGGCTGCTGCACCGGCTTTTGAGGGGCCCACCGACCTAGCCACCACGCAGGCCTCAAAAGACCATGTCGATTGTCGATATCTAAACCCCGAAGTCTTGGAAAGTCTGTGCTCTATGCAGATTCTTGAGGGCTTTACGTGGACTTGTAAATATCCCAAACTGGCTCTAGCCTAGCTCGACCGCGCCCCGCAGAGCAGGGCCCCAGGCTTTCCAGTTTTACGCCCCTGAGGGGTGTTTAAATATTCTCACAATATTCCCTTCTAACCTGACTCCAGGGTCACGTAGCGACAAGTGCGGCGGTAGGCGGCTTTCTAAAGAGCGTCGAAAATCATGGAGAAATTACTTCAGTCATATTGCAGTTCAGACCAAAGCACACGTCATCATGTTCATCGAAGGAAAAGTTTCGCCTATTTCGACACTCGATGACATAAAAAGCTACAGCGCGCTGAAAGTGGGTTCGATAGCTCTCTAACTCGTGCAATCAGCCATGGGGAGGGGGGCATATCGGTCAAACACGATCATAATTTAAGACGGCTAGAAAGACGAGAAAAGCAACGGATAGCTATAGGATGCTTCAGAATCGTAGAGGTTATTTTTCGAATAAGTCATCGCTGAGGTCATTGAAGATGAAAATATGATAAAATTATGAGAAACAGAAAGACAAGATTGCGACGAAAAATCTTCTTGTTTTTTATATTTTTCACAAATAACCGTATAACTCGTGAACCAAAGAGCTAGAGCTTTGCGGAACAACTCATTCGATAGGCCTTTCAAAACGCTTTCGCTTTTAAGATTTGACCTCAATGCCTCATGTCAATGGTTTGGCAACAGAGCAGAGGATAAAACCGGCGAAATCATCTAAATAGTCGCATTTTACCAAAACAGTTTTGCTAAGAATTTTTGCAAGGACTTTGGTGAGAAAAACTATGAGACATTTACTTTGTCATCATTCTCTTGTTAACATGCATCGAATGAGCTACCTATAATTTCACATAAAAAGTTCAACTTCAAAATGTGACCGCAGATCAAGGTCATGCCCTTACTTGAGAAGTTCATGAATCATGATGGTCATCAACCGATCCGTATAGATTGTTGTGTTGGTCACTGACCTTTTATGTCAGAGGTCACTAACCTCATAAGAGGTATCCGTGTTTTAACTGTACGTGCCGAGAACGCGATATTTTATCTGAGAAAATTTGAACGTTCTCTCGGCACAAACTGAGTGTGGATATAATTTGGTCTTGAATATGTAAGGCACTCGAATACAGGAATTAAACTAAACGAACTCTAAGTTACAACATAATGGCGACAAGGATGTTGAACTAATTAAGTAGAGTAACGTAACGTCAGATATCGAGTGTTATCATGATAATTTTTATTTGAGAGAAGCTTGGTGCAAAGTAACTTAACAAACGTTTGATTGAGTTGGAGTGAGGCTGAACGGTGAACTGAGTCGTGACTGTTGCATATAATTGTGGATATCACTGTGGACCCGGAACAGGCCACAGCAAGTAAATATGGCGCTCAGTCTCAGCACTCCAGAGAAGTTCCATGAAGGTGAAGACTTCGATATATGGCTAGATGGATTTGAAGTGTACCTGTGTGCTTTAGGCATAGAAGAAGTGACTCGGAAGAGAGCACTGTTGCTTCATTTACTGGGCACTGACATCCAACAGAAACTAAAGGATATGGCTGAAATTGAATCCGATTCAGCACTGCCAAATGACTATGAACGCACCAAAGCAAAGCTGAGACGTATTCTTAAACCCCAGGTCCGAACTCTGTACGAAAGGAACATATTCCACAACATGACCATGATGGACCGAGATGAAAATATTAGAGATTTTGTGGGGCGCTTGAAGAAACAGGCAGAGAAGTGTGACTTTACTCGGGAGCAGAGAACTGAGCTCATTCGTGATATGATAATCTCACGGTGTCCGCACTCTTCGCTGCAAGTCAGAATGCTTGAGGCACAGCACCTGACGGCAGAAGATGCAATCAAAATGTGGGAGTCGTTTCTGCAGGTCCGAGTACAGGCAAAGAAACTTCAAGAGATGAATCTGACAAAAGAAGTCAATCCGAGTCCGGAGCAGGAGCCGAAGAAAGAAGGAGAGTCGGCCTACCGAGTCGTCGGTGAAAAAGGCCAGAAAAGTCCGTTCCAACACGGCGACAGAAAAGGCGGACAGAGTCGAGGCCCATGCTACCGATGTGGAAGGAGTTCGCACAAAGCGAGTGACTGTTTAGTCACCAGAGGGAAAACGTGCAACAAGTGCGGAGGCAAGAACCATTTTGCCAAGATGTGCAAAAGCCGCCAAGATGATGGACCGAGCTACAAGCGGCGAGTGAATGCCACAAGAGACGAAGTCGAAGCAGATCGGACAATGAGTGATTTCGACGACTTTGCGTTCACGTCCGAGAGCAGCAGCGCTGACGGACGTGGCACACTGACCTCAGTGCAGCTAAACGGTCAGACTGTGAGGGTTTTGGTTGACACAGGAGCTTCAGCAGATATTATAACAAGAAAGGACTTCAAAACACTGGTCGGTTTCAAGACAGTGAAGACCAATCGGCGTCTGCTGCCGTATGGCTCGAAGATCCCTCTGAAGCTGGATGGTCAGTTCTTGGCGACAACGGCGGTGAACGGCAGAGAGGTCCAGAGCTGCTGGCTGATCGCGGCCCACGGCCAAGTTTCGCTTCTGAGTGGAGTAACGGCGGAGCTGCTCGGACTGATATCCACCGGGAAACACGTCAATCAAGTAGCGGAGAACGGCAGCCAGCGCCTATCACTCGAAGCGATTCTGAAGGAGAACAAGGATGTGTTTGAAGACAAGTTAGGACAACTGGCTGACGTAAAGGCCCATTTGAGGCTAAAGGAAACGGCAGAGCCCGTTTTCAAGAGAGTCAGAACGGTCCCATACGCCCTGCAAGACCAAGTTGAGAGCGAGCTGAAGAAATGGGAAGACAGTGGAATTGCTGAGAAGATCGAATATTCTGACTGGGGAACGCCACTGGTGGTGGTTCCGAAGCCCGGAGGAGGCATCAGGATTTGCGGTGACTACAAATGCACTGTGAACCCTCAGCTTGAGGTTCCGAAACATCCAATGCCAACCTTAGAAGACATTCTGGCAAAGCTGCCAGATATGAAGTTGTTCTGCAAGTTGGATCTCAGCACAGCGTATTTGCAGATGACGCTGGACGAAGAGAGCCAGAAGATGACGGTGCTGAACACTCCGAGGGGACTGCTGAAGATGAAGCGGTTACCATACGGGATAGCAGCCTCTCCAGCTATATTCCAAAGCACGATGGAGAAGGTGCTTGAAGGCCTTCCAGGAGTGACATGCTTCCAAGATGACGTCCTTGTAGCGGGACCAACAGAGGCTGAAACATTAGAGCGGTTAAGTGAAACGCTGAAGCGACTGAAGAAGTGGAAGCTCGTCCTAAAAAAGAAAAAGTGCGAGTTCATGATGAAGTCGATTCGGTATCTTGGAGTGGAACTCAGCGGTGACGGCGTGAAACCAGTGAAGGAGAAGGTGACCCCGGTGTTGGACGCTCCCAGACCTCGGAACACGGGCGAGTTGAGAAGCTTCCTGGGAGCTGTGACCTTCTACGCCAGATTTGTGGCTGCCATGTCGAAAGTGGCGGCGCCGCTGCACAGACTGCTGAAGAAGGGCCAAAAGTGGAAATGGACGGCGACTGAAGAAGCCAGCTTCAACGAGCTGAAGAAGAGGCTCACTCAAGCACCCGTCTTGGCACATTATGACGGACGTAAGCCAGTGCGTTTGATCACGGACGCCAGTCCGTATGGCTTAGGAGCCGTTCTCGTGCAGGTGGACGGAGACGGGAACGAGAGGCCTGTCAGATTTGCCTCCAGAAGCCTATCCACAGCCGAGAAGAATTATGCCCAGGTCGAACGGGAAGGGCTGGCCGTTATCTTCGGTGTGAAACGGTTCCGCCAGTACCTGTGGGGCAGAAAGTTCTCATTAGTGACTGATAACAAGCCACTGACAACGATGCTGGGACCAAAGACGCCAGGCCCTGCTCTAGCAGCTGCCCGAATGCAAAGATGGGCGTTGATTCTGGCAGAGTATACCTATGATGTGGAGTACAGAAAAGCAGCAGACATTCCCATGGCTGACTTCTTGTCTCGTTTGCCAGTTCCGGAAGCAGAGGAGACTGACAGGATCACAGATGAAGCTTCAGTGTGCTTCCTGGAGCAGTGGGACAGGATGGCGCCACTCACCTGTGAACACGTCAAGAGGGCCACTGGTCGAGACAGAGTTCTATCAAAGGTGGCACAGTACCTCCTCAGCGGCTGGCCGGAAAGGATCCCATCCGAGCTGCAACCGTTTGAAGCAAAGAGGAGTGAACTGTCGCTCACCTGTGGCTGTATTATCTGGGGTAACAGAGTCGTGGTACCGGAGAATCTGCGAGCCGAGGTGCTCAGTGAACTTCATAGCAGCCACCCAGGCATCAGCAAGATGAAGATGTTGGCACGAAGTTATGTTTGGTGGCCAAAGATCGATGAAGATGTTACAGAAGCTGTAAGAGGCTGTGCAGGATGTCAAGCTGGACAAAACGAGAGACCAGCGGTGTTTCTACATCCGTGGGAACATACGAAGAACCCGTGGGAGCGGATCCATCTGGATTACGCAGGACCTTTCAGAGGTCAACATTACCTAGTCGTAGTAGACAGTCATACCAAGTGGCCAGAGATAGTCACCATGAAGACAGTCACGGCAGAGGCAACAATCAGTGAGCTCTCCAAGATATTTGCAAGGTGGGGAATTCCGGTGCAAGTTGTGACTGATAACGGAGCGCAGCTGACCTCGAGAGAGTTTGAAGAGTTTATGACAAAGCTGGGGATAAAACATATCCGAATCGCACCATATCGACCTCAGTCTAACGGACTGGCTGAAAGAATGGTGCAAACAGTCAAGCAGAAGCTCAAAGCATGTCTTCTGAGCGGAGATGACCGTCCGCTGGAACTACAGCTGTCATCGTTCCTGATGATGTACCGAAACACCCAGCACAGCACCACTGGAGTCGCCCCGGCAGAAGCTATGATGGGGAGAGTGATGCGTACCAAACTCGACCTGCTGAAGCCAAGGCCCGCCGACAAGGTGCTAAATGCACAGGCGAAACAGATGGAAACCGGCAGCAAAAGATTTCCAGAATACCAGTCTGGAGACAAGGTGCTGGTACGCAACTATGCAGGCGGACCAAAATGGAAGGAGGGCCATGTTATTGGCCGAACAGGACCAGTGTCCTATCAGGTGGCAGTAGACGGACTGACATGGTCCCGTCACGCAGGACAGCTGCTTCCGCTGGGACATGCCAGCAAGCCAGCCTCGAGAGCAGCCGATCCACGAGCAGGCTCATCCGAGACACGAATACTTGGAACTGAAACGGAGTCAAGGAGGAACAATTCACCGCTTCGTCAGCGAGTAACCGAGATGTCCTCCCGCCCAGTGATACGACAATCGGTTCCAGTTGAACCGCGACCACAAGAGGTCAGCAGGAGCAACCCAACTGATGCCAGGGTCCCTGATACGGGCACGACGCTCTCGGGAGCCGGGTCATCTGTTGAACATTCAAATGACGCTGAAAGGAGCACAGAAGGAAAAGATACAGCAGAAGATGGACACAGCGATGGAGACCCGTCCTCTGGCCAGGATGTTACTACATACTCTGGCCGGACGAGGATATTCACTAGAAGTGGCCGAGAAGTACGCAGGCCTCTCCGTTTTCAAGCAGGGGAACCATAAAGGTCACAAGCGGAGTGGGGTCACATTTTAGGGGGTGTGAGTTGTTGTGTTGGTCACTGACCTTTTATGTCAGAGGTCACTAACCTCATAAGAGGTATCCGTGTTTTAACTGTACGTGCCGAGAACGCGATATTTTATCTGAGAAAATTTGAACGTTCTCTCGGCACAAACTGAGTGTGGATATAATTTGGTCTTGAATATGTAAGGCACTCGAATACAGGAATTAAACTAAACGAACTCTAAGTTACAACATAGATGATTAACCCTCGCCCTGGCAGGGGGGGGGGTCGATGCGACCCCCCCCTAAGGTTTTTCGAAGATAGCGTAAAAACGGCGGCGCGCAGCGCCGCCAAATTTGGCACAGCCTATGGGGCAACCTTTTTACATATGACCTGAAAATTTCAGGTCCGGGTGACCTTGGGTCAGGTCACCAGGTCAGAAAAACCGGTACAAGGTCATGGTCAAATTTCAATTTTCTTTTTGCACCTGTCCAACTCACAGTTTTGCACTGATTTTCTTCAAACTTTCAGGATGTGCTAAGTTCACCGAGTTTTATAACATATAGTTCGGGTTTTTTGAGGTCACTGACCTGAGGTCAGTTAGAGGTCATTGCGTCGTAATGTTAAAGGTAGTGTGCCAGCTTTCCTGGACCGTATGGAGTTAATGGCCCAGATAAGGAGAACCGGATTTTTAGAACTTATCCATACCTTCAAAACTCATGGAAACGTCTTAAATTCTTCAAATTTTGAGTACCCCAGTGCGAAATTCGCCCCGACGGGTTGTCGGTCGTACCCCAACCACATTTCACACCACTATGAACAATAAATGCACACACTGAAATCGCTATTACCGATATGCTCATCCAATCAAGTTTCGATAAACCCGTTCATCATCATCTCCTGCGGTTTCGAACACGCCTGTTAGGTGGTGCGGTAGACCGCGCCCAAAGCCAGGGCCCCGGTAACGTGAGGTAGCCGAGTCGGGGCAGCGTGCGCTGACCCAAGCCGGGGCCGCGCGTCCTCCCGGTGTCATGTGATAGCCCGGGGGGATGCGGTAGACCGCGCCCAAAGCTGCGGCCCCGGCTTGGGTCAGCGCACGCTGCACCGACTCGGCTACCTCACGTTACCGGGGCCCTGGCTTTGGGCGCGGCTTCTGCTCATACTTTGTGGTGCGGTGGTGGTGCGTCGGGCCGCGCGCTCTGACTTCGGCCAAGAAAAATGCGTCAGCTGATCATTGTCATTTCTGCCACTTGCGTGTGGTGAAATGGGGTCATAACTTAAGAGACGGCTTTTCATATCAATTATTTTACATAAAATCATATTTCAAACCATAAATAATGTTCGACAGTCAAATAAAGGAAACAATACCAATACAGGCTTACAGTTTAAGGCTCGACATTGTGTTGTCTACGATTAGACAGCTGATAACTCATTCCCGTACGTCGTAACTCTATAATGACCTTTGCTTATTGTCACATGTGCGCCGCATTCGCGATTGTTGCCGACGCCTGTTTGCAGCTCAGCCCACTACAGTTGTTATACATATCGAAAAACCGATAAACTTTTAGGCGAAAAAGGCACTATTCCAGGCCCATTTTTGATTTTTGTTGCGATATTAGGTAAAAACAGAAGCTTCTTTTCCTAGGAAAAATAAAATGGGAAATCTTTCAAAGGTGGCACACTACCTTTAAGCCTATGGGAAAATACTAAATTCGGAAAATACTGGAGATATCCGCTTCGATCTATCACTTTTGTGCTTTGAAACCACAGTACTTAACAGCAGGTCACTTGGTGCTTCTTTGTTTGGTGTACTTATCCATGGGTCAGGTCAAATGAGGTCAATTGAGGTCAAATGACGTTTTTGCCAATAACTTGGCACATAATGACGCCAGAGCTTAAAATATGGTGTCATTGTGTTCCTGGTGATCAGCCGAATCGAATGATATGCGACATGATGCAAGTTGGTTAACTTGAACTTAATTAATTAATTAAAGTTTACTTAAAAATTGAGAAAAACTTTAAGTTCACTTAAGCAAGCTAAAAAGTATATCATTCGACGCGCCTTGACGTGCTGAGTTCACTGGTGCTTTTCGTTTTGCTCTATCTTAATTAGATCAAAAGTTATAAGCGAAAAACTTTTGACCTGTTTTTAGCGAAATTTTTGCATTTATACCCCCCAAAACCCCCCTAAATATTGACCTAGAGCAACCAAATTTGCACAGGGGCGAGAACTCCAGGGGGCCCACCTACCTACCAAATTTGGTGTTTCTAGGTGCCATAGGAGCCAATCGCGAGGGGGGGGTCGCATCGACCCCCCCCCCCCCCCTGCCAGGCCGTGTTATGAAAAATGCCCTGCCAGGGCGAGGGTTAACACCTTCAAGACAATGTCATGATAACTCTACATCGTCTCCTATATCAAAAGTAATAGTCGAAAAACTGATGTTGAGCTTTTTTAAAAGCCTTTTGACCTAGCCCGACCCTTTGAGTGGCCGCTGGCCATCAATTGCACGCTGTCCATCAAATATGGGCAGAATGGTGGTGTTTCTGTAAATATGCTGTTGTTTTATACGTGCCTCTTCAGATCAAGAGATATTTGTCCTTTTCCCCGATTTGGCTGGTAATGATGACAATGATCTGACCTTTCGTTGTTGGTAAGGGGCCCCCATTTGGTTGAGGGGGCCCACTTTGCTGGGGGGCCCATCGCGAACGTCTCTCACCCCCGTCGCCAGAGTTCTGGCTGCGCCACTGCATACACTGTAAACCAAATCTACAAGTTGGCTCCTTGTTACAAGTTTGGTTCCAATTCGCATAGGCGTCACCTTGTCGATACCTTGTCGATTCACCAACCCCAGGCTTGTTGGCCACCAAACTAACAGTTTGTCTACAAGTTTGGTTTCAATTCGCATAGGCGTCACCTTGTCGATACCTTGTCGATTCACCAACCCCAGGCTTGTTGGCCAACAAACTAACAGTTTGTCTACAAGTTTGGTTCCAATTCGCATAGGCGTCACCTTGTTGAGTACTAGTCTGGGCCTTGTGGACCTACCAACTTCTGGATAGGCATAGTCGTTTCCTTGTCGGTTCACCAATCCCTGGTTTGTTGATGAACTAGCCCAGCCTTTGATTGGGCATTGCTAGCTTACAAATTGTCAACAAGTAAGTGTACTAACACTCTGTTCGAAGTTGCTCTTCCTTACAATCGCTTTGTTTGCGTTGATACTTGATAACCTTAAGAACTTCCGATTCGCGTTCGTTTTCAATTGCCACAATACTGATTCAGGAAATATTTTCTATACGGACAGGTTATTTTTTGGCTGGAAGTGGTGCACAAAACCATGACTGGCATCAGTTATTACTCATGCTCAAAGGCTTGCGCTGACAAGAAACGAAATATTGATGGGTTATATAATCAATGAATGCATACACCACATCCATTCGGAAGTTTCTGGAATCATTAGTGTTTATTACGGTCACGTAATTAATACTATTGACTGGAGACAATTCCGAGTGCATATTTCCGAATGGATGTGGTAAATGCATGAGGTAGGTATACCCAGTAGGTATACCTATCGTGCACCGTCAGCATATAAGTCTTTGAAGCAAGAACTGCTGCGTATGTGGAAGAACATGGTTTTGTGTACCGCATCAAGCCAGAAGTATAACATGACCGTATGACGAATATTTCCTGAACATTAACCCTCGCATGTGTAGGGGGGGGGGGGTCGGATGGACCCCCCCCATGGTTTTTCGCGAATAACTCGCGTAAAAAGCGGCCGATCGCGACGAAACTTTCAGTACCCTCGCATTGATCAATTTTACACCTACCCTGAAAATTTCATGACCCTGACCCAAATGACCTTTGACCTGTGACCTCTTTTCCGAGACCATGTTTGGCCGGAATCAAGGTTTCGCGTATGTCGGCTCGCACTAGCCGCGTGTTTGCAAGCTTTTCGTGGTTTCAAACGTTCAAACATGTGATTTGATGTTACTCCCGTGTGTGTCAAGGTCACCTGAAGGTCAGGTCAGGTCATTGACCTTTGGTGACCTCGGGTGACCTCGGGTCACTTTTTCGAGTTTTACATGTTTCTAGGCTAGTTTTTGGAGCTGAATTCGAATTTAGCAACCATTTGAACATTTACGAAGTAGTTTTGGTGACTTCGTAACATGTTACGAAGCTGTCAGAGGCGGTTGACACGTACTACGAATACCCGTCACGACGCCTACTGGTTGACCTGACCTGACCTGACCCGACCTGGTCTAAATGCTTCAAGACATCATCTGTGATCAAAACTAACACGATATTCGTGATCAGCACCCCGAAAAACCCCTTAGCAGCCACACTTTACGACTTTCTAACAGGTCCCGATTTTCCCGACTTTGGGTCATTGACCTGACCTGGAAGGTCAACCAATGACCTAGGACCTTAAAATTGGGTATCATCGGCTTCCTCTCGTCACGGCCAACACGCTCGTTTTTTCCGCGAAGCTCTAGCTCGATCAGGGGCCAAACGGCAAAGGGGGGGTCCAACCGACCCCCCCCCCTACACATTAGAAGCTGGCAAACGCCGCACACATGCGAGGGTTAAGCATAACAATCATGGCAGTTGCACGATCACGCAGATAATTCGAATAAATCATGATCGCTTTTACATTAGCTTTTACAGCCCATATATGTCCATCAGTTAAGTTAAAGATACAAAGAGTTGAATTAAAGGCAAATGAATGTATTTATATATAAAAAAACACCGACCGCAAAACATCTGCTCACATGTGCATGCACAGGTCTGGTCCACTTACATTGCGCGCGCAGGGGAAGGGAGGCGTCTCGACCGCGGGTATAGGCACGATTAGTGCGTCCCGCAGGCCAGAGGGGGCCTCACTCACAGCACGAACACCACAGTTCACAGATTTCACTTTTTACTGCACAAATACTGGAACAGCCCTCGTCGCTGCTCCAGGCTGCACGGCGGCCGCGCGACAACTGCTGGTTCGAAACCGCCGCGCCGGGGCCCGCTAACGGCTGGCGGCTGCCGCTGATTGGTCCGCCAAGTCTGACGTCATGGGCGCAGCTGACCATGTGTATGCTGACCAGCTGACCAGTACAAGTTAGGCGCCGGTTAAATAACCATGCGGCAACAAGTTTCCAAAACTGGTTAAGAAACAAACGTTGAAACAAATGTAGAGTTGGTCTGGATACTGAGAAGTTGGTGTGCATAGTAACTATTGACTCGTAGTTGTCACCTGACAAGCAATGCACCAGACAACGGCTTGTTTAAAAAGTATCAGTTGGTAAACATACCAAGAGATGATTGGTTATATTACACAAGACTTGTCAATTTGGTTTACAGTGTATAGTCCTTGAATTCCCCTCAATGGGATACCAACGAGTTCGTATTCCATTGGAGAAAGAATTCAGGAAATTGAGTCATTTACCGTGTGTGTGTTTGTTTACTGGTGTTCTTGGGTATAAGCGTGCGAACGAGTAAGTCGTCTTCCCGTCGAAAGGGAGCGAGAGCTGGAGCGAGATGAAGACCTTTCTCGAATACGAGCGGGAGAGGGTGCTCGAGAAGACATGGGCCTGGGTTTTGGGTGGTCGGCGGAGACGAGGCTTTCGAAAAGTTCCTGTGTGAACTGTGCCTCAACGACAGTATCGTTTGGCGAGTCAAGAGAATCTAGAGATTCTGCGGAGTCAACAGACGTGCTGGCAACGTCTGGGGTCTCTGGGACCGCGGAGCCTGCAGGAAGCGGAGTCTGAGGGGTTTCAATGGGCATCTCCTTGACAGGGGTCACCGACTCTGAGTCGTCGAGAGATGCCTTGGCTACAGCGACCGCGTCAGTTTGTTCTGCTGCAGGGGTCATGTGGACGTGGTCTGGCTGGGTCTCAGTTGGCACCTCGGCCAGAGGCTGAGCTGCTCCCTTCGGAGTCTCTGTGACCGTGTCCGTCTCGTCGAGGGTGGGGACAGTCTGGGGGACTGGTGCCGTGACAGTTTCCGTCGACTCTGTGTGCGACGGACGAGGGAGCTCCACTGCCGTACTGAGCGGCGGGGTCAGATTCGGGTCGGAGCGCTGCCCTGGTCCAGCCTGAGGTCCCGAGCAGCGGGGGTTAGTCCCCCGGACGGCGTCGGCGTATCGACGCTCGCTCGGGATAGAGTGCCCGGCCGGGCGGGGTGGAGGGGCGGAGGGCGACTTCCGGTTCAGTTTCTCCTTGTGGAAGTGCCACGCCGGGCACTTCTTATCCCAGGCGGGATGAGGGCCGCCACAGTGGGCGCACTGGACCTCCTCACTCTGGCACTCATCCGAACTGTGTCCCAGTGTGGCACAGCGGAGACAGTTTGCCTTTTTGGAACGGCAGGTCGATTGGAGGTGCCCGTAACGTCCGCAGCGCCGGCAGAGTCGCGGGTTCACCTCCCACGGGCTCACAGTCAGGACCTCGTAGCCGGCGTACACGGCAGGGGGACACTCGAGGCCAAGGAACCTCAGCTTAAGCAGCGGGTTTGGGTTAGGCCCCTTAGATCGGAGGCGCGTCACCTCTACTACTCCTTGTGAGCGGAGCTCCGCCTGAATCTCGGCCTCCTCGATGTACTGGAGTGCTGGGGAGTAGCAAGTGCCCGCCACGGTGTTTAGGCGGGTAGCCGGGGCGGCCGTAACGGCCGTGCCACAGAAGGTGGTGATGCTCAGGGCGAGCCGAGCCTGGTCCCTGTTAAAAACCCGGATCAATATGTTGCCTGACCGGATCACTTTTGCGTTTACGCACGGGCCGATTAGTAGGTCCATCTCCCTCTGCAATTTAAATGGGGAGAGGCGGCGGAACGAGCCATCCGGAGTCAAATGGATGAAGGACTGGCCCTCTGGAACTTGGTCCATCATCGGGTCAGGGAAGGGTTCGGGGGTAGGCTCAGATGGATAGGGGCCCATGAGAGGGAGGACAAGAGGTGGGCGGGGGCGAGACAGCGTGGGTGCCATCCTTGTTTTCTTAGAAATAGAAATTAGAATGATCAAATTCAGTGGCAAAAATAGAGGGCTTGACAAATTATTACGGCCAAAACAGAACTGGAATTACCCGCGAAGATGTGCCCAGGCGCGCCTGCGGTTAGAAAAAAGGCGCGCCAACAAACCGCGCCAAGAAACCGCGCGAACGCCGCTAGCCGGCGGGCTGACGTCACGATCACGTGACCGGCGTCGGCCAATCACCGCGGCCGGCCGCAACCGACGAGGAATGGAGTGGAGCCGGAAACCGATGCACTGTAGGCGTTCGGGCCGGTCTAGCCTCTTACGGAGCAAAAAAATTATTTTGCTTTTATGAAAATAAAAAGCATACCAATCGACTACAAAATGTCCATACATTATATAAATGACCGTTATCTGGTCATGCAACAACTTGGTATAGGGTGAAAGGGGCTTCAAACACAAAGATTTCTTAGGCCGTAGACAGGTCATAGTTTTCGGGTGTTTGAAAAGTCAAAGTAGATGCCATGGGGATCCTATATACGTGAGTCTTACACGCCAATGTTTTTATGAGTTGTTCTGTGACATGTTACGATCAATTCCGCGCAACGAAAAATGAGGTTGCGAAAATCATTTAGCAGCATGAGAGATAAACATATCATCAAGTTTTTTGGTATGCTTAAAATTAATATCACTCTCTATGTTAAAGCCGATCTTTTGAGTTCCCCCAGGTCCCGCTCTAAATCGTGTGTCACAATGTGCATTGTGATGTTATTGAACCGGCCAAGCAATAAAAAAGTGCGCAAACTTGCGCCATTTGCTGCTATGCAACATTTTGCAATACGCTGTCTAGCCTTTATTAGCTCCTTGGTGACGGGAGGGAACAAATCAGCCTGCATTTTAGCTTATATTATTTCAAATGATGACAGTAACACCAGCCAGTGTAATCTCGTGGGTCAGAAGCATTCTAATTGACCGGAGGATGAGCTGTCACGTGACCAGAAAGGCCTCAGGCGATGCACAGTGGGCGATCCGGCCGGTCTGGGCTCGCGAAACCTCAAACACATTTTGTTTCCTAAAAAAAAAAAATGAGAAATATTGCACATGAGTTAATGGGAAATTCTGCATAAGTCGCCCCCCCCCCGAGGCCAAGGGGGGATGCCGCCCCCTTATCGGTTTTATCGCGATAGCTCACAACACGCCGGAGATAAAGAGCTGAAACTTGGCATACTTGACCTTTGATTCAAGCCAAATCTTGTTAAATCAACCGCATTTTCAGGTCAGGTCAGGTCAGGTCACTGACCTATGACGTCATAAGTGAACCTCTGCACGGTCCTCAGATGTCGCAACGTCGCAACGCCCTCAGTGCCAGAGGGACGTTCACAGGGAGATGAAGCTTACACAACGTAGCATCGTCCAGAGGTCTCACAACTTGTATATCTCAGATTTTTTGCTTAACCCTCGCATGTGTGCGGCGTTTGCCAGCTTCTAATGTGTAGGGGGGGGGGGTCGGTTGGACCCCCCCCCCTTGCCGTTTGGCCCCTGATCGAGCTAGAGCTTCGCGGAAAAAAACGAGCGTGTTGCCCGTGACGAGAGGAAGCCGATGATACCCAATTTTAAGGTCCTAGGTCATTGGTTGACCTTCCAGGTCAGGTCAATGACCCAAAGTCGGGAAAATCGGGACCTGTTAGAAAGTCGTAAAATGTGGCTGCCAAGGGGTTTTTCGGGGTGCTGATCACGAATATCGTGTTAGTTTTGATCACAGATGATGTCTTTAAGCATTTTGACCAGGTCGGGTCAGGTCAGGTCAGGTCAACCAGTAGGGGTCGTGACGGGTATTCGTGGTACGTGTCAACCGCCTCTGACAGCTTTGTAACATGTTACGAAGGCACCAAAACTACTTCGTAAATGTTCAAATGGTTGCTAAATTCGAATTCAGCTCCAAAAACTAGCCTAGAAACATGTAAAACTCGAAAAAGTGAACCGAGGTCACCAAAGGTCACTGACCTGACCTGACCTTCAGATGACCTTAACACCCACCCTAATGCATGGGAGCAACATCAAATCACATGTTTGAACGTTTGAAACCACGAAAAGCTTGCAAACACGCGGCTAATGCGAGCCGACATACGCGGAATCGCGATTCCGGCCAAACATGGTCTCGGAAAAGAGGTCACAGGTAAAAGGTCATTGGGGTCAGGGTCATGAAATTTTCAGAGTAGGTGTAAAATTGAGCATTGCGAGGATACTGTAAGTTTCGTCGCGATCGGGCGCTTTTTACGCGAGTTATTCGCGAAAAACCATGGGGGTCCATCCGACCCCCCCCCCTACACATGCGAGGGTTAAGTTCATGTGCGGTCAGGTCGGTCACGTGATCTCACCGTTATAAGTCAATGAGGAAAATATGGAAACTGTTATTTTAGCGCCAGGAATGATCTAAAACTATCTCAGGCACATGGAATCATGGTTTCATGCGCTCCCTGCAAGGTACGGTGCTACACCTTTGCAATGCTGACCTTGCATGACGTCATTTATGATGTCATTAGGGCCATATTAGTTTTCCGTCAATAACTCCGGAACAAGGTGAATTAGACAGTCGACCTCCTTTGACCAAGTTCGTGACATGACGGACTCTGACCAAACTTTGACTCGAGGTCAACGACTCAAAACCTTAACCCTCGCATTTGTAGGGGTTCCAACGGACCACCCTCGGTTTTTCGCGAATAACTCGCGTAAAAAATGGCCGATCAAGACGAACCTTGCAGTACCCTCGAGTTATTCAATTTTACACCTACTCTAAAAATTGTATGACCCTGATCCAAATGACCTTTGGGCTTTGACCTGTGACCTATTTCTCGAGACCATGCTTGGCCGGAATCGCGATTCGGTGTATATGTCGGCTCACATTATCCGCGCGTTTGCAGTCTTTTTGTGGTTGCAAACGCTCAACCATGTGAAATGATGTTGGTCCCATGCATTATGCTGGGTGTCAAGGTCACCTGAAGATCAGGTCAGGTCACTGACCTTTGGTGACCTAAGTTCACTTTTTCGACTTTTACATGTTTCTAGGCCAGTTTTTGGAGCTGATTTCGAATTTAGCAACCATTTGAGCATTTACGAAGTAGCTTTGGTGCCTTCGTATCATGTTACGACGCTGTCAGTAGCGGTTGACACCTACTATGAATACCCGGCAGGACGCATACTGGTTGACCTGACCTGACCTGACCCGACCTGGCATAAATGCATGAAGAAATCATTTGTGATCAAAACTAGCATGAAATTCGTGATCAGCACCCCGAAAAGCCCCAAAGCAACCTCACTTTACGATGTTTTAACAGGTTCCGATTTTCACGACTTTTGGGTAATTGACCTGACCTGGAAGGTCAACTAATGACCTAGGAGCTTAAAATTTGGTATCATCGGCTTCCTCTCATCACGGGCAACACGCTCGCTTTTTCCGCGAAGCTCTAGCTCAATCAGGGGCCAAACGGCAAGGGGGAATGGATGTGCTCCGTTTTGCCACGTTTACGCAACATTTCATGCATGTTCCTGCATATTGCGAAAGCTTATAACATGGGAAACGTCATGCATTCACGTTCATAAATGAATTTGCTACAGTTTGGTGTGTAATTCGTAGGCGTAGGTCTCCTAGATCCAAGGCTATAAGGGTTGAAAGGCTGTGAGAGGCTAGAACCCCTGAAACGCCCACTGTGCGATGGAGGGAGAACGAGAATGTGAATATTAATGTTATAATTTAGATGACAAAGTGAAATACAGACTTGAATAAAGCAAGATGACGGAGAAGGGAGGGAAATGCACCGGTCTGTTGTCTGAAACAAACCAACCAGCGCACAATTCGGATCGGAGCAACCTAACTAATGCGGACCGTGGCAGAACACGTCCGCACCCGTCGGAGCCTAGTCGCCGAATGCATTTGATAGGGTAGTGTGGGGTAATTTGAACATATTTTTACGTCTTCTCCGTTGTACCAAATTCCAGTTCAACCCTGGATGAAGAAAAACTGCTTCAGTAGCGCAAGTGTCACTTGCTTTCACCATGCAAGCCTCATTTTTGGACGAGCCGAGCATACCTTGAATAGCATAGCCTCACTTCTCCGCCAAGTCACGGTGTGTTCAAATTGCCTCACCGTGGGGTAATTTGAACATAATGCCTTTACCTGTCATAAAAACGATAGTCTCGCCAGCACCGATGTTGTTTGACCCATAAACAAATAGGCAGAACAATTCTAAACATACCTTCACTTGAAAAATCAACACAACAGCAAAAATAACAGTTGCAGAGTAGCAATATCTGCACGCTGCACACCGGTCAGTTGACAGAATTCGCCCCTCTTCAATGAACAGAACGTCTATCATTTTTGTTCGATAAAAACTCTCCCAACCGTACTACATCTGTTAAAGTGGTGCCAATCGAAACCTGGACATTTGGAGTTCTGATTTTGTCCAATGTCCAATTCGGAATTGGTTGGACAAAGGTAGCAGACTGGACAACATTGGACGATGGCTTGCTACACTTCAGCGCTTTTTTAAAGTAATCGTGCATAGCATTGATTGGCGAATGGAAAGCTTGTTAAGCTCTCAATATAATGAACACTTTTCGGCTGGTAAAATTACATGATAAGCAATATAAATGACGGTTGTGAGTGTTGATAGCCGCATAATTTTCGGACATTTTTGGACAAATAGTTGACTTTAACATTTTTGGACGGAAAATCAACAAAAATGCAGGACACTAGACGGATATTAGACGTAACTTTTCTAAAACTGGCATCACTTATCTGCTACTGCCTTGGGTCGAAAACATTGGCAAAAAAAAAACTGGGGGCGTTGTTTTTTCGGAGCTATCCCTGTCTTCATTCAAATTCTCACACTATGTTCAAATTACCCCACGCTAAAAGTTATTTTGCCATTATAAAAAACAGGGTTCAAAAGCAAATTTCTTGGACTGAAGGCACTGATTAGGTCATTATACAACAAAAGCCGTTGCGTATTAGGCGCTAGCAATGCAAGGTTTTGCGCTGCAATGAAGTTGCAATGACGTGTTGTTAGGCGTTTTTCCTTGCGAAATTGATTTTTTACACTGTGCGTCAACATCTTCATTCCCTGAAACTTTAAACCCCGTTCATATGATAGCTCTTTTAGTTACGATAATTTCTCCCATTGGTCTTATTTTCATGCCGCTTATGGATTTTCCGTAATTTTCTGTTATTCACACTATGTTCAAATTGCCCCACATGTTCAAATTACCCCACCCTACCCTAACCATATTAACACTCGCACCGACGGGGGTCTGCGCCAACTTCGTACCGACGGGGGGGGGGCGGATGACCGCCCCCCCCCCTGAGATCTCGAGAACGAAGCAAGATAGCGACAAGCGGTAAACGGCATCGGATACGCACGGACAAGGTCTACAATTTTTACAAAGGTCAATTTCAGGTCAGGTCAAAGATGACGTCACAGGGGTCAAAAAAGTCCAAATGGCGGCGCTAGATATGGAGAGAGTTTTTCTCGAATAACTTTCGAAGTAGTCATGATAGGAACAAACTAAGGGCAACATCGTGATCCTCTCGTCAATCCGCATCGAATGATATATAAGTTGACCTCGAAAGGTCAAGGTCAAAGGTAAACCTCAGGTCACGTGACCTCGAGGTCATCATGTATATCATTCGATGCGTCTTGACGAGCTGAACACAATGAGACCATCCGCGCGGCTGTATCTTGTTCCTGTACGGAGTTATTGGCAAAAAACCTTTGGTGACCTTTGATGACGTCACATGACCTTACAGCTGCCCAACAGCAAAACAGACCTCAAGGTAGTGAAGGCTGATGGTATATGAAGTCATGTATGGTATATGGGGCCATTCCGACCCGTTTTAGTGGTAAAAACAGGGAGTTGATTTTCCCCCATTGACTTATAATGGGGATGTCGAGAAATTGACCTGACCTTAGGTTACCGACATCAAAATTCCGAGATAAACAAACTGTAGCTACTAATGACCTAATAACATCCCGCGACTTTCAAACGCCTCCGACATCTACTGTAGCTCTGGCACGGTGACAAAGTTGCAAAAAAGTGACTTGAGGTTGGGTCATTCAAAGTGACCTGGTGACCTGACCTTCAAAGATAGTAGGTTCAAACTTGCACACCATGTGTAAAAGTGATGAGAGAATAGTTGTACTAAATTTCACGGCGTAATGCACCGCGGTTTTCCCGCTATCCGCGAAAAACCTCAAGGGGGGGCGGATATCCGCCCCCCCCCCGTCGGTGCGCGTGTTAACGCTATTTCTTAGTTATTCTCTCAGATTTGACCTAAGGTCCACGGTATTGCCGGGGTAAAAACTGTTAAAATAGACAATTCGTTCAGAAACAATAATTCTGACAGAACTTTTGACTTCAACCTTGCACGAGTTAACCTTTACCGGCATCGTGTTCCTCTCGTAAAGACGCTTCGAATAAACTATATTTTGACATTGAAAGGTCAACTTGAAAATGTGACCTTACGTCAAGGTCATGACCTGACCTGAAAATCCCATGCTTCATATCAGTCGATCCGTATCGTCGAGCTGACCACATATAATTCAGGGCGCGCAGGGCCCCCGCAGAGGGCGCGAGGTGATAGGTAATGCCAATTTTATTACACTTTTGCCTATAGGTATGTTATGGTATTCTGTGTAAGTCTGTGGATAAATCCGTTTAAAATAAAACCGTTTTACTTCTTTGTCACTTTTTTAGCCGTGGATGCCATCATCAAGGTGAACCCAAACACGATCATCCTTCCGGCCAGAGTCGGTCTCATCGAGCTGACTGAGCTGCGGAGCTCACGGAAGACTGTGAAACGCCTGTCAGTCTCCGCCGCCGACCTCCCGCGACTGAGTTGGCAGCTGCCGAAGGGCCTCGAGCGCCTCAATGTCAGAGGTGAGGTACATACCGCGGATCACACATGTAATGCCGGTATATGCAAATGGTCAGCGAAGACAGCAAATTGACGAACCGATCAGATTCGGTCAACAACACACAACGTTGCATGTGCATGATATTAGGGGATCGGTTGCAACTTGCAATGCTTACATTGTATGAAGTACATGCATGTTATACATAAGCATACAAAGTTATACCAATACATCCGTGGTGTCTATATGTATGTAATAGGTACCTATATAGTTAATTAGCAATCATATAGATGAGGGCTAATTTTACCTTGCAACTGCTTCGAGTAGTGTAATTCGTTAACCCTCGCCCTGGCAGGGGGGGGGTTGATGCGACCCCCCTAAGGTTTTTCGACGATAGCGTAAAAACGGCGGCGCGCAGTGTCGCCAAATTTGGCACAGCCTATGGAACAACCTTTTTACATATGACCTGAAATCCTCAAGTCCGGGTGACTTTGGGTCAGGTCACCATGTCAGAAATACCGGTACAAGGTCATGGTCAAATTTCAATTTTACTTTTGCACCGGTCCAACTCACAGTTTTGGACTGATTTCCTTCCAACTTTCAGGATGTGCTAAGTTTACCAAGTTGTATGACATATAGTACGGGTTTTTTGAGGTCACTGACCTGAGGTCAGTTAGAAGTCATTACGTCGTAATGTTAACCCTATGGGAAAATACTAAATTCGGAAAATACTGGAGATATCCGCTTCGTTCCATCACTTTTGTGCTTTGAAACCATAGTAATTAACAGCAAGTCACTTGGTGCTTCTTTGTTTGGTGCACTTATCCATGGGTCAGGTCAAATGAGGTCAACTGAGGTCAAATGACGTTTTTGCCAATAACTTGGCACATAATGACGCTAGAGCTTAACCCGGCAGTTGCTGGGGTATTTCGCCACCCACCGTTTGCTGGGGGGGGGGGCGTTAAACGCCCCCAGCCGATAACTCGAGAACCAATAGGCGCAGCGAAACGCACGAGGCGGCAAACGAAAGATCGCGACGAGACGCTTCAGATGAGTACTTTAACCCTCGTGGGCCCGGGGGGGGGCGTTTTTCGCCCCCCCTGGCGAATATTTGCGATAACTCCCGAACGCTTAGGGATAGGAAGGCGAAACTTTCAGTACCTTTTCTCCCATCAATTTGACATCTTCTGAAGTAAAAAATTTGGACCTAGCCCCCTTGATGACGTCACAAGGTCCATTTTTCTAGACCCCTGCACGGCAAACTTCGGCGTCACAGACGCAAACTTCAAATAGCTGCTAAAAATAGAGTTTTAGAGATAAAGACAAATTACGAGCACGGCTGTGTAGCGTTTGACCTAGAGGAAAATAGAAAAATAGTTTTGGTGACCTGAGGTCAGAGGTCAGGTCAACGACCCCGAAATGTGGTTTTAGTTTTTCGCAAATAACTTCGACAAAAATGGTCCTAGAGCTACGGCAGTGGTACCATCGCATTCGCCTTGTCAAGCCGCGTCGAATGATATATATTTTGTTCGGAAAAGGTCAAGTTTCATGTTGACCTCATGTGACCTCGAATGACCTCTGGTTGACCTTGACACATGAAAGGTCGTTTATGATGGATTTGTACCCGCTGATCACGAATCTGGCATCTATTTTCCTCTAAGCCTTCATTTAAAGCTTCTGGATGGCAAAATTGTATTATTTATTATTACTAACTTGAATCAGTGAAATAGCCTCTAGCAGGGATACTCTTCTGTGACCTTGACCTTTGAGCAGCCTTGTATCGTAAGATGAACCACAAATAGGGAACTGATAAGCCTCAAAACATTTCAAAACATCTTGGAAGTTAGCACGCAAGATGTGCGAAAAAGTGCCAAGTTTGAGGTCAATTTTGAGCGTGACCTTGACCTTGACCTTTGATTTGGAGCACATTTTCAGAATCCTCAGATTCTCTTCTTTCATTTGACACCCAATTTTGCCGGTTTGATGCAGCCTGCCGTCCTCTAGAAGGCTTACTTTGAGATCACTACACATGTGCCGGTTTTGGCCTTTGACCTTGACCTCTGACCTTGAAAATTGACCTGAGGTCAAAATTTTTAGGTGCATTAGAATCGTCTCGTAAGGACCTTTCGTTTGGTATCGCTTTTGTTTCTGTAGCTCCCTTATTTACGGAGTTAGACAGGGGGGGCGAAAAACGCCCCCCCGGGCTGCGGTGGTTGGGATTACCCCCCGAGCCCGGCCGGGTTAAAGTTGAATTTTGAGGTCACAGGTCGGGTCAAGGTCAGGTCAAACACCTGAAATCGGGCTTTCAGTAGCATGGACTTCAGGACTTCGCAATGGGCGCCTTTCGCAATGAACTCTGTCAAAACGGTGCACAATCCATCTTATAAGGCCTACAAGAGTGTCAGCGCCATGTAGGGGTCAGTCAAGCATAGGTCAGGGTCAAGGTCAGGTCAACCGTGTAGGTACATATCCCCGAAAATCAAAACTGATATTTGCAGCCTGTGACACATGTTTTATAGGTAATTTGGGGCGTAGAACACGATGGTGACATTCATTTTATCATATGTGTACGTGTTTGGCTCAAAAAGTTCAATTTAATAAATTCATGTATCATGGTCGTGAAGGAGTCACGAAAAATTACCAAGATTCAGTTCAAGATTACGGAAAATGCGGAACGATAATCAATAATCGAAGAAAACCATTTGATTGATCATGGTATTGGCAGTCTAATGGCGTTTACGGCATGTCTGTATGTGTATTTTGTGATTTTATATGATTTTTTGAACATATGCCGTTTTTGGTCGAAAACTCAGAAATCATGACGTCACTAAAATCTCGATATCTCAAAAATTTTCCGTCTGATTTTTTTGAAACTTTGTCACAATAAACTTCAACCAATTCCCTACAGGTGCCTAAGGTTTTATGCTTTGATATAACCCGGCGAAAAAAGTGGGGGCGTTTAACGCCCCCCCCCCCCAGCAACTTGCGGGTTAAAAGATGGTGTCATTGTGTTCCTGGTGATCAGCCGAATCGAATGAAAATGCGATATGATGCAATTTGGTTAACTTGAACTTCATTAGTTAATTAAAGTTTACTTAAAAAAATTAAGAAAAACTTTAAGTACTCTTAATCAAACAAAAAGTACACCATTCGACGCGCCTTGACGTGCTGAGTTCACTGGTGCTTTTCTTTTTTCTCTATATTAATTAGATCAAAAGTTATAAGCGGAAAACCTTTGAGCTGTTTTTAGCGAAATTTTTACATTTATACCCCATAAATCCCCCCTAAATATTGACCTAAAGCAACCAAATTTGCACAGGGGCGAGAACTCCAGGGGGCCCACCTACCTACCAACTTAGGTCTTTCTAGGTGCCATAGGAGCCAATCGCGAGGGGGGTCGCATCAATGCCCCCTGCCAGGCCGTGTTATGAAAAATGCCCTGCCAGGGCGAGGGTTAACCCGCGACCGCCTGGGGGGGGGGGTCGGATCCGACCCCTCTCCGTTTTTCTTGAATAACTCATGAACCACTTTCGCTATCTACTAGAAACTTGGCATACCTTCTCCCCTATCAATTTGACGTCTCCTGTGCAATTTTGAAGAAAAATTTTCCAAAAAATTTGGAGATATATCGATTTTAGTGATGTAACTACACGGCACTTTCAGTTAAAAAGTGGTAAATGTTTAAAAAATCGCCAAAAATCAGGGCTTAAAGCAAATTGCAAGTTAGTGACATGAAAAGACGCAACTAAACGAGTTCTTTAAAATGTCTATCTCGGATTTTCCAGAAAATGCGTTTTTTACCTCTAAAATTTCAAAAAACTATATTTTTTCGAAAACAGCTTATAAAATCCAAAATTTCGGGAATCTTCAAAAAACCGGAATATATGTTGTAGAACTCTATTAGAACATTAGATGCCCCAAATTTCAACTTTCTACCTTGATTTTTGACCCCCAAATTGTAAAAAAAACTCCAACATGCAGGGGGCATGGTGACGTCATAAGCATTTTCGAGAATTAGAGGCACTTCTGAACATTGCATGTGAAAACAAATGGCACCACTAGATTCCTGGGACAAAGCTCGTCTAGAAAAGTGCATTTTTATGTCAAAAATAAAAAGTTGAAAAATTGGCTTTTTTCTTAGCCCTCGTTTAGTTATGTATGGTATCAACGATTTTTTATGCTTTAAATGCACACTTATCACCAGCACAGTGACTTGGGGTCACATATAGAGGTGGAAATGACTAACGTTTTTCAAAATCTTGACTAATGACTGACTAATGACTAATGACAATTTTGGATGACTGACTTTTGACTGACTATTCTTTCGTCTCAAAAAGCTTGATTGACTAATGAATGACTAACGCCATTTCTCTTGATTTTGACTAATAATTGACAAAATTTCAGAAATTGCTAGCACTGCTTAAATAAAAATCTGCCGATACGCTAAGAAATATAAACGATAAGCAACACCATGTTTCGTTTTAATGTTTATTCCATTAAGCATTGCAGAACATACAAGTTACGCATCAAAGATAGCCGCGTTGCAGGCGATGATTACCAGCCCCTCGAACACCTTATCTGACATCCGCGCCCGTCTGTCCCGCATAATGTTGCCGGCGACTGAGAAGAGCCGTTCGCTGGCGGCGGACGTCGCGGTCAGGCCCAGAGCCTCCCTGGCCACCTCTGCGAGCAGCTTGCTGTCATTTTCTTCCCCATTCCTGTGCACATCTTTCCAAAAGTCGAGAGGATTGGCGATGTTGATCCTTGGAGAGGAGAAATATTTGTCGACGGCGCTTCCCCCTGCTCCACCTCGCTGTCGGCTGGACTGGCTAGTAAATGGGTACTCCACGTCCAGAAAGGCGAGGAGTCTACTTCGCTTCTGAGCCGACGTTTCGCCCCTCGTTTCGTCACCGCTTGGAGTATCCAAGTCGTCATCAGAGCAAGTGTTGGCTTTCAAGACGTCGACGCGGCGCCGGATCTCCTGTCGTGCCTCTTCGTCAGCAGACGTGCCTGTTCCTGACGTCTTCAGTCTTGGGTCAAGGACTGCCGCAATGCTGTTGTCAAGAGTTTTGAACTGCTCCAGACGTGTCCTAACTGCCTCCGAGAGAGCAGCGACGATCCCAGAGGTGTAGCGAGTGGGGCGGTCAGCGATCAACTGGAGGTGCTTCTCAATCCCAACAATGCTCGGAACAATGGCACTGACCGTCACCACTGCGTCACCTTCAGTCATGTCTGTAGCCTCCGCGAATGGCTGAAGAAGATCGATCAGTTCTTGAAGCGCAGCGACATCCGTGGGTTGAAGCGGACTGACCCTTCGTCGCTGTTCTGCTCCAAGGAGGGAGACAGCTCGGTTTGTTGCTCCAACATCTTTGATGGCGCTTTCAATCATCTTCAGCTCCGAGTTCCACCTCGTCTTTACCGCCACGTGCAAGCTGACGCCGGCTTCTCGTAGAGCAGGAGCGGCCACCGTCGAACGGCGAACAGACTTGACGATTTTGCCCACATTCTTCAAAGCTCTGCCCAATGGGCTGTCGCTCTCGATAGTCTTCAATCCATCTTGCACAGCGAGCTGGAGTGTGTAAGCAAAGCAAGGTACACGCTGGGGGCACATGGCTAGCACGTCGTCGAGATCTTCTTCCCGATCAAGGACGTCATCGTCTCCCTTCTCTTCATCGTCGCCTTCCTCATCGTCGCTCCCCACGCTGGCATCTCGGAGAAGTGGTAGGGAAACGTCAAGCGCCTTCTTCATCGAGGATGCATTATCCGAAACCACCTTCTTCACTTTTCCCTGGATGTTGTACTCGGCGCAGATGTCGTCAAACATCTGGGCGATATTCTCTGCCGTATGCCGCCCTACAAATTTTCGACATGCGAGGATTCGCTTTTTGAGAACGAATTCCGCGTCAATGTAATGTATGGTGAACCCGAAGAAAGAGTCATTATTTCTGTTTGTCCACGCATCGACTGTTGCGTACACTTGTGTGATTTCCGCCAGTTCTGCCTTCATTTTTGCCACCAGCTTGTCGACTTCGCCCGGGAGAAGCTGCTTTCGAATGGTCGGCCGGCTGGGCACAGCGAATTTTGGATCCGCTTCCTCCATGAGTCGACGAAAGAATGGCTTTTCAACCACGTTGAGTGGAAGTCCGTCCGCTGCGATTGCGCCGAGGAGGGATTTCGTCATTGAAATCTGCTTCGGGTGGTTCGATGAGTATTTCACCGTCGAGATCGTGGGAAATATCCCGTGATTTTCCCTGCATCTATCTGTTTTTTAACCTTGGTCTTTTTCGTGTCTTTAATCTTATTCAAGTACAGCTGGTGCTGAGAAACATGCTTCTTCTGAAGATGACTGATCAGATTTGACGATCGCCCACTGTGCTTGACACTTTTTTTGCACGACAGACACTTGGCCTCATTTTTACTCTGCACAGTATAAAACAGCTTCATGACGTTGTGCGACGGTAGCGTCGTCTGTCCTGTATCGCCGCTCACGTCGCTGCCCGACGTCTCGGGATTTACGTTACCGGCCATTGTTGGGCGGCCAGGGAAGTGACGGCACATCGAGCGATGTTTTTCTACTCAGTACTCAAGTCCTTAGGTATACTTGATAATACCCTCGAATAGCTCGCCACTGGTCCCACTCCCGAGAAACGGTCTAGCCAGTGCCACACCCGACTCAGAACTGTAGGAAAGCCGCGCCGTCTGTCCGTGGCCGCGGCGGGGTTTCCCCGCCCGCGCTGAGCTATAATGTGACACTAGCTTCCGGGGCGCGGCGGTGATTCCCCTGCGAGGTCCAAGAGATAATAGGGGTGAAGGGGTGAAATTTAACCCGCCCCAGACGGGCGCGTTCGGCCGGCGACCCTAGTGGGGCGCGGGTTGTCACTTGTCACCTCACGAACCACGACAAATTAGTCGACTAATATGCAACAAAATCATTGACTAATGACTGACTAATGACTAACAAACATTTTGGTTGACTGACTTTTGACTGACTAAAAAAGCGCTTGACTAACGTTAGTCGACTAATTTTTGACTAATGACTAATTTTCATTTCCACCTCTAGCCACATATAACCATTACCATCGGATTCGACGTGAAAAATAAGCCATAAAACATGTGTCGCACGCCCATGTAGCAGAAAGTGAAAACCGTGACCTTTCGTGACCTGACCTGACCTTGACCCGTACTTATTATGACCCCTATACGCACATGCAACCTTCACTAGGCTTTTGAGGTCATTTTTGGTGAGTTTTGAGCAGCAGCTATCGATTCCGCTGTCCATAAGCCTAATCATGCAAAACCCCTGAATTTGACCTTTGACCTGACCTTGACCCGAAAGTTGACCTCAATCTTAAAATCTTAAGAGTGCTTTGGGAAGGTCTCGTAGAGACCTTTCGAATGCGCCTCGCGGGGCTCGACACGACCATTGGTTCTCGAGATAACAGGGGGGGGGGGTCGGATCCGACCCCCCCCCCCCCCAGGCTGTCGTGGGTACGGAAATAGCCCAGGCGGTGCCGGGTTAAACTGCCAATTTGATGTTACCTTTATACCTTTACTGTTTATAACGCATGTGCTGTGCTGACGCCTGAGGGAATGTCGCAGTTACTTATGTTGTTGATATTCGCACATTTGCATATGATAGATGGTGCGAAATATCGCTCTCAAGCCGCTCGGCTGTGTCAGTTCTGGCTGTGTCAGTGTCTGACATTCTGGTGTCAGTGGTACAGCGGGGAGCTGGCGGCAGCTCTGTCCGAATGAAGTCAGCTGACACAGCTCTGTCCAACAGGGCCGGAGGTGACGGAGCAGAGGTGGCCGGGACGGTGCGGTTATGGTCTGTCAGTGTCGCTCCAGGGGGTGGCTGCCGACACCATCAGTCACCTGGCTGACCTGGGACGGACAGTCACAGTACTGGAGATATACGGTGAGCAGCGGCAGCACGGACATGCCGCTGATATAAGAGATCAGCGAATGGCGGACACCGAGTAACGGTGTGCCGTTGTCGGACCTCATGGAGACAGGTGTGATACATAGCCAATGTGCTTTGCGAAATAATGAAGCTAACTGAGCTCCAAAATGGAGGAGGACTGTTCACTCAGTGACATATTCGTTCAGAGTTAGTTGATCATACTCATAACAATTGTGTTGCACTGTTTAATGAAGTTTAATGCATTTGCTTAACTGATTGCATATATCATATAATAGCACTTTTTACCATTGTCTACTGTGTCCATAAAACCATGTGAGTTATTAGGTGTTTTTTCGTTTTGTCATATTAACCCGCGCCGTGCTGGTGGCCTGAACTTTCCGCCGAGTGCTGGGGGGGGGGCGTTTTCACGCCCCCCCCGTCAAACTCGGCTCCTGGGCCACGTAGCGACACGCGGTAAGCGGCAATCGAAAGAGCGTCAAAAATAAGGACGAAAACACTTCGGTCATTTTTTGGGTCAGGTCAAAGGTCAGGTCACCAGAGGTCACCAAAGGTAAAATGTTGACTATTTCAACATTTTGGAAACTGCCAACGGCTATCTCGGGAACCGATAGAGCTACAGCGCCGCGGAAAAGCGCATTCGATAGCCCTTTTACAGACCTTTCTGAGTAATGTCCAGGGTTGTATACGACTCAATCAATAGCAATCAATTCAATCACGACAAATTTGGGAAACCAATCAAATCAATCAAGTCAGAGCAGTTTTCGGGAATTGATTCAATCGACTCAAACGCGACAATGAAAGGAATCAATCAACTCAATCAAACGACTCAAACCAAGATATACATTAGGTTTTTTGCCCCACCAACTTGGAAAAGTGTCCATAGCAGTCTGGTGTACCTACCTACCTACCTACCTACCTACCTACAGAAGAAACATAAAAATATTGTCATTTAAAATTATAAATTGCCATGACATTCAAAGTTTCTATGTAATAAGGAAGGATACCTAGTGATGGACAGGTGGATCATGATATTGAGGTTCAATGGGTAGAATTGGAGCAGAAGTTTCATTTAATGGGTGCAAAATAACCCAGTAGTTGACTTCAACAAACGCCCCTTAACCCAAATCACCACCTTTCACCTAAAAGTTGTCAATTTAATTTTGACCATATTCCAGCTAAGTCATCAGGCCATCTACCCCATGTAAAGCCCCCGTCTGTCTCTTATGTGAGTTATGCGGAGCTCTTCTGAATTGAACCCTGGGCCTGAACATAATGAACCTAGCTAGGTTTCATGCCACACCAACACTGACACCATATGAAAGTGTTGAAAATGTGCTACAAATTTGACAACTTCATTAGGTATGCTTTATGAAGACAGCAGGAAAGCAGGTAGGTACCTACTTACCTGCCTAGATGTGTCACTGGCTACCAACAGTACCAACGAAGGTAGATAGGTTATATGTGAAGAATTCAAAACATTTTATTGCAATACAATTTGAAACTGTTAGGACTGGGGGATAGGGATGAGCATTAAAAATATATTTAAAAGGAAATGGAAAGGACAGGGACTCTGGAACCACAGGATAAGTTAAAGTCAAAGGAAGTAGGTACAAATTAAAACGCGAAAACGGCACGGTGCGACTGCGGAAAAACAAAGAAAACGTTTTGCCGATAAGTATGCTAAGCTTTTATAAATCCTTATTCTACGTCTTTTGATTTTTTGGTAAGATGACGTCATTGATTATCATGTAGTATGGTAGATCATCATAAAATAAATCGGTTGTACAACACCAATTTCGTTTTAATTATTATTTCATTTGAAATAAAACCACTTAATAATATTCGGTAAAATATTTTAAGGAAAATGAAATATATTAAATATGTTATGCTTAGGCTCTCAGGAGAAAAGGATCAACAAACGTTCGGCTGCAAATTAAACATTGCAGCAAATTAGCTATAGATACGTAAACGTAATTAGCGAGACGAAAACGGCGCTTTTGTTTCAGTTATTTTTGTAGGGGTTTCAGATATTTATAGAGTTCAGTGGGTTGATTCTGAGGAAATGTGGAGATGTGAATTATCAATTAATCACACTTTATTAGTATATAGGGCCTTGCACTTTATCATCTGGATTAAAAAAAAGTTTCCTGCTGAGTGCAGAAAGGTAGGTAGGTGCATCGCCAGGTATTATCTCATCCATGGCCAGGTTCTATCACAGGATTGGAGCAGTTATTGCAGTTGAAAGTCAAAGTTGGCTGTTCATGTTTAGGCCCTGTTCTTTATTTGGCCATCTACCCCATATTGCAGTTGTGATGACAAGCAGTTTTCAGTGTAGTTTTGTGATCTTTGATGTCATCAATTGGTGTCATTATTTTTCGTCAACTAAAACTTATTTAAACTTTCCATTCAATCGACTCAATCATACGAGTCACTCAAATTTTCGGGAATCAAATCAGTCAACCAGTCGCTAAAGTCAAACGAGTCAGTCAACCAGTCATCTCGAAAAGTCAATCGACTCAATCCAATCAACTCAAAATACGCGTTGAATCAAATCAATCAATTCAATCGACTTGATTGGTATACAACCCTGGTAATGTCCTCAGATTTGACCTCAGGTCAACGGTTTAGCCGCCAGAGGGCAAAAACTCCAAAAAAAGCCGTTTTTACGAAAAACGTTTTTTCGTCAATAACTTTTGACTCATAAGCGCCATGACATTACTTTTGCCAGCATCGTGTTTCTCTCGTCGAGACGCGTCGAATGAACTATTCGTTGACCTTGAAAGGTCATTTTTAAAATTTGACCTCAGGTCAAGGTCATGACCTGACCGAAAAGGGTCATGTTGCATATCAGTCGATCCGTATCGTCGAGCTGAACACATCTGACGTGTTTTCACCGCTCTAGCACGTCTCTATCAAAAGTTATAGCCAAAAAACTGCTGGCGACCGTTCATGACCTGAGATGACCTCAGGGGCACACAGAGGGGTCACAGGTGCATTTTTCCTATTCAGTGTGTCATGTTTACCTATGAACCGATGTTTGAGAGCGTTTTGAACGATATTCGTCCAAAAGAGGCGCATTTCAATTTTCTCCCATTGACTTATAATGGAGAGGTCGCAAAATTGACCTGACCTTAGGTCACAGATATCAAAAATCCGAGACATACATTTTATACATACTGTTACTCATATCAATCGCTGAAAGTTTCAAAGTGATCGTTCAGTCGGTGTAGCTATAGCGAGCCTTTGAACTTTTTCTGAGGTAAGGTCACTTGACGTGACCTGGTGACCTGACCTTGAACGGCCTAGGTCTGAAATTTTCACAACATGTGCGGAAATGATGTAGGAACATGTGTACCAAAAACGGCGGCGCTGCGCGCCGCCGTTTTTGAGATATTTGCGAAAAACCTGAGGGGGGGGGCGTAAAAACGCCCCCCCCCCCAGCACGGCGCGGGTTAACCTTCGCCCCAGTGGGGGGGCATATGTTACCACCCTGTCACGTTTTTTGCGTGTAAATAAAAAACCGCGGCGCGTAGCGCCGCGCCGCTTGGGGTAGCTTTTTGTACATCAATTTTGGATAATGTGTGAAATTTTTGACCCCAGGTCATGTCAGGTCAGGTCACCAGGTCAAGTTAACTGACCAAGCCTTAAAAAAAGTTTGCAATCATGTCCAGCCTGCAGTGTTTGTCAGAATGGTTTGAAACTTGGTGGATTGCATGGTGTTATGGGCACCTACAATTTGTATATCTCGGATTTTTTATATCCGTGACCTAAGGTCAGGTTAATGGCATGATCTTTCCATTACAAGTCAATGGAGAAAAATGAAAATGCCTCTAGATCCGTGTGTACGCGTAGGAACAGTCCAAATATTTCAGAATCACAATGATTTAGTCCACTCGTGATGACCAAGGTGTCATTTTTGCTGATAGCCTCTAGAAAGGTCATCCGAGGTCATTTGAGGCTACAAACAGTTTTTTGCCAATAACTCGCGATTGGAAAGAGATAGAACGCTGGGGATGGTCTCATTGTGTTTGTCTTGTTGAGACGCATCGACTGATATGCAACATGACCTTTCCCGGTCAGGTCATGACCTTGACCTGAGGTCAAATTTTCAAGTTGACCTTTCAAGGTCAAATTATAGTTCATTCGACGCGTCTCGGTGAGGGGAACACGATTCTGGCAATAGAAAATGTCGTGGCTTTTTGTAGTCGAAAGTTATTGGCCAAAAACACTTTTCGTAAAAACAGCTATTTTTGGAGTTTTTGCCCTCTGGAGGCTAAACCGTTGACCTGAGGTCAATATTGATAATGACCTTTTCAAAAGAAGAGTTCAAAAACTATCGATTGTTCTATCATGCGTTTTTCTAGCTACCATAGTTCCTGAGATAGTGGCATGTTTTCTGAAAAATATAATGACAATTGGCAAATTTTGACCTTTGATGACCTCTGGTGACCCTAATATTGCTCTAAGGTGAAAAATGACTGAAATACTTTCAAACGTACGCATTGAGAGCTATCGACTGCTTTTTACCGCGTCTTTCTAGCCCTCTTAGTTTTTGAGTTAGAGGTGGGTGGTAACATATGCCCCCCCTCACTAGGGCGAAGTTGGCCGAGACCGCCACTGGGGCGCGGGTTAACCCTCGCCCATGTAGGGGGGGGGGGTTGGTGCAACCCCCCCCCCTGAGGTTTTTCGGAAATAGTGCAAAAACGGCGGCGCGCAGCGCCGCCAAATTTTGGGTACCTTATGGGGCAAACCTTGCGCATCTTTTGATAAAAAAAATTTGACCGGGTCATGTCAGGTCACGGAGTTATGACGTCACAAAGGGAACAGCCTCCGGCCGGATTTTCACAAACTGAGTGCCAACGCCCGAGGTTTCCTGCCGGTGGTACGGACATCGGTTGATGGATCGTGATGAAACTTCCCATGCATGTTGGGGCAAGTATTGGCTATCATATGGTATACGAAACTTGACCGGGTCAGGTCAGGTCACGGAGCTATGACGTCACAAGAGGAACAGCGTCCGGTACTATTTTTGAAAAGCGCCCGAACCACTATTTTGCTAATTCTTGTCACCTCAATGGGAATATGCAGCAATATTAGCTTCTATAGGGAGCAAATGGACCTTCCAAATCCAAAAATACAATCAGATTTCAAAAATTTAAATTTTGATTTTTCGAATTTCTGCCGCCGACTGTGACCTTGCCGACTTCCGGCGCTCCCAACGCGCCATTTTTAGAGCTAGGGAAACAAAATACATACCAAACGATAGAGAATTGATCAAGGAACACGATAGTGAAGGTTTCAAGTCGATATCTCCCACCGTTTTGCCGCAATCGCCGCGGAAAGTTGAAAAAAGTCTATTTTTCCGAAAATTTGACCTTTGACCGGTCAAAAGTAGGTCAAATGTTGACCTAGGACCAAAAAATATACCACCAATCGCGAGATCTCGGCGAGAGCAATCCGTTGGTCTTTTCCGCTAAGCTCTACGATGCTCCGTTTTCAAACGCCAGGGGGGGGGGGGGGTCGCACCAACCCCCCCCCCTGCATGGGCGAAGGTGGCAGATCGCCGTTTACGGGCGAGGGTTAACATGTATTACAGCCAAATGATCCTGTCTTTATGTGTGTCTGTGTGTTTTCCAGGCTGTCCTGATCTCACGGCCGGCAGCCTGGAGCCCCTCACCAGGTGCCCTGGGCTGGAGCGCCTATCAGTCACCGCCGCCGACCTCCCGCGACTGAGGGGACAGCTGCGGGAGGGCCTCTGGCGCCTCAATGTCAGAGGTGAGATACCGCAGATCACATATGTAATGCCGGTTAATGCAAATGGTCAGCGAAGACGGCAAATGGACGAACCAATCAGCCTCAACTAGCAAGTTTCGTCGTTAATCGTGTATATTACTCGTATTGTGGTGAGAGGGGGGAGGGGTTCAATGCATGCCCTTCGATAGTGGTCATGCTTGTGGCATAGGTATACTGGAATATTAGTGTAACGTCACGGGGTGAATTAAAAGTTGAGGTCCTAGCGATAGTTGCATTGTCACAAGCAGCAAATTTCCGAACAAAAGTAATTAGTCTGGGTTGACGACTGACACTGACAGACTACATAGACAGCGTACTGACGACGAGTCTGAGCAGACTGGCGAGACTGACTGGCCGCGGCCCTGGCGCGGCGGTTATACATTGTATAGGTGGCGCCACGATCGAAGGCGGCCACCAGGGAATGCATGGGCAATGGGCATTGCTACAATTAGTACCTAAGCACTTGAGCAGTTATTTCCGATGAGGGATGATTATAGACATTGTGCAACCAATAAGAGTGGCAAAAGTAGTTCATAGACTACTGTATTATGCATATACTTATCGCATATACATATTATGTTCATATTCACATTCTACATATGACTGCTGCTGCTAAAAAATTGCTGTGCGGCCGCTCGTCTGTTACAATGCTGACTATGTTAGTGTCTGACACTCTGGTGTCAGTAGTGCAGCAGGGAGCTGGCGGCAGCTCTGTCCGACTGCAGTCAGCTGACACAGCTCTGTCCGACAGGGCCGGAGGTGACGGAGCCGAGGTGGCCGGGACGGTACTGGGATCTGTCAGTGTCGCTCCAGGGGGTACTTGCCGACACCATCAGTCACCTGACTGACCTGGGACGGACGGTCAAACTACTGTATATACGGTGAGCAGCGGCAGCACGGACAGGCCGCTGATATACGAGCTCAGTGAGTGGCCGTCGCCCGTCACCGAGTAACGGTGTGGTGTTTGACTGCACATGTAAATGCAGCATTTTTGCGCGCACGAGCACAAATGACCTTTCTCGCGGGCGAGCGCGAGCCCAGCGCCATCTACAATGTGACCCGAGTGGTAGCCGGCTGCGCCCGGCCATTTCACTGCGCGCGTGTCATCTGAGCGCACGGTTCAATTTGGCGCGACATTCGCTTTTTCGATTAAGTGCCCATTAGGGCACATTGTGATTTTTAAGATTCGGTCGGTGAGGCCCGCCGCGTCCGGACGTGCCCCGACCGTCGTCGTTGTGAGTGTCCCTTTGGTGTGAGCACAGTGTGTGACCGGTGAGACAAATACTTACTCTCACCCGGTTCGGGGACGCCCAAGAGCCTACCCCGCCGGGTTTCGTTACGGCTTCACTGTTGCGGTCTCCGGCGTCTCTCCATGCCAAAGAAGACACCGTCGAAACGACCAGGGGCCACACCTCAACGGCAGCCCCAGCCTCTACAACCTGCTCCCGCTGACCAGCCGGAGCGGTCAGCGTCGGGTACACGGCGGTCCCTCTTTCAGGACCCGACCGAAACCCTGGACAGCGACGAAGACACGGTCAATCTGTCCTCAGCTCAGATTAACCTCATCGCTCAACAAGTAGCCACATTACTACGGCAGCAACCTTCATCGGCGCAGCCCAAAGTTTCTCCTGACACCCCCGGACCAATGTGATACCAGCGCCGATACCAGAAGAGCCACTGCCAACTCTCCACTCTACATGGATTGACTACTTGAGCGAGCAGCGTCTTGTCAACGCGAACTATTCTAAGAGGGACCGTGAGGAACTCCGCACCCTCTTGCTGGCGGTGGAACGGCCGCCCACGAACCGCCAGGACAGGCAGTTCTTGTCGGATCGGCAGTTGTATACGGTTGTCGGACATCGCGGGTGGAGCGCGGCCCTTACCGCGCTCCCTGACTGGGACTTGAAGAGACTCGGGATTGACGTCCCTGCAGCACCAGGCCCAGCAACGACACCGGCGCCAGCACCTCAGGCACCGGGAGCGACAGCAGCGCCAATAACCTCTGCCGCCCCGAACCTGGCTCCATACGGATATGCTCTCCACAACAATCCGTACATGTTCGCGGCGCCCAGCATTGGAGCTGTTGTTGTTGTTGTTGTTGTCTCCCTCCAGCCCTAGGGAGTAGCCAGTCGGCTCTGGAGGGAGACGAAGGCGGTCCCCAGGGTCGCCACCGCATCGTTGCTGCGCAGGTCCTCGTGGGTCGGGTGTATTGTTCCAAATACACGGAATCGGCTGTTCATCAGGGCGGGGCACCGCATCAGCACGTGTGCCGGGGTGTCCGCCTCTTCGCGGCAGAGCTCGCACCGGGCCGCGGGGCACCTCTTGTTTTCGCACCCGGCGCAGGCATTGGAGGGTTTCTTGCCGATTCGGTGTAGGTATTGTGAGGACCTGGACCAATGTCCGGCGCGCAGCTGATGGACGTCCACAGCGCTTGACCGGTCACCCCCGGGATCGGCGGGGGGAGACGGGGGCCCTGTAGCTGTCGGTACCAGCCGTCGGGCCAGGCTGCTATTGTCCTCGCGCGCGCGCCAGCCTTGCCGCTGCTCTCTGGATCGTCCTGGTGTCCAGTGGCGTGGCTGCGTTCTGGTCCAGGGCGGAGGCCTCCCCCGCCAGGGTGTCTGCCCTCTCGTTTCCATGGATCCCGCAGTGTGAGGGGACCCATTGAAGGTGTATGGCTCGTCCTGAAGAGGCCAGAGAGCGAAGGGCTCTCCAGATTTGGATTCCGAGCGGTGTCGTCTGCGCCGTCGGTCCCTTGTTGTTGTTGTTGTTGTTGATTCCCCTCGGCGGCAGGATCACTGCCGCGAAGCCTCTCGGCTTTGAAGTCGTCTGGTCGCGGCCGCCATGGCCGCGACGACGTCCGCGCTCCGAATCTCCTCGTGTGACGGGTGAATGGTGCCCAGCAGGCGGAACCACAGGTTCATCAGGGCAGGGCATCGCAGCAGAACATGTCCGGGCGTGTCTGCCTTCTCCCGACACACCGGACACCGTCCCGCCCGGCATCCATGGTCATTACAGCCAGGGCACTCCACCGTTGGGTTACGGCCGATCCTGTGCATATACTGGGCGAAGCCCGACCAGTGGCCCGCCCGCAGCTGGTGCACCTCTACAGCCGCGTGGCGATCCAGATCAGCCGCAGGTGGAGGCAGGCGTTCGCCCCACAGATCCCGGTACCACCCGCTGGGGCGTTGTCTGCCGATTTTTGCCCTCGCTGTTCTGGCGGACACCCTCAGCACGGTCCTCACATCGAGGGGGACCTCTTCCTGCGGGAGCGCCGACGCCTCCTTGGCCAGGACGTCGGCCCGCTCGTTCCCTTCTAAACCGCAGTGGGAAGGGACCCATTGAAGGTGGAGCCGGCGAGCACCCTCTCTTGTCAGGAGGGTGAGGGCATCCCAGACTTCGCTGTTGAGCTGGGTCCGTTGCTCAGAAGGGCCGCTTCTGAGGGCCGCCAGGGCAGCTTGGGAGTCTGTGCATATGACGATGGGGACATCTTCGTGAGCCGGGTGTTCTAAGAGGTGTCTCAGGGCCGTGCGGAGGGCTACCATCTCGGCCCGGTAGCTGCTACACAAACTACCGGCCGGGGCACGGAGCTCTTATGTTGAGTCGTCCGGCCATACGATGAGTGCTCCAGCGCCACCGTCCCTGAAGCCCTCCTCCGCTGAACCGTCCGTCCACACCCAGGTGGCACACTGGGGGAGGGAGGCCAGACAGAGGGCAGCCTCTTGTCTTCGGCGATCAGCGGGCGATCCAGGTGGTGGGCGCCTCCCGGCCTCCAGGTCAAAGGTGACCGGCGCGGGTCGCAGCCACGGTGGGGTACGGGGCTGAAGGATGGGCTCCATCCTCGCCTCCACTCCAGCCCCCGTCCACGCCACCTGTCCCACTTCTCTCCAGCCTGTCACCGTCGTCAGCCGCTTCGCTGCCGTGCTGTCCGCAACACTCCGGAGGGGGTCCTCTTCTGGGAGGGCTCGCGCCTTCGCCAGCAGTCGAGCAGCTAGCGTGGTCCTTCTTGAGGCCACCGGGGCGAGGCCCGCTTCCGCCATCAGTGCATGTGTCGGGGTCGACGCGACGCAGCCCGTGCTGCAGCCCTCATCTCGCGTTCCAACACCTCGACGTGGGATGGTGGGGTTGAAGGGAGCCAAGCTTCCGCCGCGTGCTCCAACGCTCCTCGTACGTAGCCATTGGCTACCGTGCGGAGCTGCTTCTCCTCCAGACCCCAGTCCCGTCCAGTCAGGCGCCGCAGGTGGGCGAGCCTCGGCCGGGTTCGTTGTTTCAGTTTCTTGCAGTGCTGACCGAAGTGTAGGAGGCGATCCAACGTCACACCGAGCAGGTTGAGTGTGTCTCGCGCCTTCACTGTCACTCCGGCCACCTTGATGGAGAGGTCCACTGCGTCCCTGGCCCACTGCGAGAGGACCATCACCTGCGTCTTTGGTCCGGCGACCACCATCTTCGACGACCTTGCCCACTCGACGAGGGAGTCGGCTGCCAGCTGGGCGCGCCGCTTGGCCGTCTGGATGTCCGCTCCTGAGCACAGTGCTGCCGTGTCGTCCGCGTACATAAATGGCGAACAACCCGGAATGTTCTTGAGAGAGCGGATGAGTGGTGCTGCCCATAACAAAAACAAGGGCGGGGCTAGGACGCTGCCTTGAGGCAAGCCTGCCCGGAACACACGCTCTCCGCTCCTCACTCCATTCACCTCCACCCGGACTCTTCTGTCACGCAGCCACTGCCATAGCCATCGCACCATGCAGTGGGGGAGGCCCAGTTCAAGGAGCCGAACGCGAAGCAGGCGGTGGTCCACCACGTCGTAGGCCCTGGCGAAGTCATAGGCCGTTAGGACGTACTTCTGTGCCGTCGTTCCCTCGGGTGGGTCCTTCTTCCTCGCCTTGGGGAGCTGCCAGCCATCGTGAACTTCCTGGATGAGCCTCCCGATGCTGTCCCCTACTGACCGGCCCCTTCTGAAGCCAACTTGCTCCGGGGGGATCATGCCGCGGGACTCTGCCAGGAACGCGAGGCGTGCCTTGATGAGGCGCTCCACCAGTTTTCCAACGTGGGAAGTGAGGGCGATAGGTCTGAAGCTGGCGACGAGCCTTCTGTCTTTTCCGGACTTCGGGATGGGCACAACGGTGGCGGCTCGCCACTGTCGTGGAACCTGACCGGTTGTCCAGGACTCGTTGGTGATGGTCAGCAGCTCGCCGCGGGCGACCGGGCCGAGGTGACGAATCATCTCGTTGGACAGTTGGTCGGGGCCGGGCGACTTTTTCAGCTGTAATCTGCTGATCTCCCTCACCAGGTCTTCCATGTAGAAGGGGGAGCAGGCTCCGCTGCGATGGCCCCCACACTCCTGGCAGGAGCGCTTCGATTGTTGGGCCATCTTGTGGCGGGCGATCCGATCCAGCTTCGGGACGCGGACTTGGCGAGACACGCGCGCGTACTCGCGAGCAAACGCCTCTGCTTTGTCCTTGTCCGTGCTGATGGTTTTTCCGCGATCTTCCATAGCCTGTCCATCTCGGGGCTCATCGTCCAGGCCACGTTCCCACTTCTTGAGTGTCTTATGGACCCTCCCGAGGTTTGCAGGTTTAGCCAGAGTAGATGACACAAACTCTCGGAAGTGTTCCTGTGCAGCGCGCCTCTCTATTTCCGCCGCTCGACGCTTCGCCGTGATCCATCGTACCCTCGAGTCCGGGTCGTCTGGGCTCATCGCTGCGCGAGCCGCGCGGCGCTCCAGCACCGCCTCCATCAGAGCGGGGTCGAGGGCCCACGGCCGCGGGTCCGCCCTCGCACCGCGCGGGATGTGGCGAGCCGCTGCTGTCCGGAGGGCCTCCTCGAACCGGTCGGTCCTCTGTTGAACTGTGAGAGGTCCGTCCACCGGTGCTCCAAGCACCTTCTCGCAGTCGGCTTGAAAGGCCAACCAATCGGCCTTGTGCAATGCCCACCTGGTCTTCCGGATACGCTGCGGGTTCGCCGTAGGGGACCGAACTTCGACCACCATGGGGAGGTGGTCACTTCCGAGATCTTGGCCAATAGACCACCGGGCCTGCCGTGCGAGGCTCCCACTGCAGGCGACGAGGTCCGGTGCGGACAGTCCACCAGATCTGTAGCTGGCGAAGGTGGGTTCGCCGCTGTTGAGTGGCGTCCAGCCCACCTCTTCCAACCAGTCCGCCACTCGGACCCCCACTGGGTCTGGCTCGAGGCAGGAGCCATCCCACCACGGGTGGTGGCCGTTGAAGTCACCGACGATGATGGTCTCGTCGTCGCTTGGTAGGAGACTGGGGTCGAACCGATCTACACGGTCGTCATCCGTCGCACTGATGGGAGGGCGGTAGAGGTTGAGGATGTTTAGAGGGTGGGGGCCCAGAAGCCGGACCCCACAAAGCTCTGTTGAGTCGTCCGTCGCCGCCAGGTAGCCGCCGCTCAGGACATCGAAGTGTAGCCCCGCACGGATGTAGAGCGCCACATCTCCACCCTTCACGACGGACGCACCGGTCGATCTGCCACGCGCCCTGCGCACCACCACAAGAGGTTGAAATCCGGGAATGTTCGGCACGGTCTTGGAGAGTTGAGCCTCCTGCACCGCCACTACGTCTGCTTTTACCGCGGGTAGCCAGCTTCCGAGGTCTCGCACCTTGGTACGTAGCCCCTCCGCGTTCCATGACACGATTGTCACGTGGCTTCTCCTAGCCCGGTTGCGTCTGTAGCGGCGGTTCTTGACGCTGCGCCGTCCTCCAGATCCTCCACTGTGGTTGCTCCCTCCGCCGGTCTCGGAGGGGGGCGTGGCTGGCGCGTTAATCATTCAGCGGGCCGGGGGCCGTGCGACGCACGGCTCCCGGGCCCGTAGGGCATTGCTCGCTGCCCTGGCGACGGTCGCTCCCCAGTGACGAGTAGGTAGACGGGGAGACTCGGAGCAGGTCCGGCAGCGGCGAAGACCGCGACCAGACGAGAAAGGGGCGAGTTGAGGTCCGTTTCGTTTTCCCGGCGGCGGTGTCCAGCCGTCGCCGGTGGCCCGAGGGCCACACCCCCCACCGCGTGAAGGCGAACCTCTCCGGGGGGCCCGTCGGTCCCTCGCGAAGGCGCGCGAGTGCCGCCATGGAGTCGGTGCAGAAGATGATGGGGTCCTCCTCGTGTGCAGGGTTGTCTTCTAGGTAGTCGGCGGCTGCTTGGAGCGCGATCATTTCCGCTCTAAAACTGGAACAGAGGCGGCCGGCGGCGACGCGGAGCTCTGTCACCTCGCCGTCCGGTCTCTCGATGAACGCGCCTGCTCCTCCGTCGGTGATGCCTCCGGATGCCGAGCCGTCTGTCCAGCACCATGTGGCGCACTGAGGGAGTGACGCCAGATGGAGCGTCGCGGTGGCCAGTCTTTGTTGGTCTGATGCTGCTGATGGAAGTGCTGCACCAACGTCCAGGCAGAAGTGGACCGGGCCCGTCGGGGCCCATGGAGGCTCTCGTGGAGGGAGTATCGGTTCGACAGGGGGAGCGACCCCCATCGCCGCCAGGACTTCTCCTCCCACTTGGCGCCAGCCGGTTGTCGCTAGTCTTGTAGGGGGGTCGTTGGATGCCACCGCACGGAGCGGGTCTCCCTCAGGCAGGGCGCGGGCCTTCGCCAGGAGTCGCGCCGCCAGGACTAGACGGCGCTCCGCCACCGGGGCGAGGCCGGCCTCTGCCATGACGGCGTGGGAGGGAGTCGAGATCGGGCACCCGGTGATCACCCGCGCCGCTGCACGCATCTCCCTCTCCAGGAGGGTTGCATGAGCGGGGGATGTGGCCGGGAGCCAGGCGGCGGCAGCGTGCTCGATGGCGCCGCGCACATACCCGTTGGCGACGGTGCGGAGTTGGCGTTCTTCGAGACCCCAGTCTCGTCCAGTGAACCTCCTGAGTTGGGCAGTTCGTGGGCGCACTCGTCGACGCAGGTTGCGGCAGTGGGGGCCGAAGTGCAGCAGGCGGTCTATGGTGACTCCCAGGAGCTTGAGATGGTCTCCCGCGGACACGGTCTTCCCCGCAACCCGGAGGGAGCAGTCAGTCGCGTCGCGGGACCACTGGGAGAGGACCAGCGCCTGAGTCTTCTCGCCTGCCACCTGCATCTTGGCAGAGCGCGCCCATCCCGAGAGAGCATCGTCTGCTCGTTGGGCTCTCTCCTTGGCGGTCTTGATGTCATTAGCCGCGCACAGGGCCGCCGTGTCGTCGGCGTACATGAAGGCGGTCGTTCCTGGGACTCTCTGGAGTGCAGCGACGAGGGGCGCCGACCATAACAGGAACAGGGTCGGGGACAGGACGCTGCCCTGGGTCAGGCCCGCCCTGAACGCCCTCACGTCGCTGTGGGTCCCGTTCAGTTCCACACGCGCCCTACGGTCTCTCAGGAACTGCCAGATCCATGTGATAAAACAGAGCGGGATGTCTTGCTCTAGCATTCTCACTCTTAGGAGTTGGTGATCCACCGTGTCGTAAGCACGACTGAAGTCAAACGCGAGGAGGACATACTTCTGGGCGCACGTTCCCAGTAAACATGCCGACGTCGGCCCGACGTCGGCCGACGTCGGGGTAACGTCGTCAACTCGGCATCGGCATGCCGACGTCGGCCCGACGTCGGTCCAACCTCGGCACGACGTCGGCTGGATGTCGGATATGCCCGCATGTACCGACGTCCAGCCGAGGTCCAGCCGACGTCGGGCCGACGTCGGACCGAGATCAATTGCTGAGGTCCAGCCGACGTCGGGCCGACATCGGCCGCTGTTTTGACCGTTAAAATAATATAAAATACATGTTTCATGTTTCATAAAGAGCTTCTGTATTCAAAATATCCTCAGGAAACTCAAATCTTCCTCCACGTCGCAACCCCCTGATCCGGACTGGACGGGAAACTTTATCCCATTTGGGATCACCCGTAAGCCGAGCTCGCCCGTAGCCGGGTGCGGTGAGTGCTTGGGGGCTGCTCGGCCTATCCTTCGGTCTCACAAAGAAGACCAATGTCTCCATCTATCATCCTTCCGGCTCTGAAATGGTCTTGTCAGACCGAAAGGGCATACTCAACAAAGCAAACTAAATTCGCTATCTGGCTTCGTGGTGTAGCAGGGCCTCCTCTAAGGAATTTTCATTGGGGGGGGGGGGGGGCAGGGGCTCAGAAGCCAAACCTAGGGTACCCCCAAATCCGGTTTTCTCATCGGATTTAGGCCACTTATTTTTGGTCACAGCCCTGATGCCATGATTTTTATTTTTATTTTGAAAAAAAAAACGAAATAGTAGGCCACCTGACCCTATACCGGTGGATACAGACCGGCACGGGTAGGGTGACATTTGGTGTAAATATCCCCGCAACGTCCGAAATCGACGAAAATTTCCGGCTTTTCGAAAATGAAACAAAATGCCTATAATAAAAAAGTATTTAACGGCTTAGCAGTGCGTAAGGAATCTAATCGACCGCAGAAAGTGTGAGGGCTTAGGTATCGACTTCCCAAACGCTGGAAAACAACAGCTAACTGCCTGAAAACAGCTCACCATCCTAAAAAGCTCCTTGCCTGAAAATGACTCCAGAAACAGGCCACAGGTCAATGAGAATGAGGGTCAGGGAACAGGGTAATTATATTTTCCACCAGAATACCAACTAAAAGTGTTGCCACGCTGAGCCACTTTTTACGCGAGTTATTCGCGAAAAGAACCTAGGGGTGGGGTCTATCTTACCCCTCAATAAGTGAGAGGGCTGCCAGTCCCAAACACTTGAAAAAAACTATATCGTGCTATAAACCTCAGCCGCACTGTTATTTGACCGTAGAATTTTTTTTTCTTCAAGAATAAGCCCGTCTACCGAAAAAACAAGTACATAATACTTCTCCGTGTTGAACTGTGAGCGGTTGACTGATTGAGACTATAGAGCGCGACCGTTAGGGCTGTTTTCTCTCTCAAAATGATGCCCCGTTCGGGCTTCAGTCGGCGTTCGATTATAAAATCTGCAATGTCTGGACCTCATTCCACGACTCATCCTAGGCGGACCTGTAAAAAAATCTGTAGATAAGAAACCAACGATATAAGGAAACTAAAATTAGTAACGTGGTGATCGTGGAGATAGTCTGGATTGTTTGTTTGGTAAGCTTTTAGTGAAATTTCTTCGTTTTTCGACGTGATTTGCTTAACTGCGTGCCCCCCCCCCAGTGATGCGATTTCAGCTCCACTGGGGGCCAGCGGCATCACTGGGGGGGGGGGGCGGCCCAGGGGCGGATCCAGAAAATCTCCAAGGGAGGGGCCATTAGAAACCAGGAAGCCCCCCCCCCATAATCCAACCTGTTGGAGGCCCCATCTTCCCACTTGTTGGGCCCCCCCAAAAAAACTGCGTCTATTGAGCTTATCTAGCTGTTCAGGCAACATCTCAACATCTGTGCAGGCTTGGAGGCCCTCTGTGCAGGTTAGGAGGCCCTGTAAAAGTGGTCATCTCTGTGAGTATAAGAGACCTCCAAGTTATGAAAAGCTTTACCAATCTTCTAACAAAGAAGTCTTCTCAGCTAGTCTTCTAAGAAATAACTAAGTGGGTAGGTTAAAAAAAAAACTCATCGGATTTCGGCCACTTTATTTTCAGGAGGCCCCCTTTTCAGCTTTTTAACTTTTTAACTTTTTATTTTATTTTTGAAAAAAAAATCGGCCAAGGGGGGGGGGGGGCATGGCCCCCATGGCCCCCCCCTTGTATCCGCGCCTGCCGCGGCCCCCCAGTTAACATATTAGAGGAGGCCCTGTGTTGTAGTGGTTAGCGCACTAACCTCGCGTTCAAATGACACGGGGTTCGAATCCCATCGCCGGGTGATGCTTTTGGCGTGTTGTCCCAGTAAGCATGCCGACGTCGGCGACTGGGGGGCTCGAATCCCGCCGCCGGTTGATATTTTTGGCGCGTTGTCCCAATAAACATGCCGACGTCGGCCCCGTCGGTCCAACGACAAACGATCTCGTCAACCTCGGCAAACGACCTCGGCCCGACGTCGGCTGGACTTCGGCTGGACGTCGGAACATGCGGGCATATCCGACATCCAGCCGATGTCGGGCCGAGGTTGAACCGACGTTGGGCCGACGTCGGGTCGAGCCTCGGCCCGACGTCGGGCCGACGTCGGCATGTTTACTGGGATCCCTCCTCAGGGTTCTTGCGACGCGCCTTCGGGCGGTTCCAGCCGTCTTGGACCTGCTGGACCAGTCTGCCGAGGCTGTCTTCCACCGAGCGACCCGCTCTGAAGCCGACTTGTTCGGCTGGGATGAGTTTCTTCTCTTCCGCGATGAGGGTGAGCCGTGCCAGGATCAGCCTCTCAGCGAGCTTACTCACGAGGCTCGTGAGAGCCGATAGCTGGTCACCATCCGCTTATCCTTGCCTGATTTCGGGATAGGGATGATGTTGGCGTTCTTCCACTCGTGCGGGACGGAGCTCTCCCTCCAGGATGCGTTGATGAGGTCGAGCAGGGCGCGTTGGGCGGTCGGACCCAGGTGGCGGAGGTGTTCGTTGGCGATTCCGTCCGGACCGGGGGCCTTCTTCAAATGTAGCTTTTGGAGTTAACGTTGCAGCTCTTCGGGCGTGAACTCGGAGCAGCTGTTGCAGCGTCTGCCGTGGCACTCACGGCAGCAGGACGGCCTGTTGTGGGTCCACTTGTGCTTCGCCTCCTTGTCCAGTTTGGGCGCGCGGACTTGCCTCGAGACGTGTGCGTACGTTTGGATGAATGCCGTCGCTTTCTCCTTGTCAGAGGCGAGTAGCCGGCCGTTGTGTGTTATGGCCTCTCCGGGTCGGTGGTCGTCGGACGCCCCCTCCCATTTCTTCAGTATCTTCGAGACCCTCCCCAGGCTGGCAGGCTTGTTGAGTGTGGTCTCGACGAACTCTCTGAAGTGTGTTCGGGATACGCGTTGTTCGACTTCAGCCGCTCGACGCTTCGCTGCAATCCACCGTTCTCTGCTGGCCGGGTCGTCCTGGCGCAGCTGCTGGCGCGCCTCCCAACGCTCCGCGGTCGCGAGTTGCAGCTCAGGGTCGAGCGCCCAGGGCTTCGGGTCCGCTCTCGCCCCGCTGGGGATGTGGCGTCTGCTGGCGCGTCGGAGAACCTCTGTGAATCTGGTGGCGAGAGACTGGGCGGTGCATCGGGGGGGGGGGGCGGGCGGCTCAGAAAGAGCGGCCTCGCACTCCTCCCGGAACGCGACCCAGTCGGCTTTATGGAAGGCTGGCTTCGTCTTGCGGATTCTCCGAGTGCCACCGGGGGTGGTCCTCACGCTCACCACCATCGGCAGGTGGTCGCTGCCGAGGTCTGGGCCCAGTCTCCAGGATGCTCTTCTGGCGAGACTGGCGCTGCATGCCGTCAGGTCGGGCGCAGTGGAGCTACCAGAGCGGTAACTGGAGTGAGTGGGCTCGCCGCTGTTCAGCGGCAGCCATCCAGCCTCGTCCATCCAGTCCGCGATGCGTTGGCCGACGCGGTCTGCGGCCTCGCACTGCGCGTCCCAGAGGGGGTTGTGCGCGTTAACCCGCGCCCTGGTGGGGTCTGTTTATAACGCGACCTGGTGGGGGGGCTATTTTTTGTCCCCCCTCGTATCTCCGAAACTACTGGACGGATCCGCAAAATTCAAACGGCGTTCGAAAGGCCTGTCAAATTTGTTGAAGGAAACCAAATTTCATTGACCTCGGGGTCACCGATGACGTCACAGGTCAGGTCAAAGATGAAATGTTTCACCGTTCACGGGTCATCTAGGGAATGCGCTATAACACCGAAGAAAACGCATTTTGTCGAGAATCAGCGATAGGGCGTCAGTTGCCTAGTACATATATTGCTATAAGAGGTCACTGACATTACCCAGGTCACAGGTCAGGTCACCAAGGGTCACAGGTCAGGTCACATGAACCTAACTTTAGGTACTAAGGTTGTGCGATGCATGTTTTATGGCCAATTTTTCATTTCCAACTCAATGGTGTTGGTTATAAGACTATCAGGTACGGCTTAGGCCACTTTCTGGTGGAGGTCAGGTCAAGGTCAGGTCAAAAAAGGTCAAATTTCAAAGTTGATATTTTTGCATAAAATGGGTATTGATTCGATGCAGCTCGTCACGGGGAGTCTAATGGTGGTCTTTGTTTTGCGCTACGAGGTCTAGAATTGCAAAAAAAAAATGAGTTTGAAAATTTGACGTCATCAATTTTGAACAGTTTTTTCGCTGTAACTTGGCCAAAAAAGAGGTATCGATCTCAAATTTGGTATGTAGATAGAAGGCGGTAAGGACTATCACATATATTCCGGTTTTTTCGAAATTCAAAAAACTTTTTGGATTTTTCGGCTATTATAATCAAAAAATCTATTTTTTGATTTTTGGGGGTCAAAATCCAAAAATTTCAAAAATCTGAGATAGCAGTTTTGTAGCCCTGTCAATTCTACAGCTTTTATGTCTTTATCGTTTTTCTGTATTTGCAAAGCTATAGGCCTGACAGCTCTTCCCGCGAAACCCTTTTTTGGGTCGAAAACGGCAGAACATGACGTCACTCTGACGTCATTTCCGGCCAACCTATCATAGCCTTTGGATAAATTTTTGGTCACAATGTGTAAAATTGATGTCCGGGAGGGTACTGAAAGTTTGGTCACGATCGGCGCAGCGGTTCTGGAGATATATCGAAAAGTCTGGAGGGGGGGGGGCAAAAAATAGCCCCCCCCCACCAGGGCGCGGGTTAACATCACCCACCAGCAGGGTCGTGTCGTCCACCGGCAGGGCTCTTGGGTCGAAGCGGTCCTCTCGTTCGTCCTCCTCGGTGTTGCGGATCGGAGGTCGGTAGATGTTGATGATGTTGAGGTGTCTGTCAGAGTTGAGGATGCGGATCCCGCATGCCTCGGTTTTGTCATCGTCCGGGCTGACGACGCGGTCCAGGAGGGCGAACGATAGACCACCCCGAACGTAAATGGCGACGTCGCCCCCCTTCGCCGCCGCACCTGCTACTCTTCCGCGGCCCTTCCGGGTGACCACCGGAGGCTGGAACCCGGGGATCCTTGTGACGGACTTCGCGGGGAACTGCGCTTCCTGGATTGCTACCACATCTGCGCGTACCGATGGGAGCCAGCTTTGGAGCTCGGGGACTTCGTTCTGAGCCCTTCAGCGTTCCAAACAGCGACGTGTAGGAGGCTTCTCTGCGCTCGGTTGCGGTGGTAGCGGCGGTTTTTACGCTCTGCGTCGATCGAGTCCCCGGGGTCGCCCCCGAGGGCCGCCCCCTCCGCCGGTGCTTGCGGAGGGGGGCGCGGTTTCCGGACTATTCATCTAGCAGGGCCGGGCCGCGGACGCGCGGCTCCAGTCCCGCAGTGGGCATGACGCAGCCCCGACGCGTAGGTGTGTGGTGGTCGCAGGTAGTACGAGGACCTCCGCAGCAGTGAGCGTGGTCCGGGGGACCACCGTCGTCGTCCTCTCGGAGAGGGCACTTTGGAGCCCGTTTGGCTTCCGCGGTCGCTCGCCACGTCCGCGGTGGGTCCGGGGACCCACGCTCCCCACCTCGTGAAGGCGGGCTCCTCCAGGGGGCAGCATTGGAGCTCGCCGGCGCCGCCGCCGCAAGGCCGCGCCGGCGGCCCCCGCGCAATGAGCGAATAGCGGCCTGGAGGCTCGCCGCCCCGGGGACCTGGCGCTACCAGACCGACGGACTCACCGGAGCCTGGATACCAGCGCCTGCCCCGGGACGGCCCGGTCACGAGCCTCCGGCCCCCCAATGGCGGCTGGAACGAGGAACGATTCGGCCTCTACAGCAGACGGCGCCGCCATCAACAAGTAGCGCCCACACCGAGGACCTCCCAGTACTGCAGCAGGACGACCTCGCTTCCCTGCCCCAAGAGTCTACCGGACGATCGACTTCCTGGATCTCCGACGACTCCTGGTGGAGACGCCTCGACTCAGATACGGATACAGGTGAGCGAGCGACCAACCCGTCATTATCCCTCTCCCTGGCTTCACTGGCTCCCTCGATAATGTCAGCAGAGATGCAGGCTGCCGCCGCTGCCATGGCAGACGAGCAGGCGACCGCGCCACTGACAGAATCAGAGGGCGAGCAGGAGGGGCTCCCTCCCCGTGGGGAAGCGGAGGAAATTATCCAGCAGTGGCTGAATAATCCCCCCCCCATGGGTGAGGTTGAGCCCCTGTCTTCGGTGAGTGGCGAGCAGTCAGATCTCCGATCAGACCGCGCCAACTCGCCGAATCGACCTGGGCAAGCGCTGACCACGCCGCCCATGCCTGCCACGCCTACACACAACACGTTAGGCGACACGGATAGTGAGCACTCGTTCTTTAATGTAGCCTCCTCCGTGGGAACCCCCCAGCGTCCCTTCGACTGGTGGTCGATTCTAAATCGCCTTACGCAACAGCAACTCGACGAGCTGAACCGTACAGCTACCGAGATTGCTCTCCAGGACCCTCGTTACGACCCCCCGGCGGGAGAGGACCAAATTGTTCCCCCGCAGCCCTCGGGACCCCCAGAACCCGACGAGGCTAACGAGGATAATGAACAATCAGAACAGGGAGACGATCAGGAACAGGAAGAGGACTCAGTCCTCACCTTTATCTCGCAGGCCGAACAGGGACAGGTCACCCCCGATCACCACCCTGATTTTACGGCCCCCAGTTCTCCGGCCCTGCACACGGCAGATCATAGGGTCCAATCGATCCTCACTACAGGAGCCAAAACGTTCATTCCCCCGCCAGCTCGGGCACATCGTCAAATTACATACGTGTCGCGAATCAACTCCGAGGTAATCGAGAACCTCGAGAGCTCAGGCCTCATCGAGCGAGGCCACACCCGCTCCACGTATCGTTTGTTCACGATCCCAGTGCTGCCAGATGGGGAAGGCTGTAATCCTCCATATCAGTTACAAAAATCCTCCAGATTCCTCGAAATCCTATTGGTAGATATAGAAAGGCGGTCTTGGACACTGCGGGGGGCTATACCCCCAGAAAAGTTTCACCAAATTCTAAAAACTCATCGGATTTCGAATCCTTTCGCATTGCTGTGCAGTTTAAAAATACTTTATCTTATAAAAGTTGCTGAGTTTTCGTTATATCTTTAAAAAAAAAACGAAAATTTTCGTCGATTTCGGGCGCTGCAGGGGGGCCGGGGGCATTTGCCCCAAATATCCCCCTTAGATCCGCCAGTAGTTTGGTACCCTCGTAAATATAGCTACAGACTGAGACATTCTGCAGTCTCACGGTGATAAAGGATGTGATAGGGGAGAGTGGGGCAAAGCGGCCACCCTAACACTTCTCACGATGCCAACGCTTGATTTTTAAACTTGGAAAGATTCTTTCTATACCAATGTGATCCCTATTAAGTTGCCTTTAATTTCAACTGCGTTTTATTTCCAAAGGCGTTCACATATGAAAGATATTGACAAAACTTTAAACCTATGCATATTGGCCACTTTGCCCCATACCCTGGGGCAAAGCGGCCACCGGCGTCTTCTCAAGTCCCGATATGAGAAACAAAATAGTTGCCTCGTGTACGACTAGGGTATTTGATGGTGACAAGGTTAAGCGAGGATGGATGTTTACTTTATCATCTTCCACCTGTAGGTAAACAAAGAAAGGATTTTCATGAAAATAAACATTTAATTGCATTATTTGGTAACTCATGCAACTGAAAAGTGGCAAAGATGAATGCATGACGACACATTTGAATATAAATAATGTTTTTTATCCAGATGGAAGCAACTTATGCCCAATTGGGGGGTGGCCACTTTGCCCCGGCCACTTTGCCCCGCGCATACCGTCCGAGACAAAAATATTCCAGCTTAGCTATTAGTGGGGTAAAAAACATTAAAATTGGTAGAATACATGTACAATACCCATGCAATGCATGGACAAGAACGCTTATAAAAATTCCAAACGGTTATGGAATAACATAACATTTAAAAATTGTAAACATAGTTGGTAACCTGGCAAGAAATGCTTTTCCGTGTTTCACAGAACAATGGTGATGGGCCTGAAACCCCGGTCTGGCTCATTCGAACGACCGTGCAGAGAAGTATAATTGGAAACCATAAATTGGAACTGACGCCAGCTATGAAGGGCTAAAACGATGGGTGGCCGCTTTGCCCCGGGTGGCCGCTTTGCCCCACTCTCCCCTATATCCGAACGGGTAGGGGGACGCTGGGCAGGAAAATGCCTTTTTAGTCTTGAATGTGTTATATTTTTCCATGAAATTGAATATAATAATCGGACGACAAATCCTCCAGATTTTCCTCCAGAATCAAAAATCCTCCAAAAGCGAAATTTGTCCGCAAATAGAGCTCAAAATCCTCCAGATTTGCGGAAATCCTCCAAATCTGGCAGCACTGCACGATCCCCAAGAAGGACAAACGAGTACGTGTGCTGTATGATTTGTCAGACTTGACACCACACCTCACGACCCCATGTGTCATCTGCCGCGACCAATCGATGTCCTGGCAAATCATAACGCCCGGTTTGCGATCAAAGTGGATCTTACCGATGGCTTCTTTCATATCCCGCTTCATCCCCAGCTCAGCCAATACCTGGGCAGGGCTGGAGAAATGATTTCAGAGGTGGGGGGGACTAGGCCTCGAGGGGCCCTCAAGAAAAAGGGCCCCGAGTGTCTCAAAGGGCCCAAAATCATATTACCTTCCAAGGGCGGATCTAGGGGAACGTTTGGGAGGGGGTCACAAGTCGGCCGACATGCCGGGTCTGATGGATAAATATGAATTCTGACGACCGGGGGGGGGGGGGGTAGAGCGAGTATGTCGAGATCAAATGTCATTTGATCTTCGTCGTTTCTAAGATGAAGTTTTATCGTTATTAGTCACTCGGCTCAGTAGTTTCAGTTAGTGAAACCCACCTATACAAGGGCGTCGCTACGGATTTTTTACTGGGGGGGGGGGGGCGGATCGACGTACTTAAAAATCCAGAAGTAGATATAGTTGTTCCAAATAAACTCTTAGTCCTCAGCAAGAGTCTATTTTGCCATGTGCGACCATCTTCCACCGAACAACGTACAACAATAATCCTGCGTAAGACCAAAAACCGAAAAGACCACGCCGAGCACAAACTGACGCATTTCATACGAAATGCGACGCAATTAAGCGAAACCCAGCTAAAACACTGCTACTTTTCGACAGTAACAGACAACTAAATAAAAATCCATAACATCCTCCCCGCCTTTGGATGTAACACCATCCAAACAAACATACAACGCTGCTCTAACTGGTGTGACCTACCAGGCAGAGGGAGAAACACAGGAGCATTTCCATGGCAAACTCGTGACCAGGCGGCAAGACAGCTAGTATCAGGTCGGTACATTCACGGGTCATATACCTCCATATCATGCAATCGCTGGACGGCTCGGGTCTTCACTTGTCCCCCCTGAGTCCTGATCTGGGCAGACCTAGCCAGACCGTCCCTGCCCGGAAACAGTTAAGTTACCACCCCGATCATCCACTTCATACGGGGAAGGTTGTCCTCTCTAATCAGTACTACTGAACCCTGCCGTAACTCACCGTGCTCTCTGAACCTACGGACCGACTGAGGGAGGGTTCGCACACACACAGAAATATTGAGCGATGTCAAGTTCAATATACTCGTAAGTAGTTCAATTAGCTTCAAAGTTCTGCTTCACTTAGTAAAATATCTTTAGTTTAAGTATTTTCGTGATAAATAAGCAAGGTATCCGTCGCACAACGCCATAATAAGTAAAGGCATCAAGAATAAGTTTGTTTTTATACGACGTTTATTGGTTAACTAACAAACATCGGCAGTTTTATTACACCACACAAGCATCTTTACGCAAAACAGGATAATGTAACAGCATAACAGATGTTCAAATACCTAACTGATATGTTTCCATGCAAAGCAAGTGTATCCATACGCGAATGAGTGTTGTGTCGCACTGGTAATTGCGCTACACATCCAGAGCACCATTCGTTTACGTCAACCAGTGTAAATTTAGCGAAATTTTGAGCTATATGCTGACGGCGGCGGCGCCATTTTCGCAATCTGTCAGTTGTGCGCCGGGGACCGTGGGGGCCGGCGGGGGAGTGTTGTGGCTGCAGTGCGCAGAGTGGGTTTGCCCATTCTTGTTCGATCAGTGAGATAAAACAGTGCTGTGGTGTTTATCTAGTTCGATAATAAGCTGAGTAATGAGTGACTAAGTGAATAATAAGTGAAATACTGCATTGTGGTCATCGTCCGATAACTGCAATCAAGACCGAGTCTGAAATCTGAAGCGGAGCGACATTGGAGGAGCTGCTGGAAATTATCCAGCTTTGTCGGAGTGCTAAGGTGGGCTTGTAATTTTTCAACTGAGCTGCTGTCGTGTTATGAAAATAATGGATGCACTTTCATGCTTTTCTAGGGTTAATTAGGTATACCTAGGCATGCTAATATTTTGCCAGATAGGCAACAGAGAGCCGATGGCTAATTAAATGAACGATAATTTTGGCACAGTGAAGTAGTGCGCACAGATTATATATTTTTTTTATTTATTAACCTTCGCCCTGGTGGGGGGGGCCATTTTGGCCCCCCCCCCCCCTGTGGTTTTTCAGCGATAACTCAGAAACCACTTGAGTTAGCGCCCTGAAACTTTGTATAGCTGTTTATTCAACATTTTTACATCATGTCCTTTTTTGGGGGGTTCGGGTCAGGTCAGGTCAGGTCACAAGGTCACCAAAACTGACACCACCTCTAAAAAAGTTCAAAGCTCTCTCAAAGGCACAGCTTTTATCCGATCGATGTAAAATTTACAGTACTTGAAGATGTCACCCAGCTCTACAAAATGGCTATCTCGGATTTTTTATAAATGTGACCTAAGGTCAGGTCAGGTCATCGCTGCTCCCCATTATAAGTCAATGGGAGAATCGAAAAGTAGTTGTTTTTCAGCTAAATCGGGCGTGATTGTTCCTATATTTCGTTATTGAAGTGTCTTGGGTCAGCAAATCACAGCCCATGTGAAACCATTTGCTTGTGACCTCGCTGAGGTCACGCTAGGTCATCTCCCTGGTCACCAGAGGTCACCAGCGGTTTTTCTGCACTTACTTGTTATTGAATAGAGATAGAGACTCCGTTCGACGTTTATCGTGTTTGTCTCGTCAATGCGGATCGAATGATATGCAGCATGACCTATTTCGGTAAGGTCATGACCTTGACCTGAGGTCAAATTTTCAAAATGACCTTTCGAGGTCAAACTATATATCATTCGACGCGTCTCGACGAGCCAAGCACGATGGTGCATGAATCGTTTCTCTATTTTCTCGTGAATGCATGCTATAGTTAAACATTTTCAACGAAATTTGCCAAGTTGACCTTGCATGACCTCTGTGGGCCAAACCGTTGAGCTGAGGTCAAATCTGACGAACCTTGGCGAAAGAGCTTGAAAAGAGCTATCGATTGCTTTTTTCCGCGGCTCTCTAGCTCTTCTAGTTTCCGAGCTACAGCGGAATATGTCCGGCAACACCGAAAACACTGAAATTTGACCTATGATGACCTCTAGCGACCTCAATATTGACCTTAGCGAAAAAATGACTGAAATACTTTCGAACGTACTTGTTATGGGCTTTCGTTTGCTTTTTTCCGCGTCTTCCTAGCCCTCTTCGTTTTCGAGTTAGACGGGGGGGGGTCATTTTGGCCCCCCCCCCCCCACCAGGGCGAAGGTGGCTCAGACCCACACCAGGGCGCGGGTTAATTAATTACGGGCAGTTGACGGGAGACGGGCGGTGGCTGCGACCTGTAGCGGCGCCCATGCGTTGTGAAATATCAGCTTATATACATGATAAGGTATATACGCTAATCTAACTTTTATTTCCGTCAGATGTGATGTCGATTCTTAACAATAAACGGCAAACAAACAAACGTGTTTGCAGCATGGGGTAGGCATTGAGCATCACAATGTTTCGTTGCATTTAGCTAGGCTCGCGGCTGGCGACAACGTCCCGCCGCGTGTCGCTTGCGTTACAAATTTTGCGGGCCCAACATTAGCTTTACCAGAAAAAATCGTTATAATAACCGTCATATTTGTGTAAATTTACCGTCATGAATTTGTGTACGATTACCACGCGAGTGTTCCTTTTGGTACTTTTTACCAAAAACACATATTTGTGCGTAAATGTAACGCGAGATCCGCGGTAAAGTTACACTGAAAGCGGTTCTCCTACACAATAGTGAAGCACTCCGAAGCTAGCAAAACACACATATAAGTGTTCTTTTACCCAGAAAACAGAGTAATTTTACACAAAAAAAAAAATGTTCCTTTTGGTACTTTCAATTACACCGTTTTTCCGCTCAATATTTCTGTGTGTGATTCAGTCTGCCAAACAGACCAAAAGCGGTTCAGCCGTCTCTCCCTCACACGCGCTCTGTCACAAAGCATCTTGGCGTTCACTGCCTCCGGATCCTCGAGCACTCTCGACTGAAAGCCTGTGCCGCGTCCCGTCAAAAAATGGGAGGGCGTCAGCGGACTGTCACCCTCCAATGAGTCGCTCACCGGAGTGAGCGGTCGGGAATTGATGCAGGCCTCAACCTCAAGGAGCACCGTCTCCAGCTCGGTGCGAGAGAGACACCTGGAGCCGCACGACTTCCGCAGACCCACCTTCACCGTGCGAACCAGTCGCTCCCACCAGCCGCCCCACCACGGTGAGCGCGGCACAATGAATTTCCACTTGGGAGCGAGGTGTCTAAAGTAGCGCGTCAGCATCGCGTCGGCTCCACAAAACGTCCGCGCGTTATCGGAGTAAATAACGGACGGGAGTCCCCTTCGGGCCGCAAACCGCCTGAGGGCCATCAAGAACTCTGCTTGGCACAAAGATGCTGTGAGCTCAAGATGAACCGCGCGCGTCACAGCGCAGGTAAAGAGGCACACATAAAACTTGCGACGCGGAAAATCTACAGCGAAAATGGGCCCCGCAAAGTCCACCCCTGTGACGGCGAACGGTGGCGCTCGGGTCACTCTGTCACGCGGCAGCGGCGCCGCCGGTTTGTTGCAGGCTAGAGCATCCTGCCGCAAACAACTAACACAGAAGCGCTTGACTCGCTTAGCGAGGCAGCGCAGACCCACTATCCAGTACGCTGCTCGGACAGCGGAGATGAGCGTAGATACACCGCAGTGATTCATCAGGCGGTGCTGGTCCCGAACCAGCAGCTCGGCGACCCATCCCTTGGGAAGCAGAATCGAATTTGCTCATCATAGGACAAGTCGGACTGCTGCAGCCGGCCTCTGATCCGCAGAAGTCCATCACCATCTAGAAATGGAGTCAGCGAGTGCACGCTCGAGCTCCTCGCAACCTCTTTGCCTTGCTGCAGCGCTTTCAGCTCAGTAGCGAACGCCAGCCGCTGCTCCTCCCGTAGCAGCACCAGCCGGGCAGACACGACCTCATCAGAGGACAGGTCGGGAAGGGCGCACTTCTGACGCGCGTTTCGCGCGTTGTTACAAAATCTGCGCACCCAGCCCACGACTCTGACCGCCTTCGATAAAGACGACCAGCGGGTCGTGCAGAACACAGGCTGCTCACCTGTACCAGCCACCAGACAGCTGCCGCCAACGGCCTCCGCTGTCTCTGATCTGACCTCCACTGGGACACTAGTCACCTGACCCAGGGTATATTGAGTGAAGGGTAGGACGAACTTTGGTAGGAATTTCTAGTATAACTACTAGAAAACCTACTATATGTAGTCGGGACTAGCAAAAAGTTAGTTCAAACTAGAATATGGTAGCGCTTGTGGTTGGCAGTCGTGACGCGCACGTGACATTCATTCCTTAAATTTCTTAAATAACAGGTTTAAGGGGCCGATTAGTGGGCAGATACATTCAATTAGCTATTAATAATGATTATGCATACATTCAAGAATCTACATCATTCAATTCTAGCCAAAATCACGTGGCGCTCCCAGGATTCGAACTCACGACCCTCGGATCCGTAGCCCGATACGCTACCGACTGCGCTACCGAGGACCGCGCGCTGACGATCGGAGAGGTGGATCGCGGGTGCCGGGGCGCAGAGAAATCTTTACCCTGTACGCCGTAGAAGATCGGCTGGGTTTCGTGAAAAATGGTAGAGGAATTGTCGAAAGAAAATTCATCGATCTATCATTTGAGACTAAGAACCATTGATTCCTTCAAAGGTTGACCGAGATATCGCTCGCCGAAAACAGGCCATTTAACATGTAAACCCTATGGGCTGGTAGGAAATGTACGCCGTGGAGCAGCAGTGCTACCAACTAACTTCGGCGGGGGCCGCACCTGACCAGACTCAGTCGGCTCATCACAAGCCTCGCCACTGTCGGGCCGAGCCCGAGGAGAGGCCAACCAGCTCGGGCCGCTCCACCACTGCTCGGATTCAAGCAGTTCCGCAGCCGACACCCCTCGAGTCGTCAAGTCAGCAGGGTTCTCATCCCCCGGACAGTGGCCCCAGTCGGACGGAGTCGTCAGACTCTGAATGGAACGCACTCTGTTGGCCACAAACTGCTTCCAGCGCTGTGGATCTCCCCTTATCCAGCCCAGCGCAATCATCGAGTCCGACCAGCACCTGATTACCGTGTCCTCGGGAAGTCTCAGTGCCTGGCGCACGAGAGCGACGAGGCGAGCTGCCAGTAGGCTGCCCAGCAGCTCGAGTCGCGGCACCGTCACTCGCTTCAACGGCGCGAGCCGCGCCTTTGCCAGCACCAGTCTGACCTCGCCGGAACCATCAGGCCTGGCTGTACGGAGGTACACAACCGCTCCGTACCCTCTGGGAGAAGCGTCACCGAAGGCGTATAGGGACACACCCTCACCGTGTCGCCAGCCGGAAGTCGAGTAGCAGCGCGGTATCCGCAGCTGCTTCAGCGAGTCAACACCTCTCAGCCAATCTGAAAAGATTTGACTACGGTCCGCCGGGATGACCTGATCCCAGGCGACAGTGGCGGCGGAAGGTATTCTAGGATAGGGGTGCAAACGATATTGAAGCGCCCCTTCCCGCTGGGCGCCCCTTACCATGCCGATGGCCGTCCCTGCACTGGAAAATCAGTTTCGCCCCTATACAGGCGCCCATAGAAGTTTGCAGAGTGCTATTCCTGGTCATAATCATCTCCCCAGTAAAAAAAAAAAACGCAAAATACGCCCTAGCACTAGGGGTGTAACCGCCCATACGGACAGTGCAATTTTACAGGCCCCAATCTCAGACCTCCCTTAACATTCATATGTTGTAAACGGCAAACCGCCCCCGATAAATGTTACACAAACTAATTTCCTCTCGCATATCGGCCATCAGGCGCCCCTTTTTGTCGCATGGAGCCTGCAACGCTATAAGCCCTCATATGTTCGTGTTGGCGTTCGGAGGCTATCGCCTTCAAAGACGTCTCCATAAATGTTTCTTTTTCGTCCCACACACAGGCGCCCCTCTTTCGCATGCAGGCGCCCCTCTTCCGCATGGCGCGCTTCTCGAGTAGCTGCGCCCTCCTAGCCTTTATCGTCTGGCAAGATTATATTCGACAGGGTCTGCAGCATCTGCCTTTGTTTCAGATAAAGATGCCCTCCACTCTTCAGCATATCAAAAGATACTTTTCCCACGTCATTGCCACCCTCTTCGTGTCACAAGTGCCTTTATCAGTTGCGGTGTCGCCTCGCACTGCTCAGCTTTATGGCTGCCGCACCTCTTAACTTCCTGCCTCCTCTACAGATTTTCGAGGCGCCCCTTTCCATAGCTTTAGGGTGCAGCTGCCCCCCTTGCCCCCCTGCTTCCGCCGCCACTGCCAGGCGAGCCCCAGTTGCCAAAGCTCTTGGAACAGACTCTTGGCCACCATCACAAACGGAGCCACGAACCCCAGCGGGTCGAAAAGCCGGGCAATACAACTGAGCACCACACGTTTGGTCGGCGTTACATCAGCGGAGACGGTGAGGCCCTCGAACGAGAACACGTCCTCACCGCTGCGCCACATGACTCCCAGAACCTTGGAGCTCTCACGCTCGCCAGAGCCGTTAGCGGCGTGAGTCTTGTCAAATACAAGTGCGCTGTTGGAGACACACTTTGTCAAAGTCATTCCCGCTCCAGCCATCACGTCCTGAGCCTGACTAAGCAGCGAGCTAGCCTCCTCCTCGGAATCGGCCCCAGACAGCAGATCGTCGACGTAAAAGTTCTCGGCCATCTCACGTACAGCCCTGGACGGAGCGCACTTGGACAGGTGATGCCGGATAGTAGCGTTTAGCAGGAACGGGCTGCTCCTCACGCCGAACGTTACCCTGCGAAAGCGCATCACACGTGTTCTTCCCTCGTGGACCCACAGAAACCTGTGGACGTCCCTGTCTTCCACTTTGAGACTTAGCTGGAGGAAAGCCTTAGAGATGTCTGCAGTCACTGCGACCTGCCAGCGTCTGAATCTCAGCAGCACATCCACTAACGACGGAATGAGACAAGGCCCCACCTCCAGACACTCATTGAGGGAGACGCCATTGGGACCGGCAGCGGAAGCATCAAAAACCGGCCTCACCCTTGTCGACTCGCTAGACTCTTTAACGACAGGGCGATGTGGCAGATAGAACGTCGGGCGCGAGACGTCCAGCTGGTGACTGGGCACCTCCTCAATGACGCCCGCACTCTCCATTTCCTGCAGCGCCTCAGAATATGCTGCCCCAAGCTCCGGATCCCTCGCCAAGCGGCGCGACAGACCCTGCAGACGCGCCTCGGCGGCGGGTCGGTTGTCCATCAGGTGCTCGGCGGCACCTGCCTTCCACGGCAGGGCGACCTGATACCTGCCATCAGCCTTCACCACCGAGGAGCTGAACTCCTTCAAAACCTGGTCCTGCTCTGCATCATCCGAGTCACAGACGCCGATGCCCTCGAGAGATCACAGCCGGCGAAGAGAGTGCTCGTGAATGTCTCCGAGACATAGCAGCTGACTGGTGACGCCACCAGACGACTTCCCACTTACCTTGCCTGAGATGACCCACCCCAGGGAGGTTTCCTGAGCCACGGGTCCCCCGCTCAGCCTGATCTCACCTTGTCGGATGAAGTCCCAGTAGCTGTCCAGCCCTACCAGCAGGTCCACAGACAGCTGCCTGTCGGACGGAGGATCAGCCAACTCCAGATGGCTGAAGGACTGGAGGACATCAGAAGGCAAGAGCGGGCGCTGCAGAGGCAGGCAGATGACTGGAACTCTGATAGCCTGGACAGAGTGGACAGATGGAGAGGTCACATTAGAGCCAATCATGTTCACATGGTACACGTCCCTGTGCTTAGAGGATGAGCCGGTCCCTCCAAAAGCAGCATAGGACACAGCCTCCGAGCCTACCCACACAGGTTCAGCTGCCTTTACGAGCTTATCACTAATATAAGTTCTGTCACTGCCTGAATCAAAAAGCACTGTGGCTTGGACACGCCTTCCATCCTGACCTAGCACAGTTACTTGGGCAGTAGGCAGCACAGTACAGCTCCTCTCATGTCCACCACTCTGACAAGCCAGTGATGGGCGCTGCACTGGGTTAGAGTCACTGCTGCGGAGCATGCTGTCGCTGCCACCTGCAGCACCATCATGCTCACGCTGCACACCCCCTCCATGAATCCTGAAGCAGCACACCACATTATGTCGCCCACCACACTCAGCACACACTGTAATACATCTACGGGCGACATGACCCGCATGTAGGCAGCGGAAGCAAAGTCCTGCCTGCCTGATCATGTCTCTGCGGTCTGGTACTGTCAGGGGCTGCAGCTTCACACATACCTCAGGGTGATGGGCCTGTCCACAGAAAGCACATACAGGCCTTGCACCTGTCTGCAGAGCTGCAGCTGCTGGCATCCTCTCTCGCTGTTCCCTCTTCCTCCTATGCTGAGGACCGCTTGTGGCCTTTGTTCGACTTTCACCAGATGCAGTTGTCTGTTGAGCTGAAGCCAACTGGAGCTTGCTGAATGCGGAGGATCGCTCCCTGCGGCTGATCTCCTTCGACAAGAAGCTCAGCAGCCAGTCCAGGTCTGCTTCCCTGCCTGAGCCCTCACGGGCCCACTCAAGACGAATGTCAAGGGTCAGCTTGGAAAGGATCATAGGAACAAGAATAATGCCATACCTGTCACCGTCGACGTCCAACGATGCCAGGCTTCGGATGTGGACAAGGAGGCGATCTTGCAGCTCTCGGAGGGATTGGACTTCAGAGGACGAGGCATCTGGAACAGAGAGGAGTTCTTGAATGTGGGAGAAAATCACCATCTCCGTCCTTCCAAAACGCGCCTTCAGCAACTCACAGGCACTTTTGTAGTTGGTCCCAGTCAGCGGCAGACCAGCAACACTCTCTTTGGCCTCACCAATCAGGAATGACCTGAGATAGGCAAACTTAGACACATCAGGCAAGTCAGAGCAATGCACTGCAGCTTCGAAAGATTCCCAAAAAGACTGCCACTGGAGAACATTTCCATCAAACTTGGGCAATTCTAATTTAGGGAGCTGCAGGTGACCTGATGAGCCCACAGAGCTTGGTGCCTTTACATTCAGGGCAGCATTGGCTTTGCAAAGCACTTCAGAAATTCCCTCTCTTAGTACGGCAGCGCTCTCAATGTCAGACATCATCTCTGCCTCAGAGGGAAAACTCAGTTCAACTTCTGACTGGACTTCATCTAAAATATTCAGTCTTTTCTCACAGTCAGCCTTTGCAGCCTGAACGGCTTCAATGTTCAAGTCCTTGCACTCTAAAAGCTCTTCCAGCTTACGGCGGCAGCGACTTACCCATCCTCGCGCTGCCGCCCTCTTCCTTAGTAGCTCTGCACTCATTATCGGAAATGGAACCACTCCAGTCTAATCACATCAATAAATCAAAAGGTTCCTGGTCACGGGTTTCGGCACCAAAATTGTTCCAAATAAACTCCTAGTCCTCAGCAAGAGTCTATTTTGCCATGTGCGACCATCTTCCACCGAACAACGTACAACAATAATCCTGCGTAAGACCAAAAACCGAAAAGACCACGCCGAACACAAACTGACGCATTTCATACGAAATGCGACGCAATTAAGCGAAACCCAGCTAAAACACTGCTACTTTTCGACAGTAACAGACAACTAAATAAAAATCCATAACAATAGTTACCTCACTTTTAGCCTAATGCATTAGTAGCATATAGTCATGATCTCTCTTATTGACCTGTTTATGAATCGGCGGCGCGAAGCGCCGCAAAAATTTGAAAAAAAAAATGTTTATAACAAAGCTCTGACACAGCTCTAAAACACAAATATTACAACCCTTTTAGCATGCTAGTACAAACACGAGTTCCTTCACAGTACACATATATGAATTCCGATTCAATTGGACACGGTTGGTGTTATTACAGTCACGATCTCTCTTATTGACCTGTGCATGAATTGGCGGCGCGAAGCGCCGCAATTTTTTTTGTGGAAAAAACGTTTGTCAAAACACAGCTCTACAACACAAACATTACAACCCTTAGATATAGCATGCTAGTACAAGCCGGAGTTACTTCGCAGTACACATATGAATTCCGATTCAATTTGACACGGTTGATGTTATTACAGTCACGATCTCTCTGATTGATTGGTGTATGAATCGGCGCAAAGCGCCGAGATAATTTGCAAAAGCATTTGTCAAAACACAGCTCCAAAACACAAATTTTACCACCCTTCATAGGCGCGGGAGCCGGGGGGGGGCAGTGGGGGCAGCTTGCCCCCCAACTCTAGGGCCGTGGGGGCGATGCCCCCACAGCTTTGAGACGAAATACCGCACTTTTTGTAAATGTTTTTTCTTGTTTTTTTTGTTGAAAAAGCCAAGGGTTGAAAAATTAGTGGCCTAAAACCGGTGAGAAAACTAGATTTGGGGGTACCCTAGGTTGATCTCCATTATGGTGTGCCCCCCCCCCCCCCCAGTCTGAAAGTAGTTCCCGCGCCAATGCCACCCTTTGAGCATGGCAGTACAAGCCGGAGTTCCTTCACAGTTACACATATGAGTTCTAATTCAATTTTTCACGGTTTTTTTTTGCCCAGGTTTCCACCGGGGGTGTATTTCAAAATCACACAACATGCACACCATCATATATCACATACATGTCTATATGTATATGCCATGTCTCACAATCGCACTACATCCACACTGCACCCGATCCCTTTCTGTCTGTCACACACACATACTCACATACACGCTCCTCAACCCCTCCCCTCCACCTCGTCGTACAAGCGCGCGCTATTGTTACTTATTAACTGCTATTGTGGTCGAGCACACCCCACTTTTTTATGAACTCGGCAAGGTTCCCATTGCGTTTGGCAATTGTTTCTTCAAAGCGTTTATCATCGTCCATTCGTGCCTTGAAGCTTTCTATAATTAAATGACTATTTTCATTTATCATTTTCTTCCCTAAAGTGATAGCATGACTTGCCAAACTACTCAGGCCCGTACCAATTATAACTATCTTCTTCTCAAAAACAATTCGGTCAAATCCGTCTAAGCTGCTTAGCCATTGTCCAACTTCACTCCAGAACAACTGAACTTGATCGCATTCCCAAAACTTGTGCGATATTGTTTCTCTAACATGACCACATCTCAGACATGTATCATGTTCCGCAATACCCATGTGAAAAAGCAGCCTTTGAGTTACTATGATTTTTGTAATGATCTTATAGTTAACCCTCGCCGGCCGAGGGGGGGGGGCGGGTGCCGCCCCCCCCCATAGGGTTTTTTCGCGATAGCTCCGAACACGCTGGCGATAGAGAGCTGAAACTTGGCATACCTGACCTTTGATCCAAACCGGATCTTTTGACACCAACCGCATTTTTGGGTCAGGTCAGGTCACTGACCTATGACGTCATAAGTGAACCTCTGCACGGTCTTCAGATGTCGCAACTTCGCAACGCCCTCACTGCCAGAGGAGATGTCACAGGGAAATGAGACTTGCAGGATCTAGTATCCATTACGAGTCCCACAACTTGTATATCTCGGATTTTTCCTAAAGGTCATATGAGGTCAGGTCATTTTCGTGACCTCACCATTATAAGTCAATGGGGAAAAATGAAAACTGCTATTCTGGCGCCGGGAACGATCTCCAACTATCTCAAGCACACAGAATCGTGATTTGATGCACTCCTTGCAAGGTTAGATGCGTCACTTTTGCAATGTTGACCTTGCGTGACGTCATTTATGACGTCATCAAGGTCATATTAGTTTTTCGTCAATAACTCTTGATCTAATTGAGCTAGCGAGTCGGGAAATCCACCAATGGACTCAGGAAGGCCTGCCGAATCGAATGATATGCGACATGACCTCTTTCGACCAACTTCGTGACCTGGGGGTGCTGACCTGACCTTGACCTGAGGTCAACACCCAAAGTTGACCTGACCCGGACAAAAAGTATATCATTCGACGCGCCTGATCGAGGCGAACACGATGCTGCCAAAATCGGCGCTCTGCGGCCTTTTTTGCGAAGTTATTCACCAAAAACTGAACCGTACCCTGGGGCACTTGACCTGACCTCAAAGGTCACCGGTTGACCTAGGACCTTAAAATCGGGTACCAATCTCTGCGTCTCGTAACGGCGCACACGCTCGTTTTTTCCGCGACGCGCTAGCTCCACCAGGGCCGAAACGGCGAGGGGGGGGGGTCGTACCCGCCCCCCCCCCCTCGGCCGGCGCGTATGTAGAAAACCAATAGGTCCGGCGAGGGTTAAGCATTTGAAGCTTGACTGACATGACGCAGTGTTTCTATATATTCTTTCGTATACCTCATTCCAATCAATATTGCCCAGCTCTGCCCCCCAAAATCGTTCCCATCTGTTCACGCATCGTCCATATTTAGCACATACTAACCTGGTGTAGATCATCCTTGCTCCCTTTCTTTGTTCAAGCACACAACTAACAAAAGGATGAATTATGGGTTCCGGGTGTCTTTTCATCCTATGTTGAAGTGTAAAATGATTACATAAGCTCCTAACCATTCCTTGCAGATCTAAGTGTGTTGCCGTCACCTTATAGTTTCTTTTGAAGTCTTGGAAGGTCAAGAATCCCGTTTCACTTAACCCTCGCCGGCCGAGGGGGGGGCGGGTGCCGCCCCCCCATAGGGTTTTTTCGCGATAGCTCCGAACACGCTTGCGATAGAGAGCTGAAACTTGGCATACCTGACCTTTGATCCAAGCCGGATCTTTTGACACCAACCGCATTTTTGGGTCAGGTCAGGTCACTGACCTATGACGTCATAAGTGAACCTCTGCACGGTCTTCAGATGTCGCAACTTCGCAACGCCCTCACTGCCAGAGGAGATGTCACAGGGAAATGAGACTTGCAGGATCTAGTATCCATTACGAGTCCCACAACTTGTATATCTCGGATTTTTCCTAAAGGTCATATGAGGTCAGGTCATTTTCGTGACCTCACCATTATAAGTCAATGGGGAAAAATGAAAACTGCTATTCTGGCGCCGGGAACGATCTCCAACTATCTCAAGCACACAGAATCGTGATTTGATGCACTCCTTGCAAGGTTAGATGCGTCACTTTTGCAATGTTGACCTTGCGTGACGTCATTTATGACGTCATCGAGGTCAAATTAGTTTTTCGTCAATAACTCTTGATCAAATTGAGCTAGCGAGTCGGGAAAGGCACCAATGGACTCAGGAAGGCCTGCCGAATCGAATGATATGCGACATGACCTCTTTCGACCAACTTCGTGACCTGGGGGTGCTGACCTGACCTTGACCTGAGGTCAACACCCCAAGTTGACCTGACCCGGACAGAAAGTATATCATTCGACGCGCCTGAGCGAGGCGAACACGATGCTGCCAAAATCGGCGCTCTGCGGCCGTTTTTTGCGAAGTTATTCACCAAAAACTGAACCATACCCTGAGGCACTTGACCTGACCTCAGAGGTCACCGGATGACCTAGGACCTTAAAATCGGGTACCAATCTCTGCGTCTCGTAACGGCGCACACGCTCGTTTTTTCCGCGACGCGCTAGCTCCACCAGGGGCGAAACGGCGAGGGGGGGGGTCGTACCCGCCCCCCCCCCCCCTCGGCCGGCGCGTATGTAGAAAACCAATAGGTCCGGCGAGGGTTAATAAATCATTGACATTATGTAATCCGTTCTTTTTCCAGTTCTTAAGTTCACTGTCTTTAAACTTTGTCTCATTTGAGTACCAGAGGGAACATCGCCCTCCATCTTCCTCATCTATAGTTACCGCCGCTGTAAATTCTGCAAATGCCAGTATTGTTTCCTTCCAAAATCTGTTTTTTTACTGTGTTTGCAAATTTCGTAAGATAAATCCTATTTCTATTCCATAAGAAAGCACCTCCTGCTACATTTTCATCGAATATAGTCGTCCAAACGTGATTAGAGATCAAATGTCGTCTAACCCACGTTACCTTAAGTGCTGCAATATAAGATTCTATTTCTATCATAGACAGGCCACCCTCACTATATCTCTTATACAAGCTACTTCTTTTAATTCTATCAGTTTTTCCTGCCCATACAAAGCTGAAAATTAACTTCTTTAGCCTGTCTAACAATTGCTTTGGTGGTGCAGGGAGGGCTGTGAAAAGATGCGTAAATTTAGAGAGCACCAATGTTTTTGCTATCAATATTCTTCCCTTGATAGTGAGGTTGCGCTGCTTCCAGCTATTAATAACTGCTTCAGCCTGAAGCAACTTAGTTTCAAGATTTTCTTTTATCATCAGTTTTTCATCGTTTGTAAAAACTACTCCCAGAACCTTCAATTTTTTAACCCATCTCAACTTTAGGTCCTCACAGATAGGAGTCCTGTCCTCGGCATCAACCCCTGCCCAGAACGCTTCTGTTTTACCAATGTTGGGCTTAAGCCCTGAAAATTTCGCAAATTTTCCCAAGTCATTAAACAATTCTCTACAGCTGTTCACACTGCCATCAAGAAAACATAGTGTATCATCGGCGTACGCTGATACCTTGAATTCATGATCACCTATCTTTACTCCCTTGATAAGTGTATTTTGGCGAATTTTTTCTAACAAGCATTCAATTACAACCAAAAAGATGTAGCAGCTTAACAGATCTCCTTGCCGACACGATCTTTCAAGATTTATTCTTTCAGAGATATGTCCATTGTATACAATTCTCGAAAACGACCCAACGTAGAGGACATCAAACCACCTTATTATTTCCTCAGGAAAGTTCCTTTTTCTCAGCACCTTTCTAATAAAAAACCAACTAACAGAATTAAAAGCTCCCTCGATATCTAAACTCAAAAGCAGAGCGTGCATACCCTTGCTTTTGACAAACTCAATCAAATCGTATGTTAAACGTGTGTTATCCCCGACAAATCTATCTGCAACAAAGCCTGTCTGGTCTTTTTCAATTATTGCTTCCATAACTTTCTTAAACCTATTAGCAAGAATCGATGATACAATTTTGTAACTGCTATTTAACCTGCGCCCCGTTGGGCTCTGCCGAGCAACGCGCCCGGTTGGGGGGGGCCATTTTGCCCCCCCCCCCTAAGATCTCGAGAACCACGCAACATAGCGACAAGCGGTAAACGGCGTTGGATAGCCCCAACGGGGAACTACCTTGTGACCCAATTTTATTGACCTAGGTCAAACCGATGACGTCACAGGTCAGGTCAAAGGTCCAATTTTCACCGTTTACAGGCACTTCAAGAAATGCGTTGTAAAATCGAGTAAAATGCATTTCATTGAAAATCATCGATGAGGAAATGTTCTTCAAACACATATTTTGCTATTTGAGGTCACTGATACCAGGTCAGGTCACAGAGGTCAGGTCACGGGGGGTCACACTATGAAAGTGTCGTGTGATAATGTTTTATGGTCCATTTTACATGACAAATGCGATTATATGGGTCAGGCAGCCTTTGGGGCCAGCTTAGATCACGTTTTGGTCAAGGTCAGGTCAAGGTCAGGTCAAGGTCAGGTCAAATTAGGTCAAATTTCAAAGTTAATATTTTTGCATAAAATGGGTATCGAATCGATGCAGCTCGTCACGGGGAGTTCAATGGTGGTCTTTGTTTTGCCGTGCGAGGTCTAGAATTGCTAAAAATTGAGTTCAAAAATTTGACGTCATCATTTTTGAACAGTTTTTTCGCTATAACTTGGCCAAAAAACAAGATATCGATTTGAAATTTGGTATGTATATAGAAGAGCGCTGGGACTATCACATATATTCCGGTTTTTTCGAAATTCGGAAAATGTTCGGATTTTTTCAAAGTTTTTCTAAAAAAATCAATTTTTTGAATTTTTTTGGGTCAAAACCAAAAATTTTGAAAATCCGAGATAGCAGTTTTGTAGCGCCGCTTTTTGTCTACTAGACCATATAAAGAACTTTGAAATTGCTTGATAACTGTAGATTTGGTGAGCGTTTCAAGATTGCATGTTTTTTTGCTCATTTTTGCTCGAACATGACCTCAGTTTGACCTCAATAACTCCTGACCTAAGGTGACCTAAGACTTGAAATTTGGTGTGAAGGTGTCAAATTGATGCCCGGGAAGGTACTTAAAAATTTGGCGGCGCTGCGCGCCGCCGTTTTTTTTGCGATTCAGGAAAAACCACAGGGGGGCAAAATGGCCCCCCCCCCAACGGGGCGAGGGTTAACAGGGTAATGGGACGATATGAGTTTATTTCATCCCTTGGCTTTTGTGGCTTTGGGATGAGACAGATAACTCCCTCACGAAGGGTCAAAGGGAGCGCACCAGTTTTATAACTTTCAGTAATCATTCTATAGTAGTGGTGCTTAAGGCTTGGCCAAAAACATTTAAGAAATTCTGCCGGAAAACCGTCAGAACCAGGAGATTTATTGTTTCCCATTTTTCGAAGTGCTACATCTATTTCGTCAAGTTCAATTGGTCTCCCAATCTCTTCCCTTTGCATTTCCGATATTTGTTTCACTGACACAGACTCAATGAAACTATCAAGTTCTTGCTCTTCAGCACTTCTCTCCCGAAACACATCTTTAAAGTGACCTTCTAGAACCTTAATAATTTCACTTTGATCTGTCACTTTCTTCAGTCCGATTTTGAGTGCTGGTATTAATTTACTAACATAATTTCTCTTCTCTAAACCTAAGAAAAATGCCGTTGACTTTTCGCCCTTTTCATGCCATTTCACCCTTGACCTTGTGATTATTCCCTCCATTTTTACTTTCCTCATTTCCTCCAACATTGATTGGCATTTTTGCAATTCATCTATTTTTTCTACAGTGCCATTTTCTTGTACTGCCAACTCCGCTTCTACAATTTTCTGCATCAGTGTTTTTTCTTTTTCTAAGAACACTCGTTTCTTGTGTATTCCATACGATACAGTTTCTGTTCGAATATTAACCCTCGCCCATGTAGGGGGGGTTGGTGCAACCCCCCCCTGAGGTTTTTCGGAAATAGTGCAAAAACGGCGGCGCGCAGCGCCGCCAAATTTTGGGTACCTTATGGGGCAAACCTTGCGCATCTTTTGATAAAAAAAAAATTGACCGGGTCATGTCAGGTCACGGAGTTATGACGTCACAAAGGGAACAGCCTCCGGCCGGATTTTCACAAACTGAGTCCCAACGCCCGAGGTTTCCTGCCGTTGGTACGGACATCGGTTGATGGATCGTGATGAAACTTCCCATGCATGTTGGGGCAAGTATTGGCTACCATATGGTATAAGAAACTTGACCGGGTCAGGTCAGGTCACGGAGCTATGACGTCACAAGAGGAACAGCGTCCGGTACTATTTTTGAAAAGCGCCCGAACCACTATTTTGCTAATTCTTGTCACCTCAATGGGAATATGCACCAATATTAGTTTCTATAGGGAGCAAATGGACCTTCCAAATCCAAAAATACAATCAGATTTCAAAAATTTAAATTTTGATTTTTCGAATTTCTGCCGCCGACTGTGACCTTGCCGAGTTCCGGCGCTCCCAACGCGCCATTTTTAGGGCTAGAGAAACGAAATACATACCAAACGATAGAGAATTGATCAAGGAACACGATAGTGAAGGTTTCAAGTCGATATCTCCCACCGTTTTGCCGCAATCGCCGCGGAAAGTTGAAAAAGTCTATTTTTCCGAAAATTTGACCTTTGACCGGTCAAAAGTGGGTCAAATGTTGATCTAGGACCAAAAAATATACCACCAATCGCGAGATCTCGGCGAGAGCAATCCGTTGGTCTTTTCCGCTAAGCTCTACGACGCTCCGTTTTCAAACGCCAAGGGGGGGGGGGGTCGCACCAACCCCCCCCCTGCATGGGCGAAGGTGGCAGATCGCCGTTTACGGGCGAGGGTTAAGCAGCAATACCTCCCACAGCAAAGAATCAGTTATCGTGAAATGTAGTGCTTCTGGATAATCGATCATGTACTGTTGCTCATATACCGGCACTGCATACCTACAGATAGTGTCCTGAATGATTTGTTTTACCTTTTCAACATACTCTCTATCTTCTAGCAACGTACAATTAAACTTGAAAAAGCCTCTTCCCTTATGAGTCTCACTGAAAGACATGGTTATTTTTACCATAGAATGGTCTGTTCGGTATCCCGGATCTATCGAGGCGTGGGTAACAAAAGGGAACAGAATCTCAGAGGCAAGGAAGTAATCCAGTCGCGCCTGCTTTACTACTGGATTCTTTACTCGCCAAGTGTATCGCCTGACGTCCCCATTTAGCTGACGATAAACGTCTACCAAATTGTTCTCCTGCATAAATTTAACGACGCAACTTCTCGCCTGAACATTATTTTCTCTGACATAGTTGTACGTATCTAAGTCGTTATCAAGTGCCATATTTAAATCTCCCGCAATTAGAATTGGCGTGCCTCCATCACTCAACTGAATACAGCTTTCATGCACCCTGTCATAAAAAGAAGGGCTGTCGGTATTGGGTCCATAGATATTGGCGATAACTATCTCAAAGTTCCCATTTACTATTGCCTTCACTTCACTATGATAAAATTACCGTTCTCATCAATCTGTCTATCCGGAAAGGCTATGTCAATATTCTTGGTAAAAATTCCTACTCCTCTTGCATTATTTGTATATGGAGCCAGCAGAATGTCTGTGCCCCACAAAGTTCGAAACAAATTTTCCTGACCCTTTGCGCAGTGAATGTCTTGTAAAAGAATTATGTTACAATCAATGTCCCTTGGAAAATTTAGCACATCCCTTCTCTTTCTGTATTCCCCCAATCCTCTACAGTTAAGAGAACATATCTTTAAATCTCCTATATAATCAACTGACATAACTTAATGTAGTTGAGCGGGCCTCGAGATTTTACAGCACGCTTCGAGTTGCAACGAACCTTGCCGAGTTCTCAAGAAGCTCGTTAAAAACAAAATCGACCTTTTCATTTTCTTTTCTACGTTACAGTTGCGGTCGGTGTACTCCGCACGGCTCGGTCTGCCCAAAACATAGTCTCTGCTTGCGCTCAGTATTGCTCCATACATATCATACATATCAAAACAAATAAACCAGCACCAGGAACACATAGAAATTCCAACACCCAGCCGCTCCATGTCCTGATCAGCAGCGGTCCAGGAGCGCGGGCCCGCGACTTCACTATCCATGTCCACTTACTGCCAGGCAAAAATGTATATATGTTACAGGGAGTTTGAGAAATCCGTGAGTTTGCAAACTCCCTAGTGAGTTTGCAAACTCCCTGACCGATCAGTGAGTTTGCAAACTCACTAGGGAGTTTACAAATTCACTAGGGAGTTTGCAAACTCACTGACCGGTCAGGGAGTTTGAGAAATTCCAGAGCGTTTGGGCCAAATAAAAACAAGTGTGCAGCATGTGGGTGGCATACGTGCCGTCCGTGATGTTAAAACAAAGGTTGCTAGTTGTAGGGCCTCGCACGCTGACAAAAAGCTTACAGATCCTTAATTGTTTTACCGAAAAAAATGCTACTCTTGCGGCTATGTAAAGGGGAGGTTCGGAGCAACGTGCCCCTCCGTTCCGTCGTTTCCATCCTCAGGAATCAGGATACTTGAAATCCTTCTCCTCCACGCCGAAACCCCCCACTCCGGGCTGGACAGGCAACTTTATCTCATGAGGGCCGCTCCCTTGGAGTGGCACCGCTACTCCCGAGAGAATGCACCCCGTAACCGGGTGCAGAGAGTGCTTGGGGGCTGGTCGGTCTGTCCATTCGGACGGGCTCAGTCCCGGCGACTCTGTAGGGTGCCTGCCCAGACCAATGTCTCCCCCTAATTCCTATCATTCGTCCGGCTCTGAAATGGTCTTGTCAGACCGAAAGGGCCTAACCAAACAAAACAAAAACAAACAAGCAGCGTGCGCCAGTCGCAGCTGGGCTGGCTGCCAGTGCAGCGCCGGCTCTCGATGACACGTCTAGCGGAGTGGGAATGGGCGTGAATTGGTGCGTGTGCCTGTACTTTAGCATAACCCTCGCCCGCACATGCCATTTTCCCATCCTAGAACGCACATGGGGGGGGTGGTTGCCACCCCCCCCCCGCGCCATTTCGTTCCTGTTGGAGATAGAGCTTAGCGGTAAAGACCAAAAAGATTCTTTGGGAAGAGACGAATCCAATGATACCCAGTTTTACCTTCTCAGGTCAGTCATTGACCTTCCAGGTCAGGTCAAACTAAAAAATGTTGCTGTTTTGGGTCACCGTTGGATATCAAGTGTGCTGCTTATCAAATACCGATGACGATGCTGTTTTCTGGTGCCAAGCCAGCTAGAACCTCTTTGTCACACTACCCGACCAGAATTTTGCTGCTGAGGTCATTTCAGGTCAAGGTAGGTCAAGGTCAATTATATGTGTTTGTATGTCTGTGTGTGTCTGTGTGTATACTGATGTGTGCACCGATTGTTTTTGGGTCCATATTACATGAAATCATGATCTGAGAAGCTTTTACCAAAAATGCAGTCAAAAAACTTCAAAAAAAAGTAAATTCAGCTTGCCTAAAACGCAATTATCTTAGATGACCTAGGTTGACCTTGACCCTGACCTTGACCCCTGTACATCGTCGAACAACATGTTCCATGATAGGTGGGAGGTAAGACTGGCAAAAAAGGCCGAAATCAGGGTGTCAAAAGCTCATAAGGCCCATGGCAAACGCAATATGTTGAGAATTGGCCATTTGGGTCATGACATGACCTGACAAACAAGGTCATATCTCCGAAACCAAAAATCACAGAAACTTGAAATTTTCAGTGGACATCAAGAAAGGATAGAGGAGCAGCTATACGAAAAATCAGCCTTCTAGCGCTAAAAATGTTGAGTGCAGAGCAGAAAGACTACCTGGGGGGGGTGGCAACCACCCCCCCCATGTGCGGGCGAGGGATAAGTGACCAACAGTGAGCTGTTTCTACTTTGATATTGAGCAGCCACACTTGAGTGGAACGGATCTAATTGGGACGTGAACTAAATAAATGTATGACTAAATAAGGCGGTGCATGCATGGATAGATCACTGAGCAGTTTAAAATAAAAAAGGTATTTATGGTGTGCATATGATCTATAAGCTTTTTGTCAGCGTGCGAGGCCCTACAACTAGCCACCTTTGTTTTAACCCGCGCGGGGCTGGGGGGGTAAATTTTACCCCCCTCGCGAATTTTTGCGATATCTCAAAAACGGCGGCGCGCAGCGCCGCCAAACTTTCAGTACCTTTTCTTACATCAATTTGACACGTTCCCTGAAAATTTGAGCGAAATCCGTCGAAAATTTTTTGAGAAATTGACGTTTTAGTGACGTCATGTTCGTCATTTTCGCCTCAAAAACGGGAAAAGTTCAAACGCCGCTAACATCTTCATTTTTAAAGGAATCAAGACGTAACAAAAAAGGTTATGCGTAATTTTACTTTGTCTATCAAATGGCTATCTCGGTTTTTTGAAAATTTTGGATTTTGGCCTAATTTTTTTCAAAAAACTGACTTTTTTGGGAAAATCATTATAAAATCCAAAATTTTGAGTCTATCGAAAAAACCGGAATATATGTCAGAGAAGTGGTCTATGTGCACCTACATACCAAATTTTAGAAGAATCGGTTCAAAAATGTGGGAGTTATTTAAAATTTTATGACGTCACGACACACAATTTTTTTGAAAAATGACTTTTTTGGAAGTTCTAGACCTCGTACGGAAACAAAAATAGCACCATTCGATTCGCCGTGAAAAACTGCATCAGATAGACACCTTTTTAGGCCTTAACAACCAACTTCAAAATTTGACCTCACTTGACCTGACCTTGACCTGACCTCGACCTGAAATTCATCCAGAGGTGGTCCATATCACTTATTGAGTGTGCCTATTGAATTCTATGAGTAAAATGACCCATAAAACATGTGTCGCACATGCCCTTTTCTATATTTTGTTTTTTGGTGACCTGACCTGACCTGACCTGACCTTGACCTTGACCTCTGAATGATATTGTATGCAACGAATATTGCCTTGGTAGCCTAAGAACACGTTTTGGGCGATCAGTCTCAGTCCATGACTCCATTCTTCGGCAACTACGGTGCAAGGCCGATACTGTAGAAACTTGCAATTTGTACCCTTGACCTGACCTTGACCTTGACCTCAAACTTTAAATTAAGTACATGTTTTTAAAAGTTCGTGATGAGAGCTTTCGATTGGCGTTTGAATTTTCCAAATCGGACCATTAGTTCGGGAGATAACAGGGGGGGTAAAATTTACCCCCCCCCCCCAGCCCCGCGCGTTCGGCTGGAGACCCCAGCCCCGCGCGGGTTAACATCACGGACGGCACGTATGCCACCCACATGCTGCACACTTGTTTTTATTTGGCCCAAACGCTCTGGAATTTCTCAAACTCCCTGACCGGTCAGTGAGTTTGCAAACTCCCTAGTGAATTTGTAAACTCCCTAGTGAGTTTGCAAACTCACTGATCGGTCAGGGAGTTTGCAAACTCACTAGGGAGTTTGCAAACTCACGGATTTCTCAAACTCCCTGTAACATATATACAGCACTCTACTCACGCCCTAGCAATACTTTGATAACGCATTTGCAGTCCTCTTAATTCAGAGAGAAAAAAAAAACAAGAGATAAATTTGTGAAATCTTTAGTACTTTTTGGTATTAAACCACATGTTAAAAAAACAACAATTTTGTCATCATCTACATTCAAAAAAAAAGAAGAAGAAGAAAACACATCGCTCACCATTTCCTGTCACCAGCAGCGGTCAAGGCCGCCGCGCTGCGTCCCACCGCCGCGCCGCACCCCCGCCGGCCCACCGCCACCACCACGCCGGCAAGGCGGCGGGCCTGGCCGCCGTGTCGGCCCGACGAGCACCACGGCCGGCCGGGGCCAGCGCGCAGCGGAACCCGGCGGCAGCTCAGGTGAGGTCCCCGCCCGTTTCGTCGATGGGCCGCTCCCCGGCCCCACGAACCACGGAGGAGCCGCCAGCCGCCGACGCAGACGAGGCCGCGAGCGCCCCCGCCGCCGAAGTCTTCTCCACCGCACAGCTGATCCCCCTGGAGTCGCCGGCTTCCCCCGCGGCGGCAGCAGAGCGGGCGGCAGCCACCACCCCCGCGCCCTGCGCCACCACATGGATGACGTCAGATGGCGGCCGCCCCGCCGCCCCCCCAGCGCCGCCCCGAGCCGGCCGCACGGGCAGCGGCGGCGCGCCCGGCCGGGCCCCGCCCACCGGGGGCGGCCCGCCGGCCGGCAGAGCCGCAGCCCGCGGCGCCGCCAGCGGCCCGGCGTCCTTCCGAGTCTCCAGCCCTCTCTCCAGCAGAGCAAGCTGCTGCAGAGAATGCACCCTCATCGGAGGCGACTCCCTATGTATCTTGGCGATCGGGATACCGTCTCTGGTGTAAACACTCCAGATCCTCTGCTCTCTCCTCAAAGCAAGGAGTCGGTTGAAAATTTGTGATTTCTTCTTTGTGAGGGACTCGTTAACAAACAACTGTTTCCTGCCCTCCACCCGCCGATTTCTGAGACTCAAGCGGTCATCGTAAATCGCATTTCTCAGCTTCTTGTCATTGAAGGCGCATATTACACAGTTTTCAGCTGCCAGGCGGTGCACTACTGCAAAATCAGCCTCAGTAATCGGGATTTTGGGAAAGTTTTCATTCAGAATTTGCACAGTGCGTGCTCTGATGTCCTCTCCCTCTTTCCTTTTCCCGAATTCCGCACTTCTCAGCACCAGATTAACTGAACGGCTGTGCCTCTCCATGCTTTCCAGCTGCTCTTCCAAACCAGCTATTTGCCCTCGACACGATCTCATCTCATTTTCGAGCTCCTCGATCCGTTGGTCTCTCACAAAAATCTCCCCCTCGAGTTTCTCTATCCTGTTTTCAAAAGAGTTGAACTTCTTTTCAATCTTATCCCACAGTCCGGCTATCTCACCTCCAATAGCCGTCTGCATCTTCCTTAGCTCTTCAAGAAGACTGCGGTCTTTCTCACCTTGGGCCACCTGTGCCGATTGCTTGGGTGACATGACCCTTGATTTTTTCTCCGCAGCTCTTATCATTTCACCCACCGATCTTTGCCGTTTCCGTTCAGTCCTCCTTCCTTGCACAGGGTTCTCCTCCGCATCACTGAACGCCGATTCACTAGCAGACATGCTGCATTAATCGGATTCACTTAAGTTCTAAATTCAGTCTTTGCCACACTGATCACTTTCGAGCCGCGGCCCACACTACCTCACGGGTCTACCGCTGCATCAGCGGCCCGCGAGCGGTGACCCGACCGACCAAGGTCACGGTTGGGGTCAGCTGGAGCCGCGGAGCGCACGAAAACACGTCCGCACCGGCCGAGCGCTCGGCGGACACTCAATTTTTCACGGTTGGTTGGTGTAATTACAGTCACGATTTCGTACTGACCTGTACGTACATGAATCGGCGGCGCGAAGCGCCGCGAAAAATTTGCAAAAAGATTTGTCAAAACACAGAGGGGGCCTCCTCTCTACAGAGGACCACCTCTCTACTGCGGGCCTCCTCTTTTCGCAAGATCTCTTAACTACAGAAGGCCTCCTCTTTACAGAGGTCTTCCTCTCTACTGAGGGTCTCTCCCTTTCAGAGGGCCTCCTTTACAGAGGGCCTCCTCTCTTCAAAGAACCTCCTCTCTACAGAGGACCTCATCTCTGTAAAGGGCCCCCTCTCTTCAGAGGGCCTCCTCTCTACTGAGGCGCGAGTCCTCCTCTCTACAGAGGGTCTCCTCTCTACTGAGGAAGTCCTCCTCTCTACAAAGGGCATCCTCTCTACAGCGGGTCTCCTCTCTACAGCGAGTCTCCTCTCTTCAGAGGGCCTTCTGCTTTCAGGCGGTCTCCTTTCCAAAGAGGGCCTCCTCTCTATACAGGGCCTCCTCTCTACATAGAGCCTTCTCTATATACAGAGGGCCTCCTCTCTACGGGGGCCTCCTCTCTACGGGGGCCTCCTCTCTACAGAGGGCCTCCTACCTACAGAGGGTCTCCTACCTACAGAGGGCCTCCTCTCTACTGAGGAGTCAGAGAGGCCCTAGCGGTCAGACACAGGCACTAGCGGGCGGTTGTTCAGGAAGTAGGAAGGAAGGAGAAGGAGGCCTCAGGAAGTAAGAAGGACCCTAGCTGTCAGGCTGGTCAGAGGGCCCTGAATGTCCTGACGTGATTTTTTGGATTCCCGTGAATTTCTTACGCCTCCGACGTGATTTTGGCCCCCGTGGGCCTTCGGCGCCCCACGGGGGCCTCCTGAAACCCCAATGGGGGGCGCCCCGTCCCCCCTTGGGTACGTCCCTGGGGCCCACGCCGGTCTCCGAAGGTCCAAATTGCCTCTTGAGTCTCATACTGTCCAGTGGCCCGATGGTCTTATGATGACCTTTGAGGTTTCTCACCGGCTTCAGAGGGCTCACATCGACCTATGAGGACCCCGCGCTGGCCTCCGAGGGCGCAAAATGTAAGAAGGTAAGCATGCCGCGTAAGTAATGTATAAGTATTCCGGCATCTGAGGGACTTCGACTGCTTTTTGGGTGCCTACCGCCTCATACCGGTGAAATGAGGGTCCCTGACTCCCTACCTGTCTCTGAAGGTCCCATTTCGACATTCGAGATCCTTATTTTGGGTCACAGCAGAGGCCCATGCAGTTCCCTTAAGGCCCAATGCCGACGGTCATATAGCCGCTTCTGATGGCCCCACGTCCTCTTTTAAAGGCACCTCAGGGGTCACCAGAGGCCTGCCAGGGGCACCACCGGCCTCGCAGGGGCACCTTGGGCTGTCAGGGGCACCACAGTCCTGTCAGGGCCCAGGGGCCCCAGCGACCTAGCAGGGGCACCACAGGCCCGCCAGGGTTACCACAGTCAGGCCAGGGGCACCACAGGCCTGCCAGGGCCCAGGGGCACTAAAAATAAAATAAACAATATAAAAACAAAAATGGAAACACGGCATCACCAAAATTAAGTGGCCGAAATCCGTTGAGTTTTTAATTTTGGGTATAGGTAGGGGCACCACAAACTAAATTCATGACCATCCCCTTGGAGTTTTCCTGTATCATCCCCTGGTGCTCGCACGGTTGAGACAAAAACGAGTGAGATTCTGGCCTTCAATACGACTTTTCACGCAACACAATCCAGACAAAAACAAATGTATTAGCTCAGATGTTGATAAGCGTTTAGGAAGGCCTTTAAATTAAATATTCATTTGCTTTAAATTAAGAATAAAGTTAAAATTGAAAAAATGATATATAGCCCGACGTTTCGCATTTATTGCTTATTCATGGGCAACTGAGATACAGCACAATTTGGTCAACCTGCTGTATCTCAGTTGCCCATGAATAAGCAATAAATGCGAAACGTCGGGCTATATATCATTTTTTCAATTTTAACTTTATTCTTAATTTAAAGCAAATGAATATTTAATTTAAAGGCCTTCCTAAACGCTTATCAACAATTGTCAATCTATATATACTCAATAGCTCAGATGTGTTTGACAGGTGATTTTGAGCATGCAAGACGGCGTCTATAACGCATTTAGGTCTTTGGCTTTTGGAGGGGGGTCAACTGACCCTCTCAGACCATTTGGGGGGGTCATGACCCCGTGCCCCCCCCACCCACCCAGGATCCGCCACTGAATTATTCATGCGTTGCTGTACATAGGAGGTAGGTGAAAGAAAGTATGCCTAGCAAGCACCTTTCTGTCAAATTTTCAACAGGTCCACTACTGGACCTGGACCACATGGACTCAATGAGGGCCCATGGCTCTCAGATGGTTCACGGTCATCACGGAACCATGAAGGGCCCACTAGCTTGTGGTGGACTACGACTCATTGAGATCTACTCACTGATATAGGGCTCCGATGCTTGGAATGTGAGATTTAAAACACTAATACAGGCAAAAATGGCTGATTACTTTTTTTAAACATAAGTCAGAAGGGCCCACTTTCGTTATATATTAGGTCCCCCCAGGTCCCCCCAGGAAATGGAATTAATGGGGCCCGGGGGGACGGTCCCCCCCGGTCCCCCCGGTTTCTCCAGCCCTGTGTAACCTGGGGATACAATACAAAGGCGTTACCTATCGCTGGAAACGCCTCCCAATGGGCCTGGCCACGGCCCCCGCAATTATGCAGAGCGTAATGCGGGAGGCCGCCAAAGAAATCACCCAAAACTTCCCACACGTCTCCGCCTACGTGTACTTGGACGATTTCTTGTTCGTCGCCCCCGAACCGGCCCACCTGCGTGAGATCCTCAGCTTCATGGCCCGACTGGGCCTCAAAATCAACCGTTCCAAGTCAGTCTTGGAACCCACCCAGGAACTCACGTACCTCGGAGTGCACTTGAACCTCCAGCAACGCTCCCTCTCTGTCTCTGACCGCCTACGGGACAAGGTCCTTGCGGCCATCGAGCTGGCGCCCCACAAATCTTACCTGTACGCGCAGCGTCTGGCTGGATTTGTAAACTTTGTACGGCCCATCGCCCGGCTGCCGCTCCAGATCATCTCAGAGATTCTCGCGCGTTTCGCTCAGCTTCCCCTCCTGACCACCTCAGGTCTCCTGCGACACAAATGGGAATTCATGGAGGTGGATTACCACAATCGGTGCCGCGAACATACACAATGGTTGGCTACCGATGCCACGGCGACCCAGTTGGGGTTCGCAGACATGGACACAGAAATCTCTGTACGCCTACCTGTGTACCTACCGATCTTCCAAGCAGAACTGCTTGCGGTGTACCTGGCCATGGCCATCGCTCCCAAGGCCGTCACAATACTCACGGACAACACCGGAGCTTTGTCAGCGGCCCACAAAGGCCGGTGCCCACCTGCCTGGCTCCCGTGGGTATCCCGCGTGTTCATTAACCGCCAAACAAGCCTCAGGTATATTCACACAACACTTAACCCTCGCATGTGTGCGGCGTTTGCCAGCTTCTAATGTGTAGGGGGGGGGGTCGGTTGGACCCCCCTTGCCGTTTGGCCCCTGATCGAGCTAGAGCTTCGCGGAAAAAACGAGCGTGTTGCCCGTGACGAGAGGAAGCCGATGATACCCAATTTAAAGGTCCTAGGTCTTTGGTTGACCTTCCAGGTCAGGTCAATGACCCAAAGTCGGGAAAATCGGGACCTGTTAGAAAGTCGTAAAGTGTGGCTGCTAAGGGGTTTTTCGGGGTGCTGATCACGAATATCGTGTTAGTTTTGATCACAGATGATGTCTTGAAGCATTTAGACCAGGTCGGGTAAGGTCAGGTCAGATCAACCAGTAGGCGTCGTGACGGGTATTCGTAGTACGTGTCAACCGCCTCTGACAGCTTCGTAACATGTTACGAAGTCACCAAAACTACTTCGTAAATGTTCAAATGGTTGCTAAATTCGAATTCAGCTCCAAAAACTAGCCTAGAAACATGTAAAACTCGAAAAAGTGAACCGAGGTCACCCGAGGTCACCAAAGGTCAATGACCTGACCTGACCTTCAGGTGACCTTGACACACACGGGAGTAACATCAAATCACATGTTTGAACGTTTGAAACCACGAAAAGCTTGCAAACACGCGGCTAGTGCGAGCCGACATACGCGAAATCGCGATTCCGGCCAAACATGGTCTCGGAAAAGAGGTCACAAGTCAAAGGTCATTTGGGTCAGGGTCATGAAATTTTCAGGGTAGGTGTAAAATTGATCAATGCGAGGGTACTGAAAGTTTCGTCGCGATCGGCCGCTTTTTACGCGAGTTATTCGCGAAAAACCATGGGGGGGGTCCATCCGACCCCCCCTACACATGCGAGGGTTACCCCAGCTGACCGCCCTTCCCGGATCCCGTAGGATCGCTCGCTGTACTTAGGAATGTTCATGTCATGTATCAAGAATGTTCTTTATTGAGTTATATGTTTTGCTACACCAAAGGGCACATTCGCCCTCCGGTAAATGCGTGAGTGACGTCATAGCGCGGGAATACGTCACACCTATCCGCCAATCAGAGGCTGCGCTTCCCCGCCTGCGTGCGGGTACAGCGGCAACGGCCTCCTCATTCGGTCGGTGAGGCCCGCCGCGTCCGGACGTGCCCCGACCGTCGTCGTTGTGAGTGCCCCTTTGGTGTGAGCACAGTGTGTGACCGTTGCCGCTGTACCCGCACGCAGGCGGGGAGGCGCAGCCTCTGATTGGCGGATAGGTGTGACGTATTCCCGCGCTATGACGTCACTCACGCATTTACCGGAGGGCGAATGTGCCCTTTGGTGTAGCAAGACATATAACTCAATAAAGAACATTCTGGATACATGACATGAACATTCCTAAGTACAGCGAGCGACCCTACGGGATCCGGGAAGGGCGGTCAGCTGGGTTAAGTGTTGTGTGAATATACCTGAGGCTTGTTTGGCGGTTAATGAACACGCGGGATACCCACGGGAGCCAGGCAGGTGGGCACCGGCTTTTGTGGGCCGCTGACAAAGCTCCGGTGTTGTCCGTGAGTATTGTGACGGCCTTGGGAGCGATGGCCATGGCCAGGTACACCGCAAGCAGTTCTGCTTGGAAGATCGGTAGGTACACAGGTAGGCGTACAGAGATTTCTGTGTCCATGTCTGCGAACCCCAACTGGGTCGCCGTGGCATCGGTAGCCAACCATTGTGTATGTTCGCGGAACCGATTGTGGTAATCCACCTCCGTGAATTCCCATTTGTGTCGCAGGAGACCTGAGGTGGTCAGGAGGGGAAGCTGAGCGAAACGCGCGAGAATCTCTGAGATGATCTGGAGCGGCAGCCGGGCGATGGGCCGTACAAAGTTTACAAATCCAGCCAGACGCTGCGCGTACAGGTAAGATTTGTGGGGCGCCAGCTCGATGGCCGCAAGGACCTTGTCCCGTAGGCGGGACATTAATGCCCCTTAAGTTTAAGTGCCCCTCACAATGGCGCGTCTTCTCGTGCCCCTCGCAATGGTGCGTCGTCTTGTGCCCCTAACAATGCGTCGTCCTGTGCCCCTGACAATGGCACGTTGTCTCGTGCCCCTAACAATGGCACGTCGTCTCGTGCCCCTATCAATGGCTCGTCGTCTCGTGCCCCTATCAATGGCTCGTCGTCTCGTGCCCCTATCAATGGCTCGTCGTCTCGTGCCCCTATCAATGGCTCGTCGTCTCATGCCTCTAACAATGGATTGTCGTCTCGTGCCCCTATCATTAGCTCATCGTCTCGGGGCCCCGATCAATGGCTCGTCGTCTCGTGTCCCTCAGCACCGCATGGTGTCATGGCATGTCGTCTTGTGTCTATCAACAATGCATGAAATCTCGTGACAAGTCGTCTCGTGTCCTTCAGCAGGACATGTGTTATAAGGCATGTTATAAGTCAAGGCACGGGAAGGGAGGGGCCACAGCGGTCTCTTGGTATCGTCACGCAGCGCTACAGCTGGCTCCAGCGCTGGTCCGAACGCCTGCATCGGTGCCAGAGACGGTGGCGCCAGGCCGCTCATCTCTAAGACTCGTCACGCAGCGTTACAGCTGGCTCCAGCGCTGGTCCGAACGCCTGCATCAGTGCCAGAGACGCTGGCCGCTCATCTCTAAGACTCGTCACGCAGCGCTACAGCTGGCTCCAGCGCTGGTCCGAACGCCTGCATCGGTGCCAGAGACGCTGGTGCCAGGCCGCTTATCTCTAAGACTCGTCACGCAGTGCTACACCCAGCTCCAGCGTTGGTCCGAACGCCTGCATCGGTGCCAGAGACGCTGGCGCCAGGCCACTCATCTCTAAGACTCGTCACGCAGCGCCACATCCGGCTCCAGCGCTGGTCTGAACGTTGCGTCGGTGCCAGGGACGCTGACCCCAGGCAAATCATATTCCCTGGACTTGTTTTTAACCCGCGCACCGACGAGACGGGGGGGGGGCGGATATCCGCCCCCCTGAGGTTTTTCGCGAATAGCGGGAAAACCGCGGCGCTACGCGCCGCAAAATTTGGTATGACCATACCTTCATCAATTTTACACATGGTGTGCAAGTTTGAACCTCCTACCTTTTAAGGTCAGGTCACCAGGTCACTTTGAATGACCCAACCTCAAGTCACTTTTTTGCAAATTTGTCACCGTGCCAGAGCTACAGTAGATGTCGGAGGCCTTTGAAAGTCGCAGGATATTATAAGGTCATTAGTAGCTACAGTTTGTAGATCTCGGAATTTTGATATCGGTGACCTAAGGTCAGGTCAATTTCGCGACCTCCCCATTATAAGTCAATGGGGGAAAATCAACTCCCTGTTTTTACCACTAAAACGGGTCGGAATGGCCCCATATACCATACATGACTTCATATACGATCAACCTTCACTACCTTGAGGTCTGTTTTGCTGTTGGGCAGCTGTGAGGTCATGTGACGTCAACAAAGGTCACCAAAGGTTTTTGGCCAATAACTCCGTACAGGAACAAGATACAGCCGCGTGGATGGTCTCATTGTGTTCAGCTCGTCAAGACGCATCGAATGATATACATGATGACCTCGAGGTCACGTGACCTGAGGTCAACCTTTGACCTTGACCTTTCGAGGTCAACATATATATCTTTCGATGCGGATTGACGAGAGGATCACGATGATGCCCTTAGTTTGTTGCTATCTTGACTAATTCGAAAGTTATTCGAGAAAAACTCTCTCCATATCTAGCGCCGCCATTTTGACTTTTTCGACCCCTGTGACGTCATCTTTGACCTGACCTGAAAATGACCTATGTAAAAATTGTAGATCTTGACCGTGCGTATCCGATGCCGTTTACCGCTTGTCGCTATCTTGCTTCGTTCTCGAGATCTCAGGGGGGCGGTCATCCGCCCCCCCCCCCCGTCGGTGCGAAGTTGGCGCAGACCCCCGTCGGTGCGCGGGTTAAAACAGCTCTCGGTAGTTAAAAGAGCAACAATCGCGCTGATTTTAGTATATTGATCTGCAGTTAGCCAATGCATTAATTGCAGTCTTGCTGCATTCTCGACAAAGTTAGCAGTGATGTGTTCGCGGGTTCGGTTGGGGGTTGTTGGGCTTTTTCCCTCACCCAAAGACAGTGTGGGAAAGCCAATACATAGACCCGGGACCACACCACTGTCTTTGCAAGCGCGAACCTACGAGAAATGCAGCATTTTTTGCGCGCACGAGCACAAATGACCTTTCTCGCGGGCGAGCGCGAGCCCAGCGCCATCTACAATGTGACCCGAGTGGTAGCCGGCTGCGCCGGGCCATTTCACTGCGCGCGTGTCACCTGAGCGCACGGTTCAATTTGGCGCGACATCCACCGTCCGCCCCACCGCCACCAGTTTTGGCATATGTATCTAGACAGCAACTGTGTTAGATATACTTGTGCGCTGTGAAAAGCTTTATCATTTAATTGTTTGTGATCGGCTATGGGCTTTTTCCCTCACCCAAAGACAGTGTGGGAAAGCCAATACATAGACCCGGGACCACACCACTGTCTTTGCAAGCGCGAACCTACGAGAAATATTGATATACGTGTAGATACAGTAGGTAAGTATAACGTAAAACACTGTCACATTATGATTTTTTTTTTCGAAATAGTGGAGTTAGTGCACTTGATATAAATTCAGGCAGACAGATTTATTAAACTCACGATATACTCGTATATGAAGTATCATACCACATACACATTATGATGCTGTTGCCGTTCGCGAGAAAACAGATTTCATTAGCTGAACGCATTGCATATTTTGGTCGTAAAAGCAGGATTGTGCCATTATATTGAGATCCGATGGAAGTGTGCAAAGTGCAAGGTGATGGTATTTTTCCATTTTATCATGCATCAGCCTTGGCGTCTGCTAATCATCACCCCAGTCGGCTGATCCTGTCTGTATGTGTGTCTGTGTGTTTTCCAGACTGTCCTGATCTCACGGCCGGCAGCCTGGAGCCCCTCACCAGGTGCCCTAAGCTGCACTATCTCACCCTGTCCGGCGGCGTCCCTGACAACGTGAGCCTGGAGCCCCTCACCAGGTGCACTGAGCTGTGGGAACTCACCCTGTCCGGCGGCGTCCCTGACACCGCGAGCCTGGAGCCCCTCACCAGGTGCCGTGGGTTGGAGCGCCTATCAGTCACCGCCGCCGACCTCCCGCGACTGAGGGGGCAGCTGCCGGAGGGCCTCAGGCACCTCAATGTCAGAGGTGATAAACGCAGGTCACACATGTTGGTAATGCCGGTATATATGTTACAGACCGTATGAAAACCCAGTCCGTTTGCAAACGGCCTGGCCCAGTCAGGCCGTTTGAAAACGGCCTGAAAAAGCCGGCCGTTTTCAAACCGCCTGAAATATCAGGCCGTATGAAAACGGCCTAGGCAGTTTGAAACGGCCTAGACAGTTTGAAAAGGGCCTAGTCAGTTTTCAAACGGTCTGGCGAAGTACAACAGCCTCTGAAGATTGAGCTTAATGGATCCAGGTTGGTCGATGATCAGGTTGCATCCATGTGAATGCTTGCGCATTCCATGCCGAATACATACGTCAAACATTTTCTTACTGCTGATGCTCGGCCCGGCCGTTTTTCGACAAAATTACTAATGATACAAGTTCATGGTCCGCCTGTGTACGGCCATCCAGTTGATGGAGCCTGGTGAAGCCACTACTGGTGAAGTCTGGTGAAACGTAACGTATCACTACAAGACTCACCGATTATTTTGCGGCATAAAACGCAGGAGCGCGCAATGGACATCAGAGTTCACATCAGTGGCGCGGGAACCGGGGGGGGGGCTAGCGGGGGCTGAGCCCCTTCAACTTTTCGGCTGGGGGGCTCGTAATGTATTTGAGCCCCTCAGCTGGAGGAATCGAAATCGGAAATCTACCAACATAATTTCATGGATTCATACATAGGCGCGGGAACCGTGGGGGGGGGGGGGCAGTGGGGGAAGCTTGCCCCCACAGCTCTGGGGCCGTGGCGGCGGTGCCCCACAACTTTTCATGAGGTCAGGAACCGTTGGGGCAGCATGTCCTCCCCAAATTAGGGGTTGTGGGTCACAAAGGAAGAAAGCATGTAAGTTAAAAATCGACCTCTTTCACTGGCTCGGCAACTCATTTAGCAGATTAAGACCTTTATTGCAGGTTGCCAAAACGGTAGTTTCTTCACTCAGCTGAGACGGAATACCTGACTTTCTTGCAAATATTTTCGTTTTTTTGTTGAAAAGGCCAAGGTCTGAAAAATAAGTGGCCTAAAACCGGTGAGAAAACTGGATTTGGAGGTACCCTAGGTTAATCTCTATTGTGGATCAGCCTCCCCCCCTCCCCCCAGTCTGGAAGAAGTTCCCCGCGCCACTGGTTCACATTTATAGAGTCCTCACCGCGCCCGGTCGACCGCCGGCGGCTGGCCGGTGGCGTACGCCGGCAATACTTGACCATTGCGGTGGAAGGCGAAATTTTGAAGTCCGGGGGAAGCCCGGGTCGACCGGGCGCTATACGGGCCGGGTCTCAGTTCTGCTAATCTCTTCCTGACCAGGCCTGAATTCGTCATCGGGAAAATCAGGGAGAATTTTCAGGAACTAGCGAGAATCATCGGGATCACGAACGGTATCGCGATAACGAGACATGCTCAGGGGGGGTGTCGTGCTTGTGCTACTCCATAGGCAAAAATGTGACTAATGACGTCACAATATCGACAGCTTCTGCGCAATTGTTACGTTTAGTGCCGCGTTCCGCCGCCAATTTTAAACTTGTTTACTTTGCGCCTGCTCTCTCTTCTTCCAGCCGTTCTTCTTCTGTGGATTTTGATCGGTGTCGGCTCAACAGTTGTGAAATACCTATATTTGTTAGATCGTTATTATTTTGCTTGGTTTGAGTGAGTGTTTTAAGTGTTTGTGAGTCAGCATGCCACACTGCGCCGTTTCAAAGTGATTCAACAACTCTAGGAATAGTCCAGGACTCTCATTCTTTTCATTCCCCAAAATCAGTAACTTGAAATCAGAATGGATGCATAGGTGTGTCAGGAAGGACAAAATCAATGTCAAGACTGCCCGAGTGTGTGGGAAACATTTTTGGATGATGACCTGGATGATTCCTTCAAAGTTCAGCGATCTGTCATGCCATCAAATGTGAAGTTGAAGCCCAAGCTGAAGGCTGGAGCAGTACTGTCCATCAAATTGCCGTCATCAACCTTCAGGCAAGCTGCATGGAATATCATTTAATTTACAGTTTTGCATAGGTATATTTCAATGATTTCATTCATTATTTTTGTCAGTCGTCTTGTCTCAGATGCTCGGCCCATGCGTGTTTCATTTGTCCAACAAAGGACAGGCGCTACCTGGAGAATAATAAATCAGAAACAAAACAAATCTAACCCAACATAACCCAACATAACCTACAAACCAACAAAAATACAACAGTTCCTTCCTTGTGGGTTCCCTCCCTCAGGCTCATTCCATCCTGAACTACCCATATGGCTGCGCTCGGCAAGAAGGGAACCCCAACAGGTGAGTTGAACAGTTACACAATCTGCAAATCAAAAACATACAACAGGTCAAAAATATGGGTAATCATGGATATGATCATTTGCTGGATATGAGAAAAAAAAATCACCCCAAAAATAGGGTACTACAGTGTACCGATTCTGCACTACTATTTCGGGTATGTTTACCTTAAAAATGCAGGTAATCCCATCCCAGTCGTGTCTTGCTACCACCATAATCAAGGTACCCGAATTCCATTACATCTTTTTCCTACTCTTGATTTTCCGTTCATTCGAAGACGCTTTTCAGGGTACACCGCTATTTGAGGTAACGCTACGCAATTATTACGGGTAGTAATACACTACTTTCGGGTTTTTGTACCATGCCCCAGGTTCATTTACCTCGTATTTTGGGGTAGTGTAACCTATTATGAGCGCATAAATATGGGTCGGATAACCCAATGTGGTGTAAATGTACGCCATTCGCTCTGCAGAGTGCCAAATCTGTACCATTTTTGCGGGTACCACGGTTCTGAGGGTTTCGTAACCAGGTGCTCGTATCCAGTGTCATCAGGTACTTGTACTTACTTACACCACGCGTCGGTTCTGCTACATTCCGCTACGCAGTTCGCCGGAACAATCTGCTAAAATAAGCACACCGCAGTATGTTATGCGTCCATGGGCATGGAACACACGACATGACACACGGGTCATCTGGGTCACAAGTACATCGGCTTTAATAAGCTCTGTGTGTACGACATGACACATGGGTCATCTGGGTCACAAACACGGCGCTCGGCGCACGGTGCGTGTCGCGCACGGCCCACGGTGCGTGGCGGGCACGGCACGTAAAAATGACTAAAGCAGTTCCGTCATTTTTTTTTTGACGGTCTTTCGAATGCCGCCTGCCGCGTGTCGCTACGTCACCCAGGAGCCGAGTTAGAGGGGGGGTCAGACACCCCGGCCCGGCGCGGTTGGCCCCGAGCACTGCACCGGCCCGGCACGGGTTAACCCTCGCCGGACCTATTGGTTTTCTACATACGCGCCGGCCGAGGGGGGGGGGGACGGGTACGACCCCCCCTCGCCGTTTCGCCCCTGGTGGAGCTAGCGCGTCGCGGGAAAAACGAGCGTGTGCGCCGTTACGAGACGCAGAGATTGGTACCCGATTTTAAGGTCCTAGGTCAACCGGTGACCTCTGAGGTCAGGTGAAGTGCCCCAGGGTACGGTTCAGTTTTTGGTGAAACACATCGCAAAAAACGGCCGCAGAGCCGCGATTTTGGCAGCATCGTGTTCGCCTCGCTCAGGCGGGTCGAATGATATACTTTTTGTTCGGGTCAGGTCAACTTAGGGTGTTGACCTCAGGTCAAGGTCAGGTCAGCACCCCCAGGTCAGAAGTTGGTCGAAAGAGGTCATGTCGCGTATCATTCGATTCGGCAGGTCTTCCTGAGTCCATTGGTGGCTTTCTCGACTCGCTAGCTCAATTTGGTCGGGAGTTATTGACGAAAAACTAATATGACCTTGATGACGTCATAAATGACGTCACGGAAGGTCAACAATGCAAAAGTGACGCATCTAACCTTGCAAGGAATGCATCAAATCACGATTCTGTGTGCTTGAGATAGTTGGAGATCGTTCCCGGTGCCAGAATAGCAGTTTTCATTTTTCCCATTGACTTATAATGGTAAGGTCACGAAAACGACCTGACCTCATATGACCTTTAGGAAAAATCCGAGATAAACAAGTTGTGAGACTCATAATGGATACTAGATCCTGCAAGTTTCATTTCCCTGTGACATCTCCTCTGGCAGTGAGGGCGTTGCGAAGTTGCGACATCTGAAGACCGTGCAGAGGTTCACTTATGACGTCATAGGTCAGTGACCTGACCTGACCCAAAAATGCGGTTGGTGTCAAAAGATGCGGCTTGGATCAAAGGTCAGGTATGCCAAGTTTCAGCTCTTTATCTCCAGCGTGTTCGGAGCTATCGCGAAAAAACCCTATGGGGGGCGGCACCCGCCCCCCCCCCCTCGGCCGGCGAGGGTTAACCTTCCAGGCGGTGGGGGGCATTTTTTTGCCCCCCCCCCCTTTAGTTTTTTCGATATATCTCGAGAACCGCTGCGTCAATCGTCACCAAACTTTCAGTACCCTCCCGGGAGCAGCTAGCGCATATGGTGACCAAAAATGTTTCCAAAGGCTATGATAGGTTGGCCACTAATGACGTCAGAGTGACGTCATTTTTGCCATTTTCGACCCAAAAAAAGGTTTCGCGAGAAGAGCTGTCAGGCCTACAGCTTTAGAGATACAGAAAAATGTTTCAGACATAAAAGGTGTGAAATGAAAAGGGCTACAAAACTGCTATTTCGGTTTTCGAATGTTTTGGATTTTGACCCCCAAAAATCAAAAAATAGATTTTTTGAATATAATAGCAAAAAAATCCAAAAAGTTTCTTGAATTTCGAAAAAAAACGGAATATATGTGATAGTTCCTACCGCCTTCTATCTACATACCAAATTTGAGATCGATGCCTCTTCTGTTGGCCAAGCTATAGCGAAAAAACTGTTCAAAATTGATGACGTCAAATTTTCAAACTCAATTGATAGCAATTCTAGACCTCATAGCGCAAAACAAAGACCACCATTAGACTCCCCGTGACGAGCTGCATCGAATAGATACCCATTTTATGCAAAAATATCAAGTTTGAAATTTGACCTTTTTCGACCTGACCTTGACCTGACCTCCACCAGAAAATGACCTAAACCGTACCTGATGGTCTTATAACCAACACCATTGAGTTGGAAATGAAAAACTGGCCATAAAACATGCATCGCATAACCTTAGTAAAGTTGGGCTCATGTGGTGACCCTTGGTGACCTTTGGTGACCTGACCTGTGACCTGACCTGGTATGACCAGTGACCTCTAATAGCAACATATGTACTAGACAACTGACGACTTATCGCTGATTTTCGACAAAATGCGTTTTACTCGGTGTTATAGCGCTTTCCCTAGAAGCCCCGTGAACGGTGAAACATTTTATCTTTGACCTGACCTGTGACGTCATCGGTGACCCCGAGGTCAATGAAATTTGGTTTCCTTCGACAAATTTGACAGGGCTATCGAACGCCGTTTGAATTTTCTGAATCCGTCCAGTAGTTTCGGAGATACGGGGGGGGGCAAAAAAATCCCCCCCCCCACCGCGTGGAAGGTGGCTGGTAGGCCCACCGCCTGCAGCCCACGCCGGCAATCGCGATTCAAACTGAAAGCGTGCGAGCCAAAACAGCAAAACGCGGAACGATGATTGGTGGAGAGCAACAGCCTTCTGCGCATGCGCGATTTGGGTGGCTGCTCCCTGAGTTTCTGGAAGCATCAGGTAAAAGTACTCACTAAAAGGTAAATGTACCTAAAAATAAGGAGTCAGAAAAACGCATTTTAGGTATTTCTATACCCAACGAGTTGATGCATGTTACAGGTACCTCTTTTTCAATGACAAGTGGTTAAAAAACATGCTGGTAGAGTAGCCCTACACAACCGATTCTGATTTGTTAGGTAGATGTACCCCTCTTCTGGGTAATGGTACCCCGAAGTTGCAGGGTACTGTGAACCTCCGAGGTACATTTACTGTAATGTATGTAAAAAGAACCATATGGTGTTCAGTGACCCCAAATAAATGGTGTACCATTACTTCTGTTGGGGTTTTAATACCTGTGAAATTGGTGTACCGGTACTCCTCAAGTGCAAAACTACCCATAGAGGGGTAATTTTTTTCTGAGTGTACCTGGAGGATAATAAATCAGAAACAAAACAAATCTAAGCCAACATAACCCAACATAACCTACAAACCAACAAAAAATACAACAGTTCCTTCCTTGTGGGTTCCCTCCCTCAGGCTCATTCCATCCTGAACTACCCATATGGCTGCGCTCGGCAAGCAGGGAACCCCAACAGGTGAGTTGAACAGTTACACAATCTGCAAACCAAAAACATACAACAGGTCAAAAATATGGGTAATCATGGATATGATCATTTGCTGGATATGTTTGTTTGAATGTTTTCTTTTCTATATTCCACCCAAACTTTCCCATTTTTATTATCATTTATATTGGTATACAATCCTCCTATAGTTACCAGAGACTGTACGAACGTGTAGGTCACTTTTTAGAATAAACTTAGTCACTTTTTCTGAGGAGTTTGCCAGAAAAGTTGCTAGCGTCGACAGATCTCGCATCTCATGTGATGCCTCAAAAAAGCTATAATACCAAAACATGTGTGTATGGCCGGCTATGAAACCTTGAACCTATGATTATCAACTCAAGGCGGGTATAGCTGATAACTGATAGCTGATAGTTGATAGCTGAGCCAGCTAATAAGAAGGATGTGTAAGCGATGCATCAATGACGCAATGAGGTATTCTCCAGAGTCCAGGTGGTACTTATCCTTTGTTGGAAAACAAATAAGCGAGTCTAACAGCTTTTCAACAAATAACTGGCAGAAGGTACCTGAAATGTCCGCTATGTGATTAGGATATTTCACGTTTTATTATTGTTCATAGTTCACAAATTTGTCACTTAATTGTTTATAGCAGGTACTGAGTAGGTAATTAGTATTATCTTTGACTTTTTAATGCAAATTTTCAGGCTGCATCAGCATCATTACGCTTTGCACTCATATTTTTTATGTATGAATTGATAAGTACTTTTTTAGATGTTATGCTTTTGAAATGACCTCACAATAACATTTGTTGCCCAATTTTCCTTACGAATTCATTTTTTGCTCAGATCTGTCTTATGACACTTATGACCTAAATGTAACTTTAGACATCTTGCGATCATACAGAACTCAGTTAACATATCTATTTCTCTGCTAGATCTGCTGACAGAATGAAGTGTTCTTTACATTGTTATTTGTTTTGTTTCATTAAATCATTATTTCCTTGCAGGAGACAAGAGGTGACATCTGCACAGCGAGATGGGCGTTTGCAGCAGCGGTCCCTCAAGTAGCTGAGTGACGAGCTGACTTGCAGGGTCTGGTCAAGAGCTGTCGAGGTATGCTATTTGTTTTGACCTTATGCTGTGAGATTGGGTTGTAGCACAAACTTGTCAGCTTGACTAAACTGACAAGACAGTTTTATGATTTTTACAGTCAAGCTTTAGGCAATGTTTTGTAAATTCCTATGGTGCTCAAGGAATTCAAAAAGTACCTTCCTAGAGGCTAGAGCCCGTCATTAAAAACATATCTGGCAGAGGTAAATCTTGTGAAGTGCTTTTAAAAGTATGTTTTCAAAAATAAGGGTTGTTTTCTTTTCCTGGAATAAACGTAAGTGCACCTATTTGTTGTATTATTGGTGTATCATTTTGTTGTAAGTATCATTGTTGTATCATCTAGCTTTTTACCACTATATTCCCTCAAGATATGCTTGTTTGACCTTTTGTACATTGAATAGGTATCGATGATAGGTAGCTATGCGTTCAGTGTCCAATTCTCGGGTGTCCAGCCAGCAGGGTCGGATCTAGGATTTCGATAGGGTGGGGGCAGTCAAGCACAGGGGCGGCACATTTTCCACCTACTGGGGGCGGCATTCATAGGGTCTGTTCCAGTCCAGCGGAAAAAAACGACCTTGACGACCATCACGAGACGCAGCGATTAGTATTCAAAGTTAACCCTCGCATGTGTGCGGCGTTTGCCAGCTTCTAATGTGTAGGGGGGGGGGGTCGGTTGGACCCCCCCCCTTGCCGTTTGGCCCCTGATCGAGCTAGAGCTTCGCGGAAAAAACGAGCGTGTTGCCCGTGACGAGAGGAAGCCGATGATACCCAATTTTAAGGTCCTAGGTCATTGGTTGACCTTCCAGGTCAGGTCAATGACCCAAAGTCGGGAAAATCGGGACCTGTTAGAAAGTCGTAAAGTGTGGCTGCTAAGGGGTTTTTCGGGGTGCTGATCACGAATATCGTGTTAGTTTTGATCACAGATGATGTCTTGAAGCATTTAGACCAGGTCGGGTCAGGTCAGGTCAGGTCAACCAGTAGGCGTCGTGACGGGTATTCGTAGTACGTGTCAACCGCCTCTGACAGCTTCGTAACATGTTACGAAGTCACCAAAACTACTTCGTAAATGTTCAAATGGTTGCTAAATTCGAATTCAGCTCCAAAAACTAGCCTAGAAACATGTAAAACTCGAAAAAGTGACCCGAGGTCACCCGAGGTCACCAAAGGTCAATGACCTGACCTGACTTTCAGGTGACCTTGACACACACGGGAGTAACATCAAATCACATGTTTGAACGTTTGAAACCACGAAAAGCTTGCAAACACGCGGCTAGTGCGAGCCGACATACGCGAAATCGCGATTCCGGCCAAACATGGTCTCGGAAAAGAGGTCACAGGTCAAAGGTCATTTGGGTCAGGGTCATGAAATTTTCAGGGTAGGTGTAAAATTGATCAATGTGAGGGTACTGAAATTTTCGTCGCGATCGGCCGCTTTTTACGCGAGTTATTCGCGAAAAACCATGGGGGGGGTCCATCCGACCCCCCCCCCCCCCCCTACACATGCGAGGGTTAAGGTCTCAGGTCAACTGGTCACCTCTGAGGTCAGGTCAATTACCTTAAAGTGGGGTTTGGTTTTAGGCAAATAACTTCGCAAAAATTGGACACGGAGCAAAAATTTAGATATAATCGTATTCCTCTCAAGCCGCGCCGAATAGTGTAGATACTTTTTGTTCGGAAAAGGTCACAATCAAGATTGACCCAAAGGTCGTCAGGTCAAGCCCCCTCAGGACACGGTTCGGACTAAGTAGGTCAAGTTGCATATCAGCCGATTTCGAGACTCATTTCAATCACAATGGTGCCTTTCCCGACTCTAACTCAATTTGGTCGAAAATTTATTAACGAAAAACGATTATGACCCAAACTTGGCGTCCTGTGACGTCCTCTATGACGTCATAAAAATTAAAATGCCAAATTAAGGCACGGAATTCTTTGAAGAGCGTATGAAAACACGTTTCTTTGTGTCTTCGGGCGGATTCTAGCATGCCTACATATTGCAAAAAGAGCAAGTTCAGTATTTCCCCAAAGGCCTATAATGGGGGAGGTCACGAGACTGACGTGACCCAAGATGAATTGCACGAAAAATCCCAGATATACAAAGTATGAGTACCCGGGACCTTGTTACTTTCCGAAAGTGTCATCATCCTCAGATAATTTGCCTGGCGTTGGCGGCGTTGCGAAGTTGCGACGTTTTTTTTTTTTTGACCGTGCAGAGGCTTGCTTATAACCGTTAGAGGGTTTTTTTACCGTGCAGAGGCTTACTTATAACCGTTAGAGGTTTATACATTGGTCAGTGACCTTACTTTACTAACCTGAAAATGAATCAGGTGTCATAAGGTCTGGTTTGGATGGAGGCTCAGGTAGGCCAAGTTTCAGCTCTCTATCGAAAACGGCTCCGGAGCAGTCGCGAAAAAAACGTAAGGGGTGGAAACCCCTCTCCCTCGGAAAGGGGATAATCTGCCTTCAGGGACGTCGCTACGCCTTCAGAGGGAGCTACGTACATTTCAGAGGGTGGCACTGTGTCTCAGGGCCTTGGCTAAGGAATTTTGACTAGGGGGGCAAACCAGACTTCAGAATGACACCATTAGCATACATACACCGTATATACCGTGTTATGTTAAAAGATTCCGTTCCGCACGACGTATATATTTTAACTAAACGGACTCAGAGTAGAAAAACAAGAGAATCGCGGCGACGTCCTTCCGTCGCCGCGTCCCGTCTCTGAATCCCCTTGAAAATACCCACCAGTCATTGGTCGCCGGGCGCCGGGCGGTGACGTCAGCCAGCGGCGCACAGCAGCCGGTGGACAGTGGCCCTCAACGTGGTTCTCAAACCGCGACACCACACCTCCCCCCAAGACGGGAGCATAGTACGCAGTGACGAGCGACTGTCTGACAAACATAAGACAGAGATTCTGCGCACAGTTAAACTATCATTTGTCACGGGTGACGCAACGCAACGAATAAGCACGCAGTGAACGAGCAAACATGTCTGACAAAACTATCATTTGTCACGGGTGACGCAACGCAACGAATAAGCACACAGTGAACGAGCAAACATATCTGACAAAGTGTCATGCCGCGACCGTGAATAACACTATCCTCGCCCGTCCGCACGATACAAGCTTATGCATATGATGCACGGCTAGGGACTAGGGTCGACCTGCAAGCGATTGGGCGGGCGGCGCGTGCGCTGTCGGCTTCCGTCATAGACGGCCGTCACGGGGTCGGCCGGGAACCTGACTGACCGTGGGGTGACCCGTGGGGGTGAATGGGGTGTGTCAGTGACCGGGTCGGGGTCAGGCGGGGACGTGCCCTCCGGCGCCACAGGAGGGGGTGGACGGGTGGGAGCCGGCGGAAACGGGCGCACAAATCGCCGGTTTCGCCACAGGATGCGACCGCTCGGCAGCTTGATCAGCAGGTCACGGCGCCGTCCGAGACCGACCACGGTGCCGAGCTGCTCCCAGCGGCGAGACACCGGGCTCTGCACCGTGACGGAGGAGCCGAGCGCCGGCGGAGTTATCGGCTTGGCGTGGCGGTCGTATGAGGCTCTCGATGCGTTAGCGGCCACCTCAGCGCGAGCGTCGCAGTCGTCTGCCGCGCGTTGCCACTCGGGAGCGAACGCTCGGTGATGGGCGACGACGGCGGACCGGAGCGGGCGGCCGTACAGCACTTGGGCGGGCGAGCGGCCGTCCGAGCGCGGTGTGTTCCGAATTTCGAGGAGTCCGCGCGCGAAGTCATCTGAGTCCAGGTTTGCAGCCGCCTCGGACTTCTGGATGAGGCGCTTCACAAGCTTCACGGCCGCCTCCGCATGGCCGTTAGATTGAGGGTAGTGCGGCGTTGATGGGCGGTGAATCACTCCCCAGCTGTCCAGGAAGTCTCGTGTCACACGGGCGGTGTATTGGGGGCCGTTATCACTTCTCAAAACACACGGTACACCAGTGGATGCAAAAATCTGGCGGAGATGACGGATCAGGGTGCGGGCAGTGGGATCGCCAGGGCACGAGGCTACGATTGGCCAGCCTGAGAGACGGTCTACGTACACTAGGTAGTTATGACCGGCGTGAGAAAAGAAATCAGTCGAGACAGATTCAAATGGTCGAGAGGGCGCGGGGTCGGAGCTCATCGGTTCGCGCTGACGGCTGGGCAGGTAGGTGCGACAGGGCGCGCACGACTGGACGACATTGGTCACGTCTCTGTCGATCCCCGGCCAGTACACCGTCTGACGAGCGCGCCGCTGGGTTCGGATGATGCCCTGGTGACTGTCGTGCAGACGGGATAGCACCTCCCGTCGCAGGCGACTGGGGATGACCAGTCGGGGCCCGCACACCAGCAGGCCGTCCTCGAGCGCGAGTCGGTCCCGGACGGGCCAGTAGGGCCTCAGGTGGGGGGCCAGATCTGCCCTCTCGTTCGGGAAGCCGTCCTGAACCACCGCACACAGCGCCTGGTACTCCGTGTCGGTGCGGGCGGCGTCTCGGAGCCGCGTTAGCATGGCATCTTCCACCGGGGAGACGCGAGTGCCGTCCGGCTCGGTCTCGGCCAGTGACCGGACCAGCATACAGCGGATCTGGGGTCCGACCTCCGCGCTGTCGTCCTCGTCTTCTGCGGCCGGCGCGTCCACCGGGGCACGTGACAGGGCGTCCGGGATGACCATCTGCCGGCCGGGCCGCCATGAGGTGGTGAACTGGTAGTCCAGTAGCTTCATTCGGAGCCGCTGGAGCCTCGGGTTCTCAATCTCCGGGAGTGACTTGTGATTGAGGATCGCTACCAGCGGCCGGTGATCAGTGACTACCTCGAACGGGCGGCCGGCGAGGAATGGGCGGCACTTCTTGACCGCCCACGTGACGGCCGACATCTCCAGCTCGATGACGGCGTATCTTGTCTCGCAGGACGTGAGGAAGCGCGAACCGCACTGGACGAGCTTCCAGTTCGTGCCGTGCAGCTGCATGAGGGCATAGCCCAGTCCGTTAAGCCGTGACGCGTCAGTCTGCAGAGCCGTCTGCTTGCCGGGGTCGTAGAACGCCAGGACAGGCGGGGCCACCAGCTTCTCTTTGACGCTGCTGAAGGCCTGGTCGTGCTGTGCAGTCCAAAGCCAGGTGCAGCTCGGGCGCAGCAGGTCACGGAGCGGCTCGGCGGCTCCGGCGATGTCCGGCGAAAAGTGGCCGAGCTGATTGGCGAGACCTAGGAAAGATCGTAGGTCAGTGATGTTTGACGGCGTGGGAAACTCTGCTATCGCCCTCGTCTTCCGGTCGTCCACCGTGTAGCCGGACTCGCTGAGGCGGTACCCGCAGTACTCCACGCTGCCGGCGGCGTACCTCATCTTCAGCGGGTGCAGCGTGATCCCGTGCTCGTCACAGCGCTCCAGGATGTTGATCACGTGATGCAGATGGTCCGTGTAGTCCGCATCAGAGGCGATGATGTCGTCCACGACCTTAGCGGTACGGGTGATGCCGGCCAGGGCGACGTCTCCCCGCCGGTTGTACTCGGCGCCACTCGAACAGAGGCCCATCGGAGCCCTCAGGAACTTATATCGCCCGAACGGGGTGATAAAACAGGTGAGATCTTGGTCGGTCTCAGCGAGTGGGATCTGAAAATAGCCCGACCTGGCATCGAGAGTGGTGAAGAAACGCGAGCCCGGCTCGATAGACGACACAGCGTCATGAGGTGATGTGGATGGGTGAGCGGGCGGGCGGACATAGCGATTCAGCCGCGTCAGGTCGACACAGAGACGGACACCGGCGTCGGAGCCGTCAGGGTTGGGTTTTTTCGACACCGGCACAATCGGATGGCACCACTCAGTAGGGTAGTCAACAGCGGCGATCACACCCTGAGACACCATCTCGTCCAGCTGATGTTTGATATCGTCACGCCACGCATAGGGAATGTTCCTAGCAGCAGTCAGTGCGACAGGTCGTGCATCTGGGATCAGTTCGATGTGCATTGGGCCACCTGTCATTGGCCGCAGCGGAGGGTCAGAGTTGAACACACGGGGAAAGGCACGCAGCAGTGCGGCACGGTGCTCACCGATCTGCTCCTCTGTGGGATCGCCCCACGCTGGGTCCCATGTAGGCAGTGAGGGGCGGTCGTCCATCCCTGCGCTCGCCGGCTTCGCAGGCTCCGGCCGCTCCGGACGGCCGCCCGGACGCGGCGGCGGCGGGGAACCGCGCGCGGTCGGCGCATCGCCGGGCCGCGCGGTCTTGCCACTAGATGTCAGGCGAGACGCCACGGGCTGGCCGCTAGATGTCGGGCCAGTCGCCGCACCGGCGGGCGCCGGGCGGCGGTGGTGGCGGCGTCGGCGGCGGCGGCGGCGGCACGGAGGGGGGCGCGCCGCTATCATCCAGATTCACTGCACAGATCTGCTGCGGATAATCCGGGGGTAGGATACCCAGATGAACCGCGTCGAACCACGCGAGCAGTGCAGCGTTCAGTCCGTGCAGAACGAATACAGTCGTTGAGGTCGATCTGTCACCGAGTGACAAGTCGCATGCAAACTGGCCATTGCACTGCAGCTCCTGTCCGTTGGCGGCGTAAAACCGCTCCGACGCTGCCGAGAGGCTCCTCGGGTCCACGCCGAGCTGTTCAGCTTGGGTCGGTCCGATGCAGGAGACCTCTGCGCCTGTATCCGGAGTCCACAGCATCGCTCGGAGTCCGCCGCTGTGCCGTGTCTGTAGACGGACTCTCGGTGACCGGCGGTCAGACGTGCTCCGCACGCGCACGTCGGCTATGACGGCCTGGACCGACCGACGGCGGCCTGCCGACGGTGACGGCCCGCGGCCGGCTGCTCGAGGAGTCCTCCGGCCACTGGCGCTCGGGCACATGCGGGCGAAATGGCCGGTGACGTCACACTCGAAACAGGCGGCCTGTCTGGCCGGGCACCTCTCACCAGAGGAGTGCCGGCGGCGGCCACAGCGACCACACGTCCGGTCGCTGGGCTCCGGGCTGTGATGCCGATCGCCTCGTCCGGCGCGCCTGTCGTGGTCCGTGGGCCGGCCGGTGCCGGTGCCGCGGCTCCGTGGAGCCGGTGAGCGACTGCCTCCGCTGCCGTCGTTGGACCAGCGCCGCCGGCCGGCGTCCGAAGCCGGTGCTGGGCTGGGGCGGCGCAGGCTGCGGCCGCGCCGGTAGGCCGACATCGCCTGCACCGTGGCCGGACGGAGCACCGCAGCGTTTCGTTTGGCACTCTCGTTTGCCCGGCAGATTTTGATTGCCTTCTCCAAGGTCAGTTCAGGCTCAGCCAGCATGGCCTGGAGAGACTCCTGGTCACTGATCCCATTCATCAGGCGATCACGAAACTGTTCGTCACGACAGTGTACACAAAAGTCGCAAAACTGAGCGAGTTCCTTTAGCGCTACTAGGTAATCATCGAAAGTCTCACCGGGCTCCTGCTGGCGCATGAAAAACTCACGTCTGTCCAGCACCACACTGCGCTGCCCGCGGAGATGTTTTCTGAACGCCGCGACGAGATTCTCACATGTGTTGGGCGTTGCAATGTCCAGCCCGTGCTGGAGAGTTCGCGTCCAATAGTCATCGAGTAGGGCGAGGAGAGCCGCCGTCTGCTCCTCGATGGGAAGGCTGTCCCACCTGGCACGCCTGGCGTGTGCCCGGACACGGGTCTCCCAGGTGCCGAACTCCTGCAGGCTGACACCCTCGTGCAGTCGCGGGCCGGGTCCCACAGACTCCACGGGCGGCCGCCGGCAGTCAGCTGGCGCGCCGGCGCCGGCGGCGGTCGTTGACCCTGCCGCCCTGGTTTCCGCGGTGGATCTCATGTTGTCCAACAGGGCTGTGAGCCGCTCTTCACGGCGAGCGGACTCTTCCTCCCGTCTGTTGGCTGCGATCGCCTGCTCTCTTAGCAAGGTAAGCAGTTCCGTCACGGAGACGGCCGGTGCGGCTTCGGCAACAACGTGCGCGTCTTCTTTTTTCCCGTCGGCCATCTTGCCTGGGATTATCTGCTTCTGTTACGTTATTGCCGAGTGACTTTGTTACGTTAATTAAATGGAAGCATAGGCAAAATCGACCGCGCCATGTTATGTTAAAAGATTCCGTTCCGCACGACGTATATATTTTAACTAAACGGACTCAGAGTAGAAAAACAAGAGAATCGCGGCGACGTCCTTCCGTCGCCGCGTCCCGTCTCTGAATCCCCTTGAAAATACCCACCAGTCATTGGTCGCCGGGCGCCGGGCGGTGACGTCAGCCAGCGGCGCACAGCAGCCGGTGGACAGTGGCCCTCAACGTGGTTCTCAAACCGCGACACCACATACCGCATGTAACATGCACAGGCAAGGAAATACCAAATTCGCCCAAACATAAGTATACCTACCTTCTTCTACCGAGGGGCTTAGAGGCCAGCGTAGGGCCCTCGAAGGCCCAGGACGAGCCCTCGGGGGCTAGCATGGGGCACTCAGAAGCCGCTTTGGGGACCCTAAAAGGCCAAGCGTGGGTGGCGTGTGGCGTTAAAAAGTCAGCACGCAGGCCTACTAAGACCAACAGCGTAAATCCTTCTGAGGCTATATAGGGCCCTGTGAGGACAATTTGGACCTTCTTAGGCCAGTGTGGGCCTGGGGCCCTCTTTGGTCGGTGTAGGCCGTAGGGCCCTCTGTGGCAAGCGTTGGGCACTCTGAGGCCAGCGTGGGGACCTCTGTCTTCTGAAAACTGAGACTGGTGCTGGATCCTCAGAAGCCAGCACCAGTGCTGGATCCTCAACGTCTTTCATAGACTGGCGCTGGGAGACTGGCGCTGGGCCGTCAGAGGCCACATCGAGGGCCTCGACAGCACAGCCAGAATTCAGCACTTCTGCATGATTGGGCCTAGAGGTCGGATTAAGACCCCGAAGGGCGACATGGAGCCATGAGAGGCTAGATCAGAGGAACTCATAACCCGAGTTGGGTCCTCCTCAAGCTTAGGGTATCAGCCCTCAACCAGCGCAAGGCCCTAGGAGATCGACATCGGCTCTTTGAGGCTGACGTGGGGCTCTCGGGGACCATTTTGAGCCCACAAGGATCTAAGACCGGAGATAGGATCTACGGGGGCCGATTGGAGCCTCCGAAGCCTGTGTGGGGTCCTCTGAGGTCGACGACATGGAGCTCTTAGAGACCGATTTATGACCAGTGTGACCTCTCAGTGACCAGCATGGCCCCTACCGGTTTGTGTAGGAGCCTGTAGTGAGTGTAAAGGTCACCAGAAAGGTCACCAAAGTCACCAGAAGATTTGACAATCTTACTTAATAATACACCAAAGTCACCTTCAGCTCAACAACACAGATCAGTGTATGTACAGCATGATCTTTTTCGGTTAGAGCATGCAACTGAATTTAGGTCAAACTATAGATAATTTAACGCCTCTCGATAAGAGAGACACAGTGGCGGTAAAAACTGTGCCTACCATACGTGGATTAACCCGCGCCCTGGTGGGGTCTGTTTATAACGCGACCTGGTGGTGGGGGGGGGGGCTATTTTTGCCCCCCCCCCTCGTATCTCCGAAACTACTGGACGGATCCGCAAAATTCAAACGGTGTTCGAAAGGCCTGTCACATTTGTCGAAGGAAACCAAATTTCATTGACCCAGTGGCGGCAGAAGGTAATTTTGGAGGGGGGTGCAAAGTTTTCTCAAGGGGCCCCTCTGGAAGTTTTGGGCCCCCCTTCATTTTTTTTTTTGAGTGATTATTATTGATTTATGAAAAACGAAGATTTTGGAAAACTATGCCCATACACAGAAGTTCTGTAAAAGGTTTGAAATTGCAGTGTACATACCTATCTCAAATAATGAAAGCATAAAGAAGCAAATGCAGGCAGCTAGTTTTTTATCGGCTAATCTTTTAGTCTAGCCACCACCCGCAGCGTCTCAAACCACTTTTCTGGATCTGCAGTGGACCATTGAGGGCCCTACGAGACCGTTCCAAGAAGACCGTGTTTAGAAGCCCCTTGGAAACCGACCACATAGAGACTCCTTGACAGAGACCTACATGACTCCCCAGTCCCCAGACTGAATGAGCCCTCCGATCAGGGTCGGTCCCTTGAAAGTTGCTGAAAGGTTTCGGAAGGCAGTATAGGCTCGAAAGTCTTTTGAGGCCTCTCAGAAACCGGCATCGGACCCCCAAAAAGCCTGTATGGAGGTCCTCCAAAGCCGGGATGAAGGTCAAAGGAGCCAATGTTTAGCCTAAGGAGCCGGTATGGAGGACTGAATAGAGGAAAGGGGTCTCAGTGGGGCCTTCAGGGGCAAGCGTTTGAGCCCCAAAAGTATGTGCGGGATCTTAGAGGCAGGTAGACCCCTGGGATATGCACGGGGTCCCAGGAGCTCGCGTGTGAGCCCAAATATTCAGCTGGCGGCTACTAGAACCAGCATGGGGATTCTTAGGACTTAGAAACCGCTTAGTCCCACATTTCATGGGTCATTAGTCCCAAGAGTCTATGTAGGGGCCATAAAAGCCGATGTAGGGCCCATGACCCCATAAGTTCCGACATTGAGACTCTCAGAGGCCAGCGACGGGGCACCAAGAGCAGATAAAGTGCCACAACAAGCCGGCATGGGGCCTAAGAATCAGTATGGAATTCCAGGAGCCTGCGTGAGCTCTCGGAGACCTTCGTATTTCGTAAGGTCCACAAAGGTCGTTGGGTCCTCTGAAGCTGAACTCTGCGGGCCCTCAGAGGCTAGCATGTCTCCTGGCACCTGCCTGCGCTGAGGTGAGACCCTCCGAGGCCGTCGTAGGGTTCTTCAGAGGCCAGCGTTGGCCCTTGAAGCCTTCGTTAGGCCCTAGAAGCCGTCAAGAGGGCCCTCAGAGGTCAGCATGGCCCCTGGAGCCTGCCTGCGTCGAGGCCCTCAGAGGCCGTCGTGGAACCCTCAGACGCCATCGTGGGCCTTTGGAGCTTGCGTTGGGTCTTAGAGACCATTGTGAGGGCCCAGAGAGGTCGTCGTCAGGGCCCTCAGCCCCTCAGGGACCATCCTTGGGTCCTCAGAAGTTGTTGTGAGGGCCCTTAGAAGCCTTCGAGAGGATCATCAGAGGTCGTCATGAGGGTCCTTGGCAATAGTGAGGGTCTTCATGGGCCCCCAGATACCTTTGAAGAGCTCTCAGAGGCCTTGGTAAGACCACTAGAGGCCATCGTTAGGGCCCTCAATAGACCGTTGCAGGGCCCTCAGATGCCAGCATAGCCCCTGCAGCCTGGTTGTGTTGGGGCCCTCAGAGGCCATCGCTGGGCCGTCTGAAGCCAAATGGGCCCTCAGACTTGAGTTGGGTCTAGGGCCGTCACGAGGGCCCTCAGAGGCCAGCGGGGCCCCTGGAGTCCTGTGGGACCCTCAGCGGTTGTCATGAGGGCCCTTAGTGGTCGTTATAGGGCCCCAGGGGACAGAGGTCGTCGTGAGAGCCCTCAGAGATCGTAAGGGCCCTCAGAGGCCGTCATAGGGCCCTCAGAGGCCGTCATAGGGCCCTCAGAGGCCAGCGTGGCCTCAGGAGTCTCCTTGGGGCCCTAGAGTCTCTGTGGGACCCTCAGCGGTCGTCATGAGGGCCCTTAGTGGCCGTTGTAGAACCCCAGGGGACAAAGCCCTCAGGTGGGAGCCCTCAGAGATCGTCATAAAAGGGCCCTCTGAGGCCGTCGTGGGGGCCCTCAGATGCCGCATGGAGCACCAAACGCGGCTCGGAACACTTCTAGTCGGTGTGGGGGCCCCAAAGACTAGTATTGGGCGCTCCTGACCATAACTGGACATCCCGGATGATTCCACATCAGTGTTCGTTTCTCGATCACTGGTTTTCAGGAGAAAATGTATTGGATTGTGCGACGGGCCCCTTGTACGGATTTTGGGGGTGCAAAAGGATATGTTTGCACCCCCATGTTTTTTGATGGGGGTGCAGCTGCACCCCCAGCACCCCCTATTCCGCCGCCACTGCATTGACCTCGGGGTCACCGATGACGTCACAGGTCAGGTCAAAGATGCAATGTTTCACCGTTCACGGGTCTTCTCGGGAATGCGCTATAACACCGAGGAAAACGCATTTTGTCGAGAAGCAGCGATAGGGCGTCAGTTGCCTAGTAGATATGTTGCTATTAGAGGTCACTGACAATACCAGGTCAGGTCACAGGTCAGGTCACTAAGGGTCACAGGTCAGGTCACATGAGCCCAACTTTACCTACTAAGGTTGTGTGATGCATGTTTTATGGCCAATTTTTCATTTCCAACTCAATGGTGTTGGTTATAAGACTATCAGGTACGGCTTAGGTCACTTTCTGGTGAAGTTCAGGTCAAGGTCAGGTCAAGGTCAGGCCAAAAAAAGGTCAAATTTTAAAGTTGATAGTTTTGCATAAAATGGGTGTTGATTCGATGCAGCTCGTCACGGGGAGTCTAATGGTGGTCTTTGTTTGGCGCTACGGGGTCGAGAATTGCTAAAAATTGAGTTTGAAAATTTGAAGTCATCAATTTTGAACAGTTTTTTTCGCTATAACTTCGCCAAAAAAGAGGTATCAATCTCAAATTTGGTATGTGGATGGAAGGCGGTAAGGACTATCACATGTATTCCGGTTTTTGCGAAATTCAAAAAAACGTTTTGGATTTTTCGAGTATTATATCAAAAAAATATTTTTTTTTGATTTTTGGGGGTCAAAATCCAAAAATTTCAAAAATCCGAGATGATGGTTTTGTAGCCCTGTCGATTCTACAGCTTTTATGTCTTTATCATTTTTCTGTATTTGCAAAGCTATAGGCCTGACAGCTCTTCCCGCAAAACCCTTTTCTGGGTCGAAAACGCCAGAACATGACGTCACTCTGACGTCATTTCCGGCCAACCTATCTTAGCCTTTGGAAAATTTTGGTCACAATGTGTAAAATTGATGTCCGGGAGGGTAATGAAAGTTTGGTGACGATCGGCGCTGCAGTTCTGGAGATATATCGAAAAGTCTGGAGTGGGGCAAAAAATAGCCCCCCCCCCCCCACCAGGTCGCGGGTTAAGTAGGTAGGTATGCATAAAAAACGGAACAAATCAGGGGTGCGGAGCCGGAGCCGAAGCTGAAGCCGGAGCCGCCGGAGCCGGCATATTTTGCCCGGAGCCGGAGCCGTGAAACAATATAGGCCGGAGCCGGAGCCGGAGCCGGAGCCGTCAAAAAAGGCGGCGACTCCGGCTCCTTTTTTTGAAAAGGAAAAACAAATTATTGACCTTGCTCGGTTTGACAGTACAAGGCAGTAGAACATGTGGTATTCATAATAGCCTTGTTATGCAAATACAGAAGCAACGTGAACCAATCCCTTCGTCTTTTTGCTTCCACCCGTATTTAATTTTATAGAGGATGTACTGAGTACTGGAGCCGGAGCCGGACCATTTTACTCGGAGCCGGAGCCGATTTTTTCTCCGGAGCCGGAGCCGGAGCCGTCTGAAATTTCCACGGCTCCGCATCCCTGGATCAAATGCTTCTGCGAGATCCGTCTATTTTGGCGGTTTTTGCTCTCTCTGGGCCAAATTGTTGAAAGTGAGCTCGAATCTAAGGACAACTCAGCGGGAGCTTCCAAGGATCCATCAAAAGCACTCTTCCGTGACGCTGCAACACTTATGGTTCACGAGCTATGCGCCTGGATAAGAGGGGAAAAATTGGCAGAGCTGGCTAAGAACCGCACCTGGGCTTGGGTAAAGCAGGTTACCACTTACCGGCCACCACTGCGGGGGCATTTGGCCCAGGGGCGGTTCTCCCATATAGGCAAGGTAGGCAGTGCCTACGTCAATTGCCGTCTCCCCTGCGTCTAAATCATCCCTATATCGTGGCTTTTGTTTGCTTGATTGCTTTTGTTAAAAATCTTTTGTTTCTCGTTTTTCAAAATGCGTTGAAACGACAGAGAATTTCCTAAACTTTTCAAAAAACGTCACATAAAGATCGTACTATAAGAACATTGACGAAAACCTTTGCCTTAGTTGTGCCTACCTCGTCCTACTAGATTATCGACTATTGCCATGCTGAGGCTATTGAGCCTTTTGGTAGAAAAGGTCTAGATGGTCGGCACATCGACTAGGTGCTACCTTCTAACTCTCAAACCTAACTTTTTGATATGTCCATTTATCGTAAAATAAAGCACTTTTCACTTTATCAATTTTTATCATAAGTTCAGCGTACGTAGCGTTGTTATGCTTGTTGTGTTATTCTATTGTTCCTTAAAAATTGTATTGAACGAACTAGACTCCTACTGAGAGACTAGTTTGCCTCTGGCGGCAGACGTGTAAGCTCTAGTTAAGAGTTGATGGTTTTTGTAGATGACGCTGCTGTCGCTGCTTGACGCATCCCGACTAAGCAATAAGACTGTCTCCCCCTCCCCCTTTTACCTATTCCGTATTCAGCTTTTCTGCCTTACCTACCAAGTGCCTACCTACTTTCAATAGGTCAGCGCCGCCCCTGGCATTTGCCACCTCCCCTTCCATTAACATGTTAGCCGAGGCCCTGCTGTGTCTTTAGAGGGCAGCAAAGAGATGATATGATGATATAAAACTCCAGAAGGCGGCGCTGTGACTTCCATGAGCTTCACTATGACTGCGAAGGGCGGCACTATGACTTCAGAGGGCGGCTTTAGGAATTCAGAGGGATACCTACTACCACCTCAGAGAGTGACACTACTTTAGAGAGCGGCAATATTACTTCAAAATGCAAGCTATGACTTCAGAGGGCGGCGCTATGACTTCAGGGAGCTTCAAGAAAACTGCGAAGGGCGGCACTATGACCTCAGAGGGCGGCACTATGACCTCAGAGGGCGGCACTATGACTTCAGAGGGCGGTCAAGAGGGCGGCACTTTGACTTCAGAGGGCGGCACTACGAGTACAGAGGGCGGCACTACCATTTTTAAGGGCGGCATCACGAATTCCGAGGGAGGCACTACTACTTCAAAGGGCGGCAATGTGATTGTAAAGGGCGGTACTTCGTCTTACGGGGGCGGCACTCCGACTTCAGGGAGAGAAGTAACATACTCTGAGGGTTTAATATCAATTCAGAGAGTTGTTACCAGATATTATTATGAAATGAACTTTGCTCGTTTCCGTAAAATGCACTCGAACGCCTATCGAAAAAAGCCGCCCTCCGCCGCCTTCGGCGGCGGAGGGCGGCATTTTTTCGATAGGCTAGGGGCATCGGCCCCCAGCGCCCCCCCCCTGGATCCGCGCCTGCAAGCTAGTGGTACCTCTCAAATGTTTTGGGTGTCCAATTCTGGTATATTGAGCTGGTGCTAATGCTAAGCAGAGCTTGTTGCGTACACCCCGACCCCTACCATCCAATCGCGCAATGCCGGGTAACAGGAGAATTTATAAATTTAAATATTACATAGCAGTTTTAACATTCACTGTTTTTCTGTCGTCTCCAGGGCAGGGACAGTGACGGCGGCAGTCCGACCGGCGATCCTGGACCTGCTCCGGAACGGCCTGGATCAGATCCTGGACCTGATTGTCCAGTGATCGTCTTCGAGGAAACCACTCCTCTTGAGCAAGTAGTGCGCCTGGAAGGGAGCTGAATGACATGCAACAGCGCCTATGGAAGCTCAGCAGGAAGTGTCGGAACGAGAAGAGGTCGCGCCTTCAGCGCCGCCCGCGTATCGCCACCGAAAAAGGATGACAGCTGGACCGTCTTCTAGAGTCCGGGGTTCTGTCCCGTGGTCAAGTGCGCCAGGCGGCGACAGGGCGCCGGATCCGCTGGTCTCCTGGAGACGTGTCCAAGGCGCTCGGTCTGCGGTGCCTCACGCGTAAGGGCTACAAGTACGCTCAAGGTGTGCTGAAGATCCCGCTGCCCTCTGTGAGCACCCTATCCCGCTGGACCCGCGCGTTCCGCGTCACACCCGGTGTGATGGAATGGACGCCGCTGCTTCCGTCCTTGAGGCTGTCACGACTGACATGAGCGACATGGACCGTCTATGCGTCATCAGCTTTGATGAGATGTCGCTCGACAGCCGCTACTGTTACGACAGCACAGCCGACCAAGTACTGCGCGTTTCGAAGCTGCAGCTACTGATGGTGCGGGGACTTTGCTCGCCGTGGAAACAGCCCCTGTACTACCAGCTGGACTCAGCCATGACGCCAGGCGAGCTGGTGCACGTCATCGTCCGCCTCGAGAGCATCGGTCTGTCGGTGGTGGCAGCAACGAGTGACATGCACTCCTCGAACGAAAAGCTGTGGGAGCAGATGGGAGTCACGCCAACCAAAACCTTGATTAAGAACCTACACGATGACAGCAGGTTAGTGGAATGTTGGCACACTCTTGTGTTAGATGAAATTCGCATTAAAAGTAATTCTAATATCCTCATTTGTGAGCTTTCACACAGATTTGACCCGATTCGATCGAGCGATAAGCTGCGCAGAGCAAAGACGGAACCGTCGGGCGCTGTCATAGCCAAACTGCTTGATTTTAAACCCCTGATGGTAGAAAAGTTGTAGCCTGATTTACTTATTGCTTTCACAGCAAGATGCGTATCTAAATTCGAGGCAGGTACTGAAGATGTGATGTTAACCCGCGCCCTGGTGGGGTCTGTTTATAACGCGACCTGGTGGGGGGGGGCTATTTTTTGCCCCCCCCCCTCGTATCTCCGAAACTACTGGACGGATCCGCAAAATTCAAACGGCGTTCGATAGCCCTGTCAAATTTGTCGAGGGAAACCAAATTTCATTGAACTCGGGGTCACCGATGACGTCACAGGTCAGGTCAAAGATAAAATGTTTCACTGTTCACGGGGCTTCTAGGGAAAGCGCTATAACACCGAGTAAAACGCATTTTGTCGAAAATCCGTGATAAGACGTCAGTTGTCTAGTACATATGTTGCTATTAGAGGTCACTGGTCATACCAGGTCAGGTCACAGGTCAGGTCACCAAAGGTCACCAAGGGTCACCACATGAACCCAACTTTACTAAGGTTGTGCGATGCATGTTTTATGGCCAGTTTTTCATTTACAACCCAATGGTGTTTGTTATAAGACCATCAGGTACGGTTTAGGTCACTTTCTGGTGGAGGTCAGGTCAAGGTCAGGTCAAAAAAGGTCAAATTTCAAAGTTGATATTTTTGCATAAAATGGGTATCGATTCGATGCAGCTCGTCACGGGGAGTCTAATGGTGGTCTTTATTTTGCACTACGAGGTCTAGAATTGCTAAAAATTGAGTTTGAAAATTTGACGTCATCAATTTTGAACAGTTTTTTCGCTATAACTTCGCCAAAAAAAAAGAGGTATCAATCTAAATTTTGGTATGTGGATGGAAGGCGGTAAGGACTATCACATATATTCCGGTTTTTGCGAAATTCAAAAAACTTTTTGGATTTTTTGACTATTATATCCCAAAAATCTGTTTTTTGATTTTTGGGGTCAAAAAAAAATCAAAAATCCGAGATAGCAGTTTTGTAGCCCTGTCAATTCTACAGCTTTTATGTCTTTATCATTTTTCTGTATTTGCAAAGCTATAGGCCTGACAGCTCTTCCCGCGAAACCCTTTTTTGGGTCGAAAACGGCAGAACATGACGTCACTCTGACGTCATTTCCGGCCAACCTATCATAGCTTTTGGAAAATATTTTGGTCACAATGTGTAAAATTGATATCCGGGAGGGTACTGAAAGTTTGGTGACGATCGGCGCAGCGGTTCTGGAGATATATCGAAAAGTCTGGAGGGGGGCAAAAAATAGCCCCCCCCCACCAGGTCGCGGGTTAACATAATGATTGCGGCGTGAGTCAGTTGCGAAAAACAGGATGCGTGGGCAGTATTCGCCCCCCCCCCCCCCCTCCTTGCACTGTGCGTGTTTAATAATAATCATGCGAAGACAAACGACTCCCCCCCCCCGTCACCGCAGAACTAAGAAAATAAGAATAAGTGCCGCTAAAAGTTAAATAAACTTATCTTTTTCAGATCTAACGCCCAGCGGAGCTGACGGCAGCGGTGGAGGAGGACGAGGTGGAGGAGGAGTTTCGGGCCGTCACCCTGCAGCCGAAAGTGCCGCCGGTCATCAGTATCACAGAGGAGGCTGAAGACGGCGGTGCAGCGACCAACACTGTGCAGGCGAGGGCTAGAGCTACTGAGGACGCCTGGCTAAGGCGGGAGGGCCTGACATTCGTGGCTGGTTATGTGGCAGCGAGCTGCCAAAATATCGACCCATCCCTCGGTCTGCCGACGCGTGTGGCGCCACCGAGCAGTGTCCCACAGAGTTGGATCCGGTCGGTGAGCAGAGGAGGGCTAATGGTGCCGTCAGAGCATGTCCGTGGTGTCCGTGGTGGAGGCGTTCGATGTGCTGTTCGGCATCGTCATGGGCACCTCTGCGGACCGGAACCCGGGCATTGTTCGGCGGCTCATGGAGCTGCTGCGACAAAAGGAACCGGGCCTGGACCTCCGGATCGCCAGGAAGCTGGTTCGTAACAGGCTGCACATCCGGCTACGATTCCTCAATCAAGCTTAGGCTGAGGCTGCCGCCGCGAGGAGAGCAGCCAAACAGGTCCGCCAGCATGCCCAGAGCTCTGTTAGTTGAGGAAGGTGCTGAAGCAGGATGTCGGGCTTGAGCGGCTGCTGCTCACATAGCTGGCTCCGCTTCTGCTCATCTGGCCACTCATCTGGTCCTCTGCCGCTCGCCAGGATGACTCATCTACTGCTCATCTACCCCTCGCCTGGCTGACTTATCTGCCGCTCACCTGGCCGGGCTGTCTGCCGCTCGCCTGGCTGGCCTGTCTGCCGCTGATCTGGCGGACTTGTCTACTGTTCACGTACCGCTCACCTGGCTAGCCTGCCTGCCGCTCGCCTGTCCGTCTGCTGCTCGCCTGGTTGGCTCGTCTGCCACTCATCGTGCAGGCTTGTCTGCCGCTCATCTGGCTGGCTTATCTACCGCTGATCTGGCCGTCTTCCGCTCACCGCTTAAAGGCTTCAAGTACGCCCAAGCTGGTATGCTGAAGATTCCGCTGCCTTCTGCGAGCACCTTGTCCTGCTGGACCCGCGCAGTGCGCCTAGAGACTGACACGGCGTTTGTCAGCACTGGTCAGCGGCTGGAGCGTGACAACCTCGGCAACGAAACGTTGGAGGTTCTGCAGATACAGGTGAGTCTGCTTAGCGGCCATGACAGTACGCCGTACGGTAGATATACCTAGCTTGTAATAATAACATAACTCATCGATGAAATTCGAAAACGTAGACCCATATAAAGCTTTTCGATGAAATTGCATGCCTTTAACCCTATTCCTGGCGGGGGGGGGCCTCAGGAGCCCCCCTGAGGTTTTTTGGTTATTTCTCCCAAACGCGTTGAGCTAGGAAGCTCAAATTTTCTGACTTTTCCTTAAAGGCTGCTACGCAACATGTCTGAAAATTTTGAGTTGATCTGACCTCAGGTCAGGTCACCAGAGGCGGTTTGGTGACCCTACCTCAGAAAAGTTTGCAATCACGCCAGAGCTAGAATTTTTGACCGACCAATTTCTTCTCTTCAGGCTTAAGTTAGGGTACCAGTATGTGCAATTTGTATATCTCGGAATTTTGATATCGGTGACCTAAGGTCAGGTCAGTTTCGCGACCTCCCCATTATAAGTCAATGGGGGAAAAGTCAACTCCCTGCTTTTACCACTAAAACGGGTCGGAATGGCCCCATATACCATACATGACTTCATATACGATCAACCTTCACTACCTTGAGGTCTGTTTTGCTGTTGGGCAGCTGTGAGGTCATGTGACGTCATCAAAGGTCACCAAAGGTTTTTGGCCAATAACTCCGTACAGGAACAAGATACAGACGCGTGGATGGTCTCATTGTGTTCAGCTCGTCAAGACGCATCGAATGATATACATGATGACCTCGAGGTCACGTGACCTGAGGTCAACCTTTGACCTTGACCTTTCGAGGTCAACATATATATCCCTCGCCGGCACAGGCCATTTTGAGTCCTTCGACGGCACAAGGGGGGGGGGATGGTACGACCCTCCCCCTCGCGTTTGGCCCCTGATCGAGCTAGAGCTTCGCGGAAAAAACGAGCGTGTTGCCCGTCACGAGAGGAAGCCGATGATACCCAATTTTAAGGTCCTAGGTCTTCGGGTGACCTTCCAGGTCAGGTCAATGACCCGAAAACCGGGAAAATCGGGACCTGTTAGAAAGTCGTAAAGTGTGGCTGCCATGTGGTTTTCCGGGGTGCTGATCACGAATATCGTGTTAGTTTTGATCAGAGATGATGTCTTTAAGCATTTAGACCAGGTCGAGTCATGTCAGGTCAGGTCAACCGGTAGGGGTTGTGACGGGTATTCGTAATACGTGTCAACCGCCTCGGACAGCTTCGTAACATGTTACGAAGGCACCAAAACTACTTCGCAAATGCTCAAATGGTTGCTAAATTCGAATTCAGCTCCAAAAACTAGCCTAGAAACATGTAAAAATCGAAAAAGTGAACCGAGGTCACCCGAGGTCACCAAAGGTCAATGACCTGACCTGACCTTCAGGTGACCTTGACACCCACCCTAATGCATGGGAGCAACATCAAATCACATGTTTGAACGTTTGAAACCACGAAAAGTTTGCAAGCGCGCGGCTAATGCGAGCCGACATGCGCCGAACCGCGATTTCGGCCAAACATGGTCACAGAAAAGAGGTCACAGGTCAAAGGTCATTAGGGTCAGGGTCATGAAGTTTTCAGCGTAGGTGTAAAATTGATCAATGCGAGGGTACTGAAAGTTTCGTTGCGATCGGCCGCTTTTTACGCGAGTTATTCGCGAAAAACCTTAGGGGGGGTTGCATCACCCCCCCCCCCCTGTGCCGGCGAGGGATATCATTCGATGCGGATTGACGAGAGGATCACGATGATGCCCTTAGTTTGTTCCTATCTTGACTAATTCGAAAGTTATTCGAGAAAAACTCTCTCTCCATATCTAGCGCCGCCATTTTGACTTTTTCGACCCCTTGACCTGACCTGAAAATGACCTTAGTAAAAATTGTAGATCTTGACCGTGCGTATCCGATGCCGTTTACCGTTTGTCGCTGCCATGTGTAGTTTTTGAGATCTGAAGGGGGGCCGAATCGGCCCCCCCCGCCAGTTTCTTGTCCCGGCGGAGCCCGCCAGGAATAGGGTTAATAAGCCTTTCGTATTCCATTATTGTAGTATGATGTTTTAGAACACTTTATGACCACGGCATAGAAATAGCCTCATGGTCAGGGCTTGAAAATATAAAAATACATTGATATATGTTTCCTATTACCTTACTGTTAACCCGCGGCCGCCTGGGGGGGGGGGGGGTGGTCGGATCCGACCCCCCCTCCGTTTTCCTTGAATAACTCATGAACCGCTTGCGCTATCAACTTGAAACTTGGCATACCTTCTCCCCCATCAATTTGACGTCTCCTGTGCAATTTTTAAGAAAAAAAAGTCAAAATTTTTTTAGATATATCGAACTACATGGCGTTTTCAGTCAAAAAATGGTAAATGTTTAAAAAATCGCCAAAAATCGAGGTTTTAGGCAAATTGCAAATTAAGGACATGAAAAGACGCAGCTCAACGAGTTCTTTCAAATGGCTATCTCGGATTTTCCATAAAATGCGTTTTTCACCCCTAAAAATTCAAAAAACTATATTTTTTGGAAAACAGCTAATAAAATCCAAAATTTTGAGAAATTCCAAAAAACCGGAAACTCTGTTATAGAGCTCTATTAGAACATTAGATGTCCCAAATTTCAACTTTCTATCTTGATTTTTGACCCCCAAATTGTAAAAATAGCTCCAACATGCATAGGGCATGGTGACGTCATAAGCATTTTCTTGAATTAGAGGCACTTCTGAACATCGCATGTGAAAACAAATGGCACCACTAGATTCCTGGGACAAAGCTCGTCTAGAAAAGTGCATTTTTATGTCAAAAATAAAAAGTTGAAAAATTGACTTTTTTTCTTAGCCCTCGTTTAGTTATGTATGGTATAAACGATTTTTTTATGCTTTCAATGCACACTTATCACCAGCACAGTGACTTGGGGTCACATATAACCATTACCATCGGATTTGGCGTGAAAAATAAGCCATAAAACATGTGTCGCACGCCCATGTAGCAGAAAGTGAAAACCGTTACCTTTCGTGACCTGACCTGACCTTGACCCGTACTTAGTATGACCCCTATACGCACATGGTACCTTACTAGGTCTTTGAGGTCATTTGTGGTGAGTTTCGAGCAGCAGCTATCGATTCCGCTGTACGTAAGCCTAATCATGCAAAACCCCTGAATTTGACCTTTGACCTGACCTTGACCCGAAAGTTGACCTCAATCTTAAAACCTTAAGAGTGCTTTGGGAAGGTCTCGTAGAGACCTTTCGAACGCCGCCTCGCGGGGCTCGATACGACCATTGGTTCTCGAGATAACAGGGGGGGGTCGGATCCGACCCCCCCCCCCCAGGCTCTCGTGGGTACGGAAATAGCCCAGGTGGTGCCGAGTTAACCTGCGCCCCAGTGGCGGTCTCCGCCAACTTCGCCCTAGTGGGGGGGGGGGCATATGTTACCACCCACCTCTAACTCAAAAACTAAGAGGGCTAGAAAGACGCGGCAAAAAGCAGTCGATAGCTCTTGATGCGTACGTTTGAAAGTATTTCGGTCATTTTTCATCTTAGAGCAATATTGGGGTCACCAGAGGTCATCAAAGGTCAAATTTTGCGAATTGTCATCATATTTTTCAGAACACATGCCATTATCTCAGGAACTATGATAGCTAGAAAAAACGCTGGGAAAAGCATTCGCTAGCTTTTGAACTCTTCTTTTGATAAGGTCACATCAAAAATGACCTCAGGTCAACGGTTTAGCCTCCAGAGGGCAAAAACTCCAAAAATAGCTGTTTTTAAGAAGTGTTTTTCGACAATAACTTTTGACTTAAGAAAGCTAGGTCATTTCTAATACCAGAATCGTGTTCCTCTCGCCGAGACGCGTCGAATGAACTATAATTTGACCTTGAAAGGTAAACTTCAAAATTTGACCTCAGGTCAAGGTCATGACCTGACCGGAAAAGGTCATGTTGCATATCAGTCGATGCGTCTCGGCAAGACAAACACAATGAGGCCAACCTCAGCGTTCTATCTATTTCCAATCGAGAGTTATTGGCAAAAAACTGTTTGTAGCCTCAAATGACCTCGGATGACCTTTCAAGAGGCTATCAGCAAAAAAGACACCTTAGGAAAACGAGTTAGGTCTGATGAGACGTTCTTTGACAGAGATGAGACTAGTCAGGGCTCGTACTTGAGGATAAGCCTAGTGTCTGACAAAACCCTTAAATCTCGAGGCTGGCCATGGGTGCAGATGGGGATCCGTGGAGTCCTGGGAAACAGTGACAAACTGGAGAAAGCAAACTTTCTGAGCGATGGTTCCCTTCTGGTCAAAACAAAGAATGAGACCCAAACAGACAAACTTCTGAAAACTCAACAACTTGCTGGTGAGACTTGTGAGGTAGTAAAGGACAGGAGGCTCAACTCTTCCCGAGGCACAATCCGTGCCTATGACCTGGAGGACCTGAGCGAGGACGAGATTGTCGGCTGGTTGAGTGACCATGGCGTCACTGGTGCCAAGAGATTCACTCGTAAGGTCAATGGTAAAGTAGTACCTACAGCGACTCTACTCCTGACTTTTGATAAGCCGACATGCCCCTCTAAAATGAAACTGGATTATGTGACATACCACGTTACCAGACATGTGCCTAACCCTCTCCAGTGCTATCAGTGTGGCCTTTTTGGCCACACAGCTGAGAGATGCACAAAAAACAAAGTGTGCCTGAGATGTGGACTGGTACCCCATGAGGGTGGCTGTGCTCCCCACTGTGTTAACTGCGGGAAGGGACACTCCTGCCAGGATCATGTGTGTGATCGGTGGATGAAGGAGAAAGAGATCTGTCGGATCAAGGTGGAGGAGATCTCTTTCTCTGCTGCGCGAAAACTCTATGATGACAGGCATGAGCCTCCCCAAATACTTCGGTCATATGCCAACACAGTCCGTACCCCCAGTGCTGCCAATGATGATGAGCTTAAGGAAAAAGTGACAAAGTTAGAGTCAAAGATGAGTGAAATGGTGGCACTGCTGGAAAGACTGCTGACGCAACGTTCAACCAGTAGTACCTGCCAGATCAGTGGTAGTGACGGCTCTACTCTGGGTGGATGGCTAAGTGGAAAAGATGGTGATGGTCAGGAGTCGCAAAACACAATGGAGACCCTCAGTATGCACAACAGACAAAGTGACGAGGATGACATGGACGATTTGACTCAGGCCCTGGACGCTTCTCTCCCTACTGAGGTTGAGGGAAACAAAAGAAAACCCACTCAGCCCCGCAACAGTGCTCCATCCCATGGTTCCACAGCCCCGCAAGGGAGCAGTGGCACTGGAGACGATGCTGGGCCATCTAAGCCTGCAAAGAAAGACAAAAGCAACAAAGGAGGAAACAAAAACAAACAAAAACAGCTCATGCTTTCAGATGAGATCTCCCCACCACCCCCTATACTCAGGCCTACCAAACCCAATGATAGGACAGGAGTGAGCAGAGACAGATCCACATCTCTGTCACGGAAGTCGTGGACGGATCCGCCCAAGTCTGCACAGGGAACGTAGACAGCACACCTGTGTGTGATCATACCCTAACTTTTAACAAAAAAAAAACAACAACAACAACAAAAAAAAAAAACAAAAAAAACTAACAAGGTACTAACAATGGCATGGAATGTTATGCAATGGAATTGTCGAGGCTTAATTTCTAAATGGGCTGAAGTTAAACCTCTTCTTATTGAGAAAGCGTGTGAAGTGATTTGTCTTCAAGAGACTCATTTCCTCTCCACAGATGAATATGATTTTTGTATTCCCAACTATACACTGTATAACGGATACTCACCTTCCAACAGTCGTTGTGGTGGTGTATGTATCTATGTTGGCAATTCTTTTCCACATTATGAGGTCCCTTTAACTACAGCACTGCAAGCTATTGCGTGTTGTGTGAAAGTGGGTCGCCAACGTATATGCGTTTGTTCCTTGTACTTACCTCCTAACCCACAGGTTACAACTACTGAGATTGACAATCTCGTAGGGCAATTACCCGAGCCTTTTATTATTTGCACTGATGCTAATGCGAGACATTATATGTGGGGATCGGATCGTTGTGATGCCAGAGGGAATTCAATTGAAAGTATCATAAGGAACAATGCTCTGACCCTCCTGAATGATGGCTGTCCCACACGCATGGACGAGTATACAGGACTCTGGTCACACATTGATATTACTATCACCAGCAGTGAAATAAGACAATATATGGAGTGGAGGACTGATTCAGATCTCCATGCCAGTGACCATTGTCCCATATATGCTTCTTATGATGGACAATTACAATCTGCGTTTATTGAGCCTGGGCGGGACATATTTGCAGGATGGAACTTAAATAAGGCCAAGTGGTGTGAATTTACTGACCAGTGTAATTTTGACAACATTGATGTGACTGACATGAATGCGAGCTATCAAACTATGGTGGAGAAACTTCTGTCGACTGCACGTGAAACTATTCCACAGAAAACAGGTCCTCCCAAATATAGCTGTCCATGGTGGAATGAGGATTGTAAGGAAGCAATTCGTGCTAGAAAAATGGCATTGAACCGTTTTCGACGTAATCGAACCACTGCACTTCTAATGGCATACAAGGAGGCCAAGGCTAGGGCCAGGAGAATTATTCGCCAAGCGAAAAAGGAGTCGTGGGAGAAACTTTTACACCTGTTCAATGTGAACACACCACTGCAACAACTATGGGGAATAATAAGGACATTTACTCGCAAAGAAAGATACAGGAAGTCGTTACCCGTGCTCAAGGTTGGAGACGAGGTGATTGATGACCAGCTGGAAGTGGGAAATGTTTTAGGACAATTTTATTCTGATCTATCATCTTCCCTACACTACAGACCAAGGTTTATCGAGCACGAGAGGGAGATGAGCGCTCATCTTCCCTCTTTCGTGTCTCAGAACGAGGAAGTATATATGTTACAGTTAGTATGCGAAATCCGTTAGTTTGCAACGCAACTAGTTTCGTTGCAAAATACCTGACCGGCCAGGTAGTTTGCAACGAAACTAGTTCCGTTGCAAACTAACTAACCGTCCAGTTAGTTTGCAAACTAACTAGTTAGGATGCAAACTACCTAGTTACTTTGCAACGGAACTAGTTGTGTTGCAACGGAACTAGTTGTAATGCGAAATCGACGAGGCAGTGGCTCTATTTGTCGTTTATATTCAACTTTTATTAAATTTTAACAACGGTTGTCAAAACAAAACTGCGTTTTTCTAACGGGTGACACTAGACATACAAGTAAGACGGGTGGTCACATTTATGGATGAAAATTGAAACAGTGAATTACCAGATTCGACTACATAATGTGACGATCACTGGTGGATACAGAGGAGGGACAGTTCCGGGGGGCATTTTGCGATTTTGATTTTTTTTTTGCGACACACACTAACACCAGTCACCACCGCCGCCGCACAGAACAGAACTGAACCATGTATTGTCCCATATTGTTCCATGATCCGGGGTAAGCGTGCGATCAAGAATCTGTCTCACCGGCCGACTCCTACTGCGACTTGCCTAGCCAGGTGACCTAGCGGTGCCGGGTCATTCGGTAACAGCCAATGATCCAGGGCAGGTTGCGTCGCAGACTGATCGGTTGTGGAGGTAGGAGCTCGTCAGCGACTCGGCTCTGGAATATTCCGAAATCGGCAGCAGAACCTTTACTTTCCGCTTATCCCGCGCCCCACTGGGGTCTGTGTATAACACGCCCTACTGGGGGGCGGGGGGGGGGCTCCTAACTCCGAAATTATAACTGGGCCGATCGTCAAAATTCAAACAGCATCTGATAGCCCCGGAAAAACTGTCGAGCGAAACTAAATTTCATTGACTTCGAGGTCACCGATGACGTCAGAGGTCAGGTCAAAGTAAAAGTTATCGATATTTGGCTTATTCACCTTTTGGGCTCTGGCTGCCGTCTTACAAGTCAGATCAGGCTGATATTTGGTTTACACACTCGTGAGACGTGAACAGATGCTTTAGATACTCTGAGGGTACCAAACTTGTACTTTGATTTTCAGGTCAGGGTCAGGTCATCATAGGTCACGGAAATCTTATGTCATAAGTCGGTCACGTGACACATGTTTTATGGTCCATTTAGGCCATAGATTTCGATTTATTTCGGTGTCGCCTGTGTCATTTGAGGCCATTTTCATCTGAATATAGCTGAGGTCAGGTCACTTTCAGGTCAAAAAGGTCAAATTTCAAAGTTGAACTTTTTCAACAAAAAACATTTCCATCGGATGCAGTTTGAGCTCAGGAACACGATGGTGCTGTTTATATTGGTGTACGATGTCTAATTCGTACAGAACATTGATTTGAAAAATCTAAAATTGTGAAATTTTGCTATAATGCGTATAACTTGGCCATTTTTGACGATATCTGGCTAAAACTTGCTAGAGTAGGTAAGTCATAAGCATATGTTCTATCATATACATATATTCCGTTTTTTTCGAGAAGTCCAAATGTTTTTGAAAAAAAAGATAAAAACACAAATTTTGAAATTTTAATATGTATAATTTTCAAAGTTTACAAAATTTTGAAAATTCGAGACAGCAGTTTGATAGCGCATTCCATTCTGAGTCCTCTCATGCAAAGAAATTGGATCTAACTAAAAAAACTGAGCTGTTGGGAGTGATTCCCGTGGTTCAATGTTTGCGTCGAAATCGGAAATGACGTCACTCTGACGTCATTTCCGGCCGACCTATGATAGATACGAAGTTTAAATTTTGACATAAGGTGTCAAATTGATGCAGCCGAAGGTACTGAAAGTTTGGCGGCGATACGTCAAGCGGTTTAGAAGTTATTGCAGAAAAACGGGAGGGGGCTATGAATAGCCCCCCCCCCGCCCCAGTGGGGCGCGGGTTATGTCTACGCATTTATGGTGATCACTGGCGGTTCCAGAAAGATGGTCTTAGACGTTGCGGGAGACATAATCCCAAAAAGTTTCTCCAAATTCCAAAAACCTTTCGGATTTTGATTCCAATCCTTACACACGGCTGTGCAATCTAAAACAAGTATTTGATTATAAAAGTTGTTCAGTTTTCGTTTCGTTCTCATAATAAGTACATATTTGTCGCTTTCGGGCGCTGCGTGGATGGCGAAGCGATTTTGGGCGCCCCCCCCCCCGCCAGTGATCGTAACGTTATGTAGTCGAATCCGGTTAATTCACTGTTTCTATCCTAAATGTGACCACCCGTCTTATGTTCAGTGTCACCTGTTAGAAAAACACAGCTTTGTTTTAACAACCGTTGCTAAAATTTACATAAAAGTTGAATATAAACGACAAATAGAGCCACTGCCTCGTCGATTTCGCATTACAACTAGTTCCGTTGCAACACACCTAGTTCCGTTGCAACACACCTAGTTCCGTTGCAAAGTAACTAGGTAGTTTGCATCCTAACTAGTTAGTTTGCAAACTAACTGGACGGTCAGTTAGTTTGCAACGGAACTAGTTTCGTTGCAAACTACCTGGCCGGTCAGGTAGTTTGCAACGAAACTAGTTCCGTTGCAAACTAACGGATTTCGCATACTAACTGTAACATATACAATGATTTATTCTCACTGCCTGAGTTAAAAGAAGCGATCTTTAAGAGTGGAAATACATCAATGGGACCTGATAACCTCCATTATGCGTTTTTTAAACATCTCTCCCAGGAACAATTGGTACTTACATGTGCTGAACACTATAAACTGCATATGGTGTGCTGAGGAAATACCGCAACAGTGGAAACACTCTATTATAATACCAATTCTTAACCCTCGCACGACCAGGCCATTTCTCATAACACGAACGACCAGGGGGGGGGGCTTGTTACGACCCCCCCTGGCGTTTCGAAACGGAAGGTCGTAGAGCTTAGCGGAAAAAACAACGGATTGCTCTCAACGAGATCTCGCGATTGGTGGTATATTTTTTGGTCCTAGGTCAACATTTGACCTACTTATGACCGGTCAAAGGTCAAATTTTCCGAAAAAATCAAACTTTTTCAAATTTCCGCGGCGATTGCGGCAAAACGGTGGGAGATATCGACTTCAAACCTTCACTATCGTGTTCCTTGATCAATTTTCTATCGTTTGGTATGTATTTCGTTTCCCTAGCTCTAAAAATGGCGCGTTGGGAGCGCCAGAAGTCGGCAAGGTCACAGTCGGCGGCAGAAATTCGAAAAATCAAAATTTAAATTTTTGAAATCTGATTGTATTTTTGGATTTGGGAGGTCCATTTGCTCCCTATAGAAGCTAATATTGCTGCATATTCCCATTGAGGTGACAAGAATTAGCAAAATAGTGGTTCGGGCGCTTTTCAAAAATAGTACCGGACGCTGTTCCTCTTGTGACGTCATAGCTCCGTGACCTGACCTGACCCGGTCGATTTTCTTGCACCACACGATAGCCAATGCTTGCCCCAACATGCATGGGAAGTTTCATCATGATCCATCAAACAATGTGGGTATCACCGGCAGAAAACCTAGGGATTCGGCGCACACGTTTGGTAACTGTCGGCCGGAGGCTGTACCTCTTATGACGTCATAACTCCGTGACCTGACATGACCCGATCAATTTTTTTTCGGCAAAAGATGCGCAAAGGTTGCCCCAGAGGGTATTGAAAATTTCAGCCCGCTACGACAAGCCGTTTAGCGTGCACTTCGAAAAAACCTCAGGGGGGGGGTTGATACAACCCCCCCCCCCTAGGCGTTCTAGGGTTAAACCGGGCAAGCCAAAAGACGAGCCTGCATCCTACCGACCTATACAGCTTACCTCCTGTTTTAGCAAGATCATGGAACGGATGGTGACAAAGAGACTTACCTGGTATGTTGAACAGAACAGTATCTTATCTGAATTCCAGTGTGCGTTCCGAAAGGGAAGGAATACAGCTGACCATTTAACTCGATTGGAATCCGAGGTGCGGAAAGGATTCTTTTATCACCAGTATACATTGGCGGTGTTTCTAGACTTACAAAGTGCATATAACCTCACATCAAAAGTGGCCATCCTCCATCGTATGCATACCATTGGACTCCGCGGAAGGCTTATGCACTTTGTTAAATCTTACCTTGAGGAACGAACGTTCCAAGTTAAAAATGGCGTGCTCTCAAACACTTTCACTCAGGAGAATGGACTCGTGCAGGGAGGCGTGATCTCCCCGCTCTTGTTCAACCTGATGATTAATGATATTTTTGCCAATATTCCTGAACATGTCTCGTATGCCCTATACGCGGACGATTGCTCCATGTGGGTACGAGGTCGGCGGATTTTGCCTCTAATTGAAAAAATGCAGACAGCTCTGAACAGTGTCACCGAATGGACCGATCGTTGGGGGTTTGTCTTCTCCCCAAATAAGTGCAATGCCGTCATATTTAGGCGCTATATGAAAGAACAAGAACTGACTTATTTGCCATCACTGAAGGTTTATGACCAGCCACTCCCTTACTGTGATGATGTGAAGTTTCTGGGTGTTATTTTTGACTCCAGATTGAATCTTACTAAACATGTGCAGTATGTTAAGGGTAAAGCTACTAAACGGATATCTGTCTTAAAATGCTTGGCCGGACGAAGCTGTGGGGCGGACCGGAGTGTATTGATACGCATGTATAAATCCATGATACGACCTATTCTTGATTATGCCTGCCAGATTCTAGATGGACCTCAGAACAAGGTGGTAGAATCACTTGACTCCATACAAAATCAGTGCCTTAGGATAGCAACCGGAGCTCTCCGTACATCACCGATCTTACCACTGCTGGTTGATACTGATGTTCTTCCGCTGAGACTTCGGCGATGCGAACTAACTCTGAGATTTTGTCTTAACCCACGAGCCGCTGGGGGGGGGGCATAAAGTTGCCCCCCCCCCCTTTGCGTTTTGTGGAATATCTCCGAAACCTGATGACCTACGAACGTGAAACTTGGCATAGCTTCAAATGAATACCTAGGCAATGTTTGAAGAAAGTTTGGTGGTTGTAGCATCTAAGATGACGTCACAGTGACGTCATAAAGTTTTGTCGTTTTCCGATATGGACCGTTTCTGATGATGCTGAGCATGAAACTCAACTGTAAATGAACTAGACAGCACCTGCTGTCATCCTAAAACATCTAAGTACAATTCCATCTAGTTCCTAACCAATAATCGGCCCTTTATATTCGGTCCCGCGTCCTGCTGGGGGGGGGGGGTGTTTGAACACCCCCCCTTGTGGTTTTTCGCGAATATCTCAAAAACGGCGGCGCGGAGCGCCGCCGTTTTTGGTACACCTTATCACACATCAATTCTACACATGTTGTTAAAATTTCAGACCAAGGTCATTCAAGGTCAGGTCACCAGGTCACTTGAAGTGACCTCACCTCATAAAAAGTTTCAATGTCTGTCATAGCTACACCGAGTGACCGATCGCTTTGAAACTTTCAGCGATTGCTAAGAGCAATAGCATGTACAAAATGTATATCTCAGAATTTTGATATCGATGACCTAAGGTCAGGTCAATTTTGCGACCTCCCCATTATAAGTCAATGGGAGAAAATTGAAATGCGCCTCTTTTGGACGAAAGACATTATAAACACTCCCAAACACTGAATTACAAGTGGTTTAGACACACTGAACATGAAAATGGTGTCCGTGACCCCTGTTTATGCCCTGAGGTCATCTTAGGTCACGAATGGTATCTAACAGTTTTTCGCAAATAACTTTTGATAGAGGCATGCTAGAGCGATGAAAACGCCTTAGATGTGTTCAGCTCGACGATACGGATCGACTGATATGCAACATGACCCTTTCCGGTCAGGTCATGACCTTGACCTGAGGTCAAATTTTCAAGTTGACCTTTCAAGGTCAAGTTATAGTTCATTCGATGCGTCTTGACGAGAGGAACACGATGTCGGTAAAAGTAAGCTCGTACAATGCTTGGGTCAAAAGTTATTGCAGAAAAACTGTTTCCGAAAAAAATCGGCTATTTTGCAGTTTTTGCCCCCTTCAGGCAAAACCGTTGACGTTAGGTCAAATCTGAGAAAATTACTCAGAAAGGGCGTTAATAGGGCTATCGAATGCGCTTTTCCGCGGCGCTGTAGCTCTATTGGTTCCCGAGTTATGCGTAGGCTTCTTGGAAATTGTCGACATTCGACCTGGAAATCGGCGAAATTTTGCCTTCAATGACCTCTGGTGACCTGACCTTTGACCTGACCAAAAAATTGACCGAAGTGATTTCCTCATTATTTTTGACGCTCTTTCGAACGCCGCCTTCCGCGTATCGCTACGTGGCCCAGGAGCCGAGTTAGAAGGGGGGGTGTTCAAACACCCCCCCCCCCCCAGCAGGGCGTGGAAATCCAGGACCCCCAGCAGGGCGCGGGATATACCTGATGTATCGTGAGGAAACTGAGAGTCGAAAATCTATAATTTGACTTATGACGTCACTGTGACGTCATTTCAAATGGGATCGACACCAAATTTGGACACCACGTCGGCTAGGTATTCAGGAAGATGTGTGCAAAGTTTCGCTTCTCTATCTCTTCGCGTTGCGACGATATCGCCGCGGAAGTAAAGGGGGGGGCAACTATATGCCCCCCCCAGCGGCCGGTGGGTGGCGCGGAGGCCCAGCGGCCGCCGGGTTAAAGTTAAAAGCCGAGATACTCACCCGTGTAGACATCTTATAGTGAGACATGCAGCTTTGCACCATGTGGAGGCGGCATATATGAAACGAATATCGGGATTTCCATTGTATGAACGTATGCTCCAGATGGTAGACGAAAGTGGATATGTATTTCCTGCTGCAATTGCACTGAGAGAGAGAGCCATATACCGCCTTGGCGTTTACAGAGATGCGAGATACTAAGACTTACTGATGAACGTAAAAGTTGCCTCGACAATCTTAACCCGCGCCCGGCTGGGGGTCCTGGATTTCCACGCCCTGCTGGGGGGGGGGGTGTTTGAACACCCCCCCTTGTAACTCGGCTCGTGGGCCACGTAGCGATACGCGGAAGGCGGCGTTCGAAAGAGCGTCAAAAATAATGACGAAATCACTTCGGTCAATTTTTTGGTCAGGTCAAAGGTCAGGTCACCAGAGGTCATTTAAGGCAAAATTTCGCCGATTTCCAGGTCGAATGTCAAAAATTCCAAAAAGCCAACGCATAACTCGGGAACTAATAGAGCTACAGCGCCGCGAAAAAGCGCATTCGATAGCCCTATTAACGCCCTTTCTGAGTAATTCTCTCAGATTTGACCTAACGTCAACGGTTTTGCCTGCAGGGGGCAAAAACTGCAAAAATAGCCGATTTTTTCGGAAACAGTTTTTCTGCAATAACTTTTGACCCAAACCTTGTACGAGCTTACTTTAACCGGCATCGTGTTCCTCTCGTCAAGACGCATCGAATGAACTATAAGTTGACCTTGAAAGGTCAACCTGAAAATTTGACCTCAGGTCAAGGTCATGACCTGACCGGAAAGGGTCATGTTGCATATCAGTCGATCCGTATCGTCGAGCTGAACACATCTAAGGCGTTTTCATCGCTCTAGCATGCCTCTATCAAAAGTTATTTGCGAAAAACTGTTAGATACCATTCGTGACCTAAGATGACCTCAGGGCATAAACAAGGGTCACGGAGACCATTTTCATGTTCAGTGTTTCTCAACCACTTGTAATTCGGTGTTTGGGAGTGTTTATAATGTCTTTTGTCCAAAAGAGGCGCATTTCAATTTTATCCCATTGACTTATAATGGGGAGGTCGCAAAATTGACCTGACCTTAGGTCATCGATATCAAAATTCTGAGATATACATTTTGTACATGCTCTTGCTCTTAGCAATCGCTGAAAGTTTCAAAGCGATCGGTCACTCAGTGTAGCTATGACAGACATTGAAACTTTTTATGAGGTGAGGTCACTTCAAGTGACCTGGTGACCTGACCTTGAATGACCTTGGTCTGAAATTTTCACAACATTTGTAGAATTGATGTACGATAAGGTATACCAAAAACGGCGGCGCTCCGCGCCGCCGTTTTCAAGATATTCGCGAAAAACCACAAGGGGGGGTGTTCAAACACCCCCCCCCCCAGCAGGGCGCGGGTTAAAGTCCAGTGTGATTTCCATGAACTGAGACATTCTTATGCTGACTATGCCTTCATTTTTACTGATGGTGCAAAGGGCCCAAATGGTGTAGGATGTGCTTATATTCATGGTGATCGCTATGGGAAGTACCGACTGCCTGTTCAGTGTTCCATCTTCACAGCAGAGGCGACTGCCATTCTAAAAGCACTTTGCTACATTGAAACTGAGCGTGACAAGAAATGGGTCATTTGTACTGACTCCTTGTCCGTGACGATGGCCATTGGAAACCCTCCCTCAGCTAACCCTGTTATTACCGAGATTTTGGACCATGTCCACACTCTTCTTGATACTGGTTTCTCGATTATCCTGTTACACTGAAAACACGATTTACACCCCATTGACACCTTAAGTTGGGATTACACCCACTTTACACCAGATATGCACCAGAAGTACGCCAACCTGATGCCCATTATACACCGTTGTTAGTCTCTGTTTGCACCCATGAACCTTTTTAACACCGCTCATACACCGATCCGCTAAATATACCATCAACACACCAGGCGAACACCCTCGTTGAAACACCATCTGTACACCTAGGTGATGCCCAGATCGGGATGTAATAAGGGAATAGATCGGGATACGAACTTTCTGGAAACACCCTTTTTACACTATACGAACACCATCGTTGAAACACCATCTGTACACCATATGGCGATGCCCAGATCGGGGTGTAATAAGGGAATATATCGGGATAAGAACTTTCTGGAAACACTCCTTTTACACTATACGAACACCATCGTTGAAACACCACCTGTACACCTAGGGCGGCGATGCCCAGATCGGGGTGTAATAAGGGAGTAGATCGGGATAAGAACTTTCTGGAAACACCCTTTTTACACTATACGAACACCATCGTTGAAACACCATCTGTACACCATATGGCGATGCCCAGATCGGGGTGTAATAAGGGAATAGATCGGGATAAGAACTTTCTGGAAACACCCCTTTTACACTCATTGAACAAGGAAGCAACGCCGTTTTTCGCGCGCTTTCTAACGGCTGCCGACATGACGTCAGCGCGGCTGACCAATGGGAAGCGGCCTAGGCCCCTGCGTGGGCCCTCGGCCGCCGTTAACGGCTCAGTTTCGCCGTGACCGCGACTCAGGACGCTCCGACGAGGGGAGCGTCCCAAGTGCTAGGTGGTGAAAAGTGAAAACCTCTATTAAGTGGGCTGTGAGTGCGGAGTGCGACGCAGGATCTCCCTCTGGCCTAGCGGGACGCACCACGGTGCCTACCCGCGGCCAGATTCTGCCCTTTCAAGGAGCGGATGGGCAACGACCGCCCAGGTACGCCCTCCACATCGCGCCAGCGCCTCTCAACAGCCGACACGCCGTCAAGGAACACCAGTAGCCAGGTGGCTCGCCAGCTATAGTTCGAGCTGGATCGATCCGAAGGCGGTGCCGGGGGCGCGAGGCCCACCCAGCCGGTGCTTCTGGGTGACGACCAGCTGGAACAGCTCGCCCGCCGAGTGGCGACTCTTTTACAGCCGCCCCGGCCGGGCCGCGCTGCCCACTCCCAGCCATCGCAACCAGACTCGTCACCTCGGCCGGGTTCGGCTTCTCAGCGCCCCATGGACGGCCCACCTCCGCTGGTGCTCCCTCCGCCCGAGTTCAACCAGCAGTGGCGGAACTACCTCTCTCAACAGAGTCTTATCAACGAGAACTATCAACAAGGGACCGCCAAGAAATCAGAATCACTCCTAGTTACTGAGCGGCCCCCGGCCGACATCCAAGACCAGCAGTTCCTTCAAGATAGAATGAAACTGTTCGTCATAGTCGGCCACCGCGGCTGGGCGGCCGCGCTAAGTTTCGTATGCGCTAAGCTTAGTTATGCGTTTCGTTTTAAGTTTCGTTGTAATAAATGTTGCACCAGCTGGCTGACTTGGGTGACGGGTCTGCGAATGAAAAGGGTGGGGAGCGGTGGTGTTGGGGAGCGGTGCATGGATGGTGCTAGCCGGGTGTACCGTGGGTGCTAGGGGAGTGTAGAACGGGAGTAAAATGGGTGCAAAGAGGGTGTAGAACAGGAGTAGAATGGGTGCAAAGATGGTGTAGAACAGGAGTAAAATGGGTGCAAAGGGGTGTAGAACAGGAGTAAAATGGGGTGCAAAGGGGGTGTACAACAGGAGTAAAATGGGTGCAAAGGGAGTGTAGAACAGGAGTAAAATGGGTGCAAGGTGGTGTAGCGCAAGAGTAAAAAGAGTCCACATAAGGTGCAAAGGTGGCATAAAGCTGGTTCAGGGGGTGTAAACCCGGTGCAAGTGGGTATGATACGGGTGTCATATAGGTTTACTGGTGGTGGTAAAAGGGTGCAAGAGGGGTGTATGAACGGTGTTCGACAGGTGTACAGGGTGTATGTTTGGTGTTTCGAGAGGATTAAGATGGTGTTCTTCTGGTCTAAGTAGGGCGTAAAGTGGGTATCGTTTTAGACCACACCCCATTTACACCAAAAAAGGAATCATTTGAGTTTTGAGTGATGGATACCTGGTCACACTGGTATAACAGGAAACGAGACGGCTGATATACAAGCGAAGGTAGCCATGAGCCTGAATGATATAACTACACCACTGCTTGGGATGCGAGAGTTTTATCCTGCAATCCGCTCTACGATCAGAGATATGTTTGGTCGGTTCTGGGCTGATCACCCTGCTGGCACTACTCTGAAAGCTATCAAGGAGCGTGTGGAACACTGGTCTAGCAGTAGCCGACCCAGTAGAAGAGAAGAGGTTACATTATGTCGTCTGAGACTGGGCCATACTCGGTACACCCATTCTTATATCATTGATTGAGAGCCTAGACCACTGTGTGAAAGATGTCGCTGCCTGCTTTCTGTACAGCACTTTCTCATCGACTGTCCAATGTACGCCAACGAGAGACAACCATTGCAGCAACTGTGTCAGAGACATGCGGTTCAGCTGTGTCTGAAATCGCTGCTATGTGACGACTTTCCTGAGATATTGAACGAAGTGATGATCTTCTTGCGAGCGTGTGATCTTATGAAACGCCTGTAAACAGTGAATTAAGAAACAATAGAGCCAGACCAAGGCCCGAGCCAGACTACGTGCGACTCACGTGCGATAGTGTATGCATACCCGACGCGTGTTTCTTTGTTTTTTTGTTTTGTTTTTTTTTTTTTTTATCTGTCTCTGTTTTCTAATGCTGGAGTCAACAGCCTGTGTGCATGGAAGTGCCTCTATATACAATATACATGTAACACGCTAGATGTAATATGAATGTTCTATGTCCTTTGTTTTGCACCTGTCTCCGTGTGCTATGTCCCACCAGTACTGTGGTCTGTGTTATGTGGAAGTGGTGCGTGGAAGTATGACTGATCGTGAATGAATGTACACTTCTTGACTGACAGGACAATCGACGGTGGTGGCACTTAAGACAGTATCGAGCGTAGTTGATCACGTAGTTTAGGAACTAATTAGCTTGGACGAACCTAACCAGCTGGTCTCTCTATCCATGGATCCACGCAGCGCGCTTAGGGAAACTCTACGGCCAAAGCATTCCTATGTAAACGGCCTGAACAACTGGTCTGCGACCACAGTGTATCGAGACATGTTATGATGGTTATGGTGATGAACGACATCCTCCTACTCTAACGAGGAGACAAGCGTACCTATTGTTACCAGAGTGTTTATCAATGGCAAATTAAATGTATATGGAGTGTTATTTTGACTGTTAAAAGCCAGGCATAAAAGATACCGGTCGTTTATGTTACTTTCATTTTCAGTTCTTTATCTCTAAGTTCATAACCATTTTATAGCTCGCTACTAACATTAACTACTGTCCTACCTGGAAATATTCCTCAATACTATATCCTGGTTCTATCCGGTACGCTGTTGCCTTTCCGTTCCACTCCCACGCTTAGTACTCCATTGTCTTACCTACCAACTCTGAAGACATGAAAGTGGCAACAAGACATTTACGGACGCTCTGAGCCCGATGAGGCTATGCGCCCTAACCCACGACCAAGACCACGACCAAGTATATTGCCGCCAATTTCTCGGCATTTCCAGGGACGACGGTGAAAACAGGGCGCCTCGGGCGATTTGATCAAGGTTCGTGAAATTTACACGTGACCTTTGGCACGTAGAAAGCCCAGGTAGGGGGGGGGGGAAGTTCCAAATGTCACGTGACTAATATGCCCTCCGGCGCCCTGTTTTCACCGGCGTCCATTTCCAGCGGTTCAAACGTTTCTTCGGGTGAGACTAAATGCTTACTTCGAAATCTAAGCTGCGTTGCGGCATTGGCGGTTATGTGCGGCGTGTATGCCGCATGACTATAGTTCGTTTTATTTCAAAACCGGTTTGGCTCTAAGTTCATTATCGAAGGTCTCACGTGAGTTTTGGCAACATCAGCGTCTGGTCAATAATTTCTTACCGGTAAAATATTCAGTTTCAAATTATGTTCGGTAAATACATGGAAATTGTATCTTCAAAAATCATCATACTATGATGACGTCACTGGTGGCAGCTGGCTCCCAATGTCCCTACGGTGGCACCAACTGTCGACAAGTTTTAGGAAAGCTTCATTTTTCACTGTTGCCGTGGTCAGAATCGAGTAAACGGTTCTGTTTATGGTAGATATACATTACATTGCAATGAAAGTTTCACATCATGACATCACCACTGTTCTAATGTCTAGTTCTAAAAAGCACGTATGGAATTTATCGGAAATAATTCACATGTTAAAATAAGGCGACGTTCGATTTTCTCAAGTTCAGTTTTTGGTCGTTTCGCTGGCTAAAACGCGTGCTTAGTCGAAGAACGTACTTGGAGCCAAACCGGTTTTGAAAAAAAATGAACTATAGTAAGGGGCGACCACTAAATTGAAAACTCAATAGCTTTGACCTGTTTTCAATGGATACCACTGCATACCAAAAATGTCCATCGCTCTCGTCATATGATATTTAGATTTAACCCTCGCATGTGTGCAGCGTTTGCCAGCTTCTAATGTGTAGGGGGGGGGGGGGGTCGGTTGGACCCCCCCTTGCCGTTTGACCCCTGATCGAGCTAGAGCTTCGCGGAAAAAACGAGCGTGTTGCCCGTGACGAGAAGAAGCCGATGGTACCCAATTTTAAGGTCCTAGGTCATTGGTTGACCTTCCAGGTCAGGTCAATGACCCAAAGTCGGGAAAATCGGGACCTGTTAGAAAGTCGTAAAGTGTGGCTGCTAAGGGGTTTTTCGGGGTGCTGATCACGAATATCGTGTTAGTTTTGATCACAGATGATGTCTTGAAGCATTTAGACCAGGTCGGGTCAGGTCAGGTCAGGTCAACCAATAGGCGTCGTGACGGGTATTAGTAGTACGTGTCAACCGCCTCTGACAGCTTCGTAACATGTTACGAAGTCACCAAAACTACTTCGTAAATGTTCAAATGGTTGCTAAATTCGAATTCAGCTCCAAAAACTAGCCTAGAAACATGTAAAACTCGAAAAAGTGACCCGAGGTCACCCGAGGTCAACAAAGGTCAATGACCTGACCTGACCTTCAGGTGACCTTGACACACACGGGAGTAACATCAAATCACATGTTTGAACGTTTGAAACCACAAAAAGCTTGCAAACACGCGGCTAGTGCGAGCCGACACACGCGAAATCGCGATTCCGGCCAAACATGGTCTCGGAAAAGAGGTCACAGGTCAAAGGTCATTTGGGTCAGGGTCATGAAATTTTCAGGGTAGGTGTCAAATTGATCAATGCGAGGGTACTGAAAGTTTCGTCGCGATCGTCCGCTTTTTACGCGAGTTATTTGCGAAAAACCATGGGGGGAGGGTCCATCCGACCCCCCCCCCTACACATGCGAGGGTTAAATAACTAACTTATCGACATCATCGTTTTAACTAACTTATCGTTTTTCTCACAGTCAATGACAATCCAAAAACAATGTAATAAGACCAGACGTTTCGACAACAAAGTGCCTTCGTCAGTGGAAAAACAAGATATAGGCTTTACATCGATAAAAAATATAGAAGACGACCAGCCTGCACGAAATACAGTTCTACTTTTTTGAAATACAGGTTATATCTAATCTCGCACTAAAATGTTGTATCGTTCTTCTGTCTAAACTATTCTGTAAGTCATAATCACAGCATTGACACATTGACACATTATAACAGAGACACTCCTATAGATATAGCTATTTGTTTTTTAGCACCATTTTCGCACCTATCCTGGACCAGCTGTAGAAGCCTGGTTTTATGTTAACAGTGTCTTCAAGTAAAATATATGCAGCTTCCATGGCTCTCCTAATCGGTTTTGGCATGCCCTTTTCCATCACTGTAGCTGAATCCCAAGCTGGAAGATGATGACACTTTTCTATATGAAGCACCATCGCATTGGATACATTATGATTTCGAACATCTCGTTTGTGCTCTTGAAGTCGTGTTTTCAAACCCCTCCCCGTTTCACCGACATATGATTTTGAACATGGTCCAGAACAAGGTATCTTATATATAACACTGTTGTCTGATGTGTTCACCTTCTTCGGTCGCACTAAATCTTGATTCTTGGATCCTGAAACGATGGCTACATTGGTTCCAGCTGATCGTAGACTAGTCGCTATTTCGTTCGCTTGTTTCGAGATGGGAATCGTTATGAATCGTCCTCGTTTCTTTTGTTCTTGTTTTTGTTTCTTCTTTTCTTCTACACTCTTCCTCCTTATTTCCTTCGCCTTGTTTTGGAGCCGAATTAAGTAACCTTTTGGATAATGAAGTCTTGTAAACGTTTCGTATATATGGGCGATCTCTTCGTCGAGGAATTCTTCGCTACAAATCCTGAATGCTCGGAGAAAGAAGCCGATGACTATGCCACTTTTTACGCGATCGCTGTGTCCTGAAAGGAAGTGGACGTAGTCTTCTTTATTTGTAGGCTTTCTGTATACCTTAAATTTTGCTGTACTTCCGCACCTAATAACCAGTGTGTCCAGGAAAGGAATCGTTCCGCTGTTTTCGGTTTCAATTGTGAATTGGATTTTCGGATCGACGGCATTCAGGGCAATAACCTTCTCTTTCAGGTTCATATCGTGTGGAACTATTACGAGCACGTCGTCAACGTAACGAATCCAAGTGCACTCAGGGCCCATGATATGTTTGTACTTTTCTTCCTCCAGGTTTTCCATGTACAAGCAAGCCGCTACTGGACTTAACGGAGATCCCATGGCTAAACCATTTGACTGAACGTATTCAGTGTCACCGAATGTAAACGTGTTAAACTGCATGCAAAGTGTTACTAGTTCCATATACTGCGCTTTTGGAAGAGGAAGAGATCTTTCATCTATATTATTAACGGCTTTGGCGATCGCCTCTAAAGCTCCTTCTACAGGTACATTCGTGCTGGCGAAGCCCCTCTCCAGGGCTCTGGGTTCTATAAGCGCGTCTCACATAAAAAAAATAAAAAAAACACGTCCGAAATGATCGACCAGTTGAAAAACATTGACATGTCAGGAAAGAAACTAGCCAGTTTTGATGTGAAATCCCTTTTCACGAATGTACCTGTAGAAGGAGCTTTAGAGGCGATCGCCAAAGCCGTTAATAATATAGATGAAAGATCTCTTCCTCTTCCAAAAGCGCAGTATATGGAACCAGTATAGCGCCTTATGGGGCGACTAACGGAGCGAGCGAGAGGGTGGGCCTTGCACGTGCGAAATTGCGAGGGGGTACCTCCAACTGACTTGTGCACGGCACCCTACTAAACGGTCTCTAGCGATGTGCCAAATTTGGGCACAATCGGCCCAGCCGTTCTCGAGATCTGGAAGCGGCACCCTGCACGTGCGCACGTGCAAAATGGGTCCCAACTGACTTGTGCACGGCACCCTACTAACCGGTCCCTAACTGTGTACCAAATTTGAGCGCAATCGGTCGAGCCGTTCTCGAGATCTGGAAACGACCCCTGCACGTGCGCACGTGCAGCAGCACCCCAACTCTGGCACATGGATATGCAGTGTCTAGTGGGTGCCTACCTACATGCCAACTTTCAGCGCAATCGGCCAAGTAGTTACCGAGATATTGCAACAATTACAAAACTGACACCTCTTCGTTTTGCACGTGGCACGTGCATAAGGGGTCACCCACATGCATCGGGAATAGTCCAATACTTGGTAGAAGGAATGAAGCTACCCTACAAAATTTACCGCATGTAAATCGGTCAAGTGGTTGCTGAGATATAAGCCTCGCAAAAGCGTGACCACGGCCGGCCGGCCGGCCGGCCGGCCGGCCGGCCGGCCGGCCGCTCATACTCAGAAATTTCCGTTAATCTAAGGAAAGACTACGCTCGCTTCGCTCGCTCCGTAACTAGTAACACTTTGCATGCAGTTTAACACGTTTACATTCGGTGACACTGAATACGTTCAGTCAAATGGTTTAGCCATGGGATCTCCGTTAAGTCCAGTAGCGGCTTGCTTGTACATGGAAAACCTGGAGGAAGAAAGGTACAAACATATCATGGGCCCTGAGTGCACTTGGATTCGTTACGTTGACGACGTGCTCGTAATAGTTCCACACGATATGAACCTGAAAGAGAAGGTTATTGCCCTGAATGCCGTCGATCCGAAAATCCAATTCACAATTGAAACCGAAAACAGCGGAACGATTCCTTTCCTGGACACACTGGTTATTAGGTGCGGAAGTACAGCAAAATTTAAGGTATACAGAAAGCCTACAAATAAAGAAGACTACGTCCACTTCCTTTCAGGACACAGCGATCGCGTAAAAAGTGGCATAGTCATCGGCTTCTTTCTCCGAGCATTCAGGATTTGTAGCGAAGAATTCCTCGACGAAGAGATCGCCCATATATACGAAACGTTTACAAGACTTCATTATCCAAAAGGTTACTTAATTCGGCTCCAAAACAAGGCGAAGGAAATAAGGAGGAAGAGTGTAGAAGAAAAGAAGAAACAAAAACAAGAACAAAAGAAACGAGGACGATTCATAACGATTCCCATCTCGAAACAAGCGAACGAAATAGCGACTAGTCTACGATCAGCTGGAACCAATGTAGCCATCGTTTCAGGATCCAAGATTCAAGATTTAGTGCGACCGAAGAAGGTGAACACATCAGACAACAGTGTTATATATAAGACACCTTGTTCTGGACCATGTTCAAAATCATATGTCGGTGAAACGGGGAGGGGTTTGAAAACACGACTTCAAGAGCACAAACGTGATGTTCGAAATCATAATGTATCCAATGCGATGGTGCTTCATATAGAAAAGTGTCATCATCTTCCAGCTTGGGATTCAGCTACAGTGATGGAAAAGGGCATGCCAAAACCGATTAGGAGAGCCATGGAAGCTGCATATATTTTACTTGAAGACACTGTTAACATAAAACCAGGCTTCTACAGCTGGTCCAGGATAGGTGCGAAAATGGTGCTAAAAAACAAATAGCTATATCTATAGGAGTGTCTCTGTTATAATGTGTCAATGTGTCAATGCTGTGATTATGACTTACAGAATAGTTTAGACAGAAGAACGATACAACATTTTAGTGCGAGATTAGATATAACCTATATTTCAAAAAAGTAGAACTGTATTTCGTGCAGGCTGGTCGTCTTCTATATTTTTTATCGATGTAAAGCCTATATCTTGTTTTTCCACTGACGAAGGCACTTTGTTGTCGAAACGTCTGGTCTTATTACATTGTTTTTGGATTGTCATTGACTGTGAGAAAAACGAAATGTCTGACTCTTCTAATCTGTCTTAACTAACTTATCTACATCATCGTTTTGAACCAAATTAATACTTTCAACTTGACCCTCGCCCGTATTGGTGTTTTTCCAGCCGCGAACGTATAAGGTATAACCCCTTGCCGTTTCGCTCCTGATCAAGCTAGAGCTTCGCGGAAGAAACGAGCGTGTTGCCCGTGACAAGAGGAAGCCGATAATACCCAATTTCAAGGTCCTAGATCATCGGTTGACCTTCCAGGTCAGGTCAATGACCCAAAAGGCGGGAAAATTGGGACCTGCTAGAACGTCGTAGTGTGGCTGCTATGGGGTTTTTCGGGGTGCTGATCACGAATATCATGCTAGTTTTGATCACAGATGATGTCTTCATTCATTTAGGCCAGGTCGGGTCAGGTCAGGTCAGGTCAACCAGTAGAGGTCCTGCCGGGTATTTGTTACGGAGCGAGCGAAGCGAGCGTAGTCTTTCCTTAGATTAACGGAAATTTCTCAGTATGAGCGGCCGGCCGGCCGGCCGGCCGTGGTCACGATTCTGCGACGCTTATATCTCAGCAACCACTTGACCGATTTACACGCGGTAATTTTTGTAGGGTAGCTTCATTCCTTCTACCAACTATTGGACTATTGCCGATGCATGTGGGTGACCCCTTATGCACGTGCCACGTGCAAAACGAAGAGGTGTCACTTTTGTAATAGTTGCAATATCTCGGTAACTACTTGGCCGATTGCGCTGAAAGTTGGCATGTAGGTAGGCATCCACTAGGCAATGCATATCCATATGCCAGAATTGGGGTGCTGCTGCACGTGCGCACAGTGCAGGGGTCGATTCCAGATCTCGAGAACGGCTGGACCGATGGCGCTCAAATTTGGCACATGGTTAGGGACCGGTTAGTAGGGTGCCGTGCAAAACTCAGTTGGGACCCATTTTGCACGTGCGCACGTGCAGGGTGCCGCTTCCAGATCTCGAGAACGGCTGGGCCGATTGTGCTCAAATTTGGCACATCGCTAGAGACCGGTTAGTAGGGTGCCGTGCACAAGTCAGCTGGAGGTACCTCGTCGAAATTTCGCACGTGCAAGGCTCACCCTCTCGCTCGCTCCGTTAGTCGCCCCAAAAGGCGTTATACTGGTAGTAGGTGTCAACCGCCTCTGACAGCCTCGTAACATGTTACGAAGGCACCAAAACTACTTTGTAAACGTTCTTGTGGTTGCTAAATTCGAATTCAGCTCGAAAAATTGGCCTAGAAACATGTCAAACTCGAAAAAGTGAACCGAGGTCACCAAAGGTCAATGACCTGACCTGACCTTCAGGTGAACTTGACACCCACCCTAATGCATGGTGGCAACATCATATCACATGTTTGAACGCTTGAAACCACGAAAAGATTGCAAACGCGCTGCTAATGCGAGCCGATTACGCTGAATCGCGGTTCCGGCCAAACATGGTCTCGGAAAGTAGGTCACAGGCAGTGGCGTAGACAGGGGGGGGGCATGGGGGCCATGGCCCCCCCCCCCCCTTTCCGCCCAGCCGCCCAGATGGCGCCCCAATTAGCGCCGACTAGGCTGATGCCGTTTTACAGAGGGAACATGAATTAAAAAGTGATGTGCAGGCAGGGATCGAACTCAATATCTCTTTGGGGGTGCCTGGACACCACAATGTTCTCCAGGGCACCCCCAAATAGGACCTGAGACCCCCAATGTTTAAGGGCGCCCCTCCGGAAACCAGAATATTCCGAACCCCCAGGGTCGATGGCGCCCCTGAAAGCCGCTGGCACCCACCTGAACGGAACAGTCGCCCAATTACAGGTTGATTGCGCCCCTCTGAAGTTCACAGCTGCCCCATTCGGCCCCATCTAAGATCGATGGCGCCCCCTGAAACCACTGGCGCCCCTCTAAAGCACCCGCATTCTTCTCAAGATCACAGTCGCCCTATCCGAGATCAATAGCGCCCTCAAGAGAGCCACTAGCGCCCCCCCCCCTTGAGACTGAAGTCGTCCCGCTTGAGACTAAAGTCGTCCCATTCAAGCCCAATGACGTCCCTCCAGGGCGTCCGGTGCGCTTCTGAAGATCACAGTCGTCCTCATCCGAGGTCGCTGGCGCCCCTCAAAAGTCACTGGCGCCCACCTAAACGGAGATCACAGCTGCCCCATCTTAACCCTCGCCGGACCTATTGGTTTTCTACATACGCGCCGGCCGAGGGGGGGGGGCGGGTACGACCCCCCCTCGCCGTTTCGCCCCTGGTGGAGCTAGCGCGTCGCAGAAAAAACGAGCGTGTGCGCCGTTACGAGACGCAGAGATTGGTACCCGATTTTAAGGTCCTAGGTCAACCGGTGACCTCTGAGGTCAGGTCAAGTGCCCCAAGGTACGGTTCAGTTTTTGGTGAATAACTTCGCAAAAAACGGCCGCAGAGCGCCGATTTTGGCAGCATCGTGTTCACCTCGCTCAGGCGCGTCGAATGATATACTTTTTGTCCGGGTCAGGTCAACTTGGAGTGTTGACCTCAGGTCAAGGTCAGGTCAGCACCCCCAGGTCACGAAGTTGGTCGAAAGAGGTCATGTCGCATATCATTCGATTCGGCAGGCCTTCCTGAGTCTATTGGTGCCTTCCTCGACTCGCTAGCTCAATTTGATCAAGAGTTATTGACGAAAAACTAATTTGACCTTGATGACGTCATAAATGACGTCACGCAAGGTCAACATTGCAAAAGTGACGCATCTAACCTTGCAAGGAGTGCATCAAATCACGATTCTGTGTGCTTGAGATAGTTGGAGATCGTTCCCGGCGCCAGAATAGCAGTTTTCATTTTTCCACATTGACTTATAATGGTGAGGTCACGAAAATGACCTGACCTCATATGACCTTTAAGAAAAATCCGAGATATACAAGTTGTGGGACTCATAATGGATACTAGATCCTGCAAGTTTCATTTCCCTGTGACATCTCCTCTGGCAGTGAGGGCGTTGCGAAGTTGCGACATCTGAAGACCGTGCAGAGGTTCACTTATGACGTCATAGGTCAGTGACCTGACCTGACCCAAAAATGCGGTTGGTGTCAAAAGATGCGGCTTGGATCAAAGGTCAGGTATGCCAAGTTTCAGCTCTCTATCGCCAGCGTGTTCGGAGCTATCGCGAAAAAACCCTATGGGGGGGCGGCACCCGCCCCCCCCCCTCGGCCGGCGAGGGTTAAGATCGATGGCAACCCTCTGAAACCAATGGCGCCCTTCTAGAGTACCCGGCGCCCCTCTGAAAAACATATTCACCCCATCCGAGACAACGCCCCTTGAGACTACAGTCCCCCATCCAAGCTCAAGGCGCCCCTCTAGAGCGTCCGTCGTCCTGCTGAAGGCAACAGCGGCCCCATCCATGCCCAATGGCGCCCCTCAACGCCCTTCTAAGGATCACAGTCGTCATCAATCCAAGGTCGCTGGCGCCCCTCAAGACCCACTGGCGCCCACCTGAACCGGGACTTCAGTATCCCCATCCTAAATCAATGGCGCCCCTCTGAAACCACTAGTGCCCCTATGAAAAAAAAACAGTCGAATCTTCCGATATCAATGACGCTCCTTCAGAGCGTCCGACGCCCTACTGAAGGCAGCAGTGACCCCATCTATGTAAGCATTACACCCCTCTAGATCACCCGGTGCCCTTCTAAAGATCACATTCGCCCTATCAGAGTTCGTTGGCGCCCTCCAGTAGTCACTGACGCCCATCTGAATGGATACTTCAGTCGCCCGCCCCATTCAAGATCGATAGCGCCCCCCCCCCCCCCCCGAAACCACTGACGCTAGGTAGGTAATTATTTGACAATGGGGCTGTCTCATCGACACCAAGGACCCTTTTCAAGATGCAGCAGCCAGGCGGCGCCGAGCTGGGCTAGGATGTGCCAAGCGTTTCTTATAAGGCAGCCTCGTTAGTGCCACCCCTCGTTGCGATACCACCCCTCAATGCGACGCCGCCCCTTCACCTTACAATGCCACCCCTCAATGCAAGTGGTGCCCCCCAGCGCATTGCCGCCTATTATTGCGGCAATGCGCTATTAAAAGACTGAAAATTCGAGTGTAAAATACCGTTCTCGCCTGAGGCGCCACTGGCAACAGCAACTGTACGTTCATTTTAGCACATAGCTCTGCGCGAGTGCTGAAACAGGCCCGAATGATTGTTTGTGTGACATTTGGTTGTCTTGCCACTGCACTGACTGAAATCATCAGTATTTAAGAGTATGGACCCAGAGTCTGAAATAAAGCTTATCTATCTATCTATCTATTGCGATGCCGCCCCCGCCTAGCAGTGCGGTGCCGCCCCAGCGTACGCTACACCGACGGAACGATCACTTTTGAAACTTTCAGAGATTGATAAGACTAACAACATGCATAAAATGTTTATCTCGGACTTTTGATATCCATGTCCTAAGGTCAGGTCAATTTTCCGACTTCTATTGGAGAAAATTGAAATGCGCCTCTTTTGGACGAATGTGGTTCAAAACACTCTCAAACATCGGTTCATAAGTAAACATAACACACTGAATCGACAAAATGCACCTGTGACCCTTCTGTGTGCCCCTGAGGTCATCTCAGGTCATGAACGGTCACCAGCATTTCTTTCGCTATACCTTTTGATAGAGACGTGCTAAAGCGGTGAAAACACGTCAGATGTGTTCAGCTCGACGGTACGGATCGAGTGATATGCAGCATGGCCCTTTCCGTCAAGGTCATGACTCATGACCTTGACCTGAGGTCAAATTTTCAAAATGACCTTTCAAGGTCAACATTCGTCGCGTTTCGACGAGAGGAGCACGATGCTGGCAAAATGAATGTCGTCACTGTCTTGAGTCAAAAGTTATTGCAGAAAACGATTTTAATAAAAACTGCTATTTTTGGAGTTGTTGCCCTCTGGAGGCAGTCAGTCACTGGAGGCAGTCATGCATGTCCCCAAGTAGGGGCTGCACGCACTAGACATCGAATTGTAAAGGTGCTGTGTGGAGAAAAAATCCAGAACGTATGTCAGTGTTCGGTCGCCTGTGACTGCAGTCGCTGCTGGTATGACAATGAGTTGAGATCTTATGGTGGATCTCATGGTCTCAAATGTTCAAGTCTTTCCTTGATTCCAATTTAGGCAATAAGTCGCAGCGTGAATCCTACATACGTGCGCTCTGAGATTCTAAACACGGCAACCCCGGTCGACCACAGGCCGCAGCCCACAGGTCACTTCGGATCAGTAAAAGAGCCCGTATATTTTTCTTTTTTTTGCGAAGAATAAAGATTGTGCCTAACGATCAACTTATAGTTATTTTATCGTTTCGAATTCGCATGGATGCGTTTGAGAATAAAATGTCCGTAGCCTGAGCTCGTTTCCTATATCATGCTAAAAATTCATCTAGATCAAGGTTTGTTTTTATAAAAAAAAACACCAGGCTGCAACTTGCATTAATTGGATTTTATGAAAATCTGCGAAAGCTGGTTCTTATGTATTTTGCAACACCTAGTAAATCATGCATGAACATGACGTTACATTTTAGACTGACGCCCCTGTCACTAGCTGACAATGGCGCCCCTCTTAACCCTCGCCCGCACATGCCATTTTCCCATCCTAGAACGCACATGGGGGGGGGGGGTGGTTGCCACCCCCCGCGCCATTTCGTTCCTGTTGGAGATAGAGCTTAGCAGTAAAGACCAAAAAGATTCTTTGGGAAGAGACGAATCCAATGATACCCAGTTTTACCTTCTCAGGTCAGTCATTGACCTTCCAGGTCAGGTCAAACTAAAAAATGTTGCTGTTTTGGGTCACCGTTGGATATCAAGTGCGCTGCTTATCAAATACCGATGACGATGCTGTTTTCTGGTGCCAAGCCAGCTAGAACCTCTTTGTCACACTATCCGACCAGAATTTTGCTGCTGAGGTCATTTCAGGTCAAGTTAGGTCAAGGTCAATTATATGTGTTTGTATGTCTGTGTGTGTCTGTGTGTATACTGATGTGTGCACCGATTGTTTTTGGGTCCATATCACATGAAATCATGATCTGAGAAGCTTTTACCAAAAATGCAGTCAAAAAACTTCACAAAAAGTAAATTCAGCTTGCCTAAAACGCAATTATCTTAGATGACCTAGGTTGACCTTGACCCTGACCTTGACCCCTGTACATCGTCGAACAACATGTTCCATGATAGGTGGGAGGTAAGACTGGCAAAAAAGGCCGAAATCAGGGTGTCAAAAGCTCACAAGGCCCATGGCAAACGCAAGATGTTGAGAATTGGCCATTTGGGTCATGACATGACCTGAAAAACAAGGTCATATCTCCGAAACCAAAAATCACAGAAACTTGAAATTTTCAGTGGACATCAAGAAAGGATGGACGAGCAGCTATACGAAAAATCAGCCTTCTAGCTCTAAAAATGTTGAGTGCAGAGCAGAAAGACTGCCTGGGGGGGTGGCAACCACCCCCCCCCATGTGCGGGCGAGGGTTAAGGGAAAAAGTCGCCCCCTCGAGCACCATGCCCCCCCCTTTCGCTAATCTCTGGCTACGCCACTGGTCACAGGTCAAAGGTAATTTGCGTCAGGGTCATGAAATTTTCAGGGTAGGTGTAGAATTGATCAACGCGAGGGTACTAAAAGTTACGTCGTGATCGGCCGGTTTTTACGCGAGTTATTCGCGAAAAACCGAGGGGAGTCCGTTCGACCCCCCCCCCTAAAGGGCGAGGGTTAACTCACAGTCCGAACTCCGAACAAGTTCGGTCTTGTTTGTGAATCTGTCGGAGCATCACCTAAATCTAGTAGAGATGATGGAGGGAAACTAGGCTTCTAAGGAGGGAGGGGAGTCGGTGACGGTCAGGGGCACTACAAGCAGAGCAGTCATAAGCTGGTGACAGGGCTGACAAGTGACATACCATGTTTTGATAGCATGACTGAAACAGACTTTTTGGGTAGCCAGGAAATCGTATGCGAGAGCCTATTGAACTTCTTACATCGGCCTTTATATGCACCAGTCGTATACAGGTGCGGGATTTGGCATGCGATTTCCAGACAATCGAAGTACTGTTTGGAGCCAACGAAGGAAGGAATGAGTGAGTACTAAGTTGAAAGCATTAATTTGGTTCAAAATGATGATGCAGGTAACTTAGTTATTTAAATCTGAATATCTTATGACGAGAGCGATTGGCATTTTTGGTATGCAGTGTTATTCATTGAAAACAGGTTGGAGCGTTTAAGTCTTTAATTTAGTGGTCGCCGCTTACTAATCATGCGGCATACACGCCGCACATAACCGCCAATGCCGCAACACAGATTAGATTTCGAAGTAAGCATTTAGTCTCACCCCGTTTCTTCTGGGTTTTAGGCAATTGCCTGGGTTTCCGTTATTTGAAAAAGGTGCTTAACCCTAGAACGCCTGGGGGGGGGGTTGTATCAACCCCCCCCCCCCTGAGGTTTTTTCGAAGTGCACGCTAAACGGCTTGTCGTAGCGGGCTGAAATTTTCAATACCCTCTGGGGCAACCTTTGCGCATCTTTTGCCGAAAAAAAATGATCGGGTCATGTCAGGTCACGGAGTTATGACGTCATAAGAGGTACAGCCTCCGGCCGACAGTTACCAAACGTGTGCGCCGAATCCCTAGGTTTTCTGCCGGTGATACCCACATTGTTTGGTGGATCATGATGAAACTTCCTATGCATGTTGGGGCAAGCATTGGCTATCGTGTGGTGCAAGAAAATTGACCGGGTCAGGTCAGGTCACGGAGTTATGACGTCATAAGAGGTACAGCCTCCGGCCATGATGTGTCTTTCATATGTGATAATATGTGATACATCGTTTGCTGTGAATTGATTGTTGGAAGTTGGAAATACACTTTTCTGAGTCGTTACCTACAGTATTTATAGCGGAGCAGTGGTCAACAGCCGACGAATCGGGACAAACACCGGAGGGTGATGTGACACCATATCACTCATCAGCAATAGGCCTCTTACTTTTATAGGGTAAATACACCAAAAACACCATATATGATGCAGAATTGAGTGGGGAATACGTTGTTGACGGTTTGAAGTTAATATCTCTCACCGTTTTGCCGCAATCGTTGCGCAAAGTTGAAAAAGTTTGATTTTTTCGGAAAATTTGACCTTTGACCGGTCATAAGTAGGTCAAATGTTGACCTAGGACCAAAAAATATACCACCAATCGCGAGATCTCGTTGAGAGCGATCCGTTGGTTTTTTCCGCTAAGCTCTACGACCTTCCGTTTCGAAACGCCAGGGGGGGGGGTCGTAACAACCCCCCCCCCCCCCTGGTCGTTCGTGTTATGAGAAATGGCCTGGTCGTGCGAGGGTTAATCCCCCGATCAATCTAGTGGAAGGGGTGAGTCGGCCAGTAATGTCTAGGTAAGCCGCCAATTAAGTGCAGCTGCAGCATGCTCTTCAGTCTTCATGGACTAGATTGAGATGCTTTTTATTTCTGAGTATAGTTATAGCCCCATTAGTGTGACATCGTTCCTCACTTGTTGCAACAAAATTTGTTACTTCTTTATCCATTCCAGGGGGGTTCGCTCCCGTGCCTTCAGCATTACGAAAAATGGCAACAACCCGTGAGCAGCATCAGCTGCTCACGCACATGTTCAGGGAAAACGACATGTAATGGACTGCTAACGACGGCCCTCTCCACCAATCAGCGCTCGGCATCTCGAGCGCTGATTGGCTGGTAGCAAACGCGTCATATGTGGGTCTCATTTTTACCTATCAGTGAACGCGTTATTTAATACACAGTGGCCTATGGAGAATGGCACGCGGAACTGAAGGTCAGTAGTTGATTGCTTCGTACAGTCCACAGCAGAAGTAATGTGTGGTTTCAGACATGGATATGTTCTGCTTCTGAAGCCTAGGAACGATCAGCCAGACTGCAACGAGACTTTAAATGTAGCTTACATGTATCTTCACCCTTGCACCTACAACTTTATCTATTGACGTCTTCTTTTCAATCAGTCCGCATTTAAAAATCGTCGGTCAAAGCCATCCGTTGAGATTGGTAAAACCACACATTACTTTAGCGGTAGGCTGTACATGCGAATGGGGGCATTTGAGTGGCATTTGACACCATTTTCGAAATCTACAGTGAATTCCTGATCGACTCAAGTATATATGTTTATGAATTTGATAGTATTACTGCTACATAGTCGGTGTTTTATGTTGGTGTCGTTTCTCTCGACCTTTGTGTTGAACTGTTATCATATATTTTCTCGAAAATGCTTGCCATAAACAGGTCTAAACTGTATCTGTATAAAGGGAATATGTGTTGAATATGAGGAGAAAGTAGTAATGACCATTCTGCCTATCAAACTGCCAGAAGGTGTTCTTGTAAGGTGATTGAAACTGCAGTACGGGTTGCAGATGTGGGTTTGACATTAGCATTATTGTTGTAACCCCACTTGCTCTAATAAAATGGCAACATGGAGTTATGTATCCACTATTGCACAGCCTGGTATCAAGCTGGTTGATATGTGGAGGATAATGAAAGCTTAAAAACTTTTCTTAAGTGAATAGTAGCGTTGCGTCTTGTGACAAATGTCAAGTCATTTTAACCCGCGCCGTGCTGGGGGGGGGGGGGCGTTTTTACGCCCCCCCCCCTCAGGTTTTTCGCGAATATCTCAAAAACGGCGGCGCGCAGCGCCGCCGTTTTTGGTACACGTGTTCCTACATCATTTCCGCACATGTTGTGAAAATTTCAGACCTAGGCCGTTCAAGGTCAGGTCACCAGGTCACGTCAAGTGACCTTACCTCAGAAAAAGTTCAAAGGCTCGCTATAGCTACACCGACTGAACGATCACTTTGAAACTTTCAGCGATTGATATGAGTAACAGTATGTATAAAATGTATATCTCGGATTTTTGATATCTGTGACCTAAGGTCAGGTCAATTTTGCGACCTCTCCATTATAAGTCAATGGGAGAAAATTGAAATGCGCCTCTTTTGGACGAATATCGTTCAAAACGCTCTCAAACATCGGTTCATAGGTAAACATGACACACTGAATAGGAAAAATGCACCTGTGACCCCTCTGTGTGCCCCTGAGGTCATCTCAGGTCATGAACGGTCGCCAGCAGTTTTTTGGCTATAACTTTTGATAGAGACGTGCTAGAGCGGTGAAAACACGTCAGATGTGTTCAGCTCGACGATACGGATCGACTGATATGCAACATGACCCTTTTCGGTCAGGTCATGACCTTGACCTGAGGTCAAATTTTCAAAATGACCTTTCAAGGTCAACAAATAGTTCATTCGACGCGTCTCGACGAGAGGAACACGATGCTGGCAAAAAAATGTCATGGCGCTTATGAGTCAAAAGTTATTGACGAAAAAACGTTTTTCGTAAAAACGGCTATTTTTGGAGTTTTTGCCCTCTGGAGGCTAAACCGTTGACCTGAGGTCAAATCTGAGAACATTACTCAGAAAGGTCTGTAAAAGGGCTATCGAATGCGCTTTATCGCGGCGCTGTAGCTCTATCGGTTCCCGAGATAGCCGTTGGCAGTTTCCAAAATGTTGAAATAGTCAACATTTTACCTTTGGTGACCTCTGGTGACCTGACCTTTGACCTGACCCAAAAAATGACCGAAGTGTTTTCGTCCTTATTTTTGACGCTCTTTCGATTGCCGCTTACCGCGTGTCGCTACGTGGCCCAGGAGCCGAGTTAGACGGGGGGGGCGTGAAAACGCCCCCCCCCCAGCACTCGGCGGAAAGTTCAGGCCACCAGCACGGCGCGGGTTAAATCAAATGATTGTGTGTGATTGTAACTTTTACTACATTTTTACTACAGCTAACTTTGCCTATATTCCTATCTTTCAGAGGCATTCAATTCAATCTGCTTTCCAGTGCAGTACCTACCTAGGAGGTACAACTGAAACTCGCTCAAAGGCAATCAAGTGTCACTTCATCAGCCTACAGTAACAGCCCATCTGTAATCAAGATATGGGTGAAGTGGCATAGAAGAACAACCAGTAAACATGAAAAGATGTATTTTGTTTTGAACTATTTCTTAGCATAACAGAACAGTACACTTGCTGCTTTTTATGCTTGCCTGAATAATTTTAACCATGAAATGCTTTCGTCAATTATTCTATTTACATAAGCTTCCTTTGTCATGCATGTGTAATTTTGAGTTTACATGCATGATTTAGGCACATTTCCCTTGGCTTCATAGAAGTTAAAACTACTTGCAAGCTTTGGTTATGGACATTGGTGCTATATATGATGCTTCAAATGTGTCCAGTAGTTGATGAAGGGAGGATAGGTGTAGGACAGCTGATAGCTATTACCAAAAGTATGTGCTTGTCTGCACTTCGGGCTGTTTTACTTCCTTGAGTTAAAAAGAACCCTCATCTTTTGTTTCTTTCCTGTGTGCCCATTGTTTCCGTGGTGCTATAAGCATCAAGTTTGAGGCTGGTATCCAAGTGAGCAAAATGTGTATTATTTCAGTCCGTCTTGAATCATTCGTCTTGAATTATATCCCTAACTGACATCCTGTTATTTGTCCTGCAATGTCTGTGCCTGTGTCCGCCCTTACCTGAGTTACCTCCGGCTCCTGCCTCCAACCAGCCCTGCTGAGCGGGCCTTGTGCTGAGCTCTGTCGCCGGCGCGGTGTGTCGCAACGTGCTGTTTGACCAGCCGACAGCTGCTAGGAATCGTCCTGTGCCATGCGCCATGCGACACAGCAATTGTAAGCTGCAGGTCACATTCGGACTGATTGGCTCCGCGTATGTGCAGATCCGGCCGGGTGCTAGTCGATATCAGGGACGTGGGTCGGACTGTTGTGGCGGCGTGCTCTGTGCTGGTTGAAGTTGTATTTCTGTTAGTGAAAAGCATTAATACATAACCGTGGCCGCAGCCCAATGTTATTGTGGATTTCAGATGGAGTGGCCAGTCAGGAGGGCCCCATGTGCAGGTATGGATCCAGTGTCCAGTGGGATTGGCTAAGATTTCCGGCGATTGATAAACGCTTCTATGATAGTAAACCTATTGAGTTATCAGGGGAGGTCACGTGACGGACCTGACCTTACTAAACTCTTGTGAAAACACGACACATACGAACGGTAAGACACCGACAGCTCTTCTTTCTGCTAAGTGTCATCTTTCTGTGTTATGTCTCGCGGCCCACCATCGACACACCACCGCTCGGTTCCGACTGACTGTATTGTAGCACGGTGGTGGGGACGACAGGAGGGTCGTCCCCTCAGGCAGTCCCTGACCTCGGCAGGGGCCGACCCAGGTATCACCCACACAGTAGCAGGCAACTCACATATTCGCCACCGCCAATGCCCAGGCAGGGGTCTGCACAGGTGTGCACACGGCCCATTACATAACACCTCTCCACCCTATTTTCTTAGTATCGGCCTCGGCCTCAAGTTATAGCGACGCGGCGGATCATCAGGCTGCGGCTGAGTGGTACACTGAGCCGCAGACGGCGGCCGCGGCGGGGACGGCGGCGGCGTCTCGGCGTTCCCCGGCTGAGTGGTCCCTGGATCCGCAGACGGCGGCGGCGGGGGCAGCGGCGCCGCGGACGCGGCCCTGGTCCCCGGCGGCCCCCCGGCCGCTGTATCACGCGGCCGTCCTCCAGACGAACAGTGATCTTGGATCCAGAGCGGCTCACGCAGTGTCCCGGGAGCCAGCGAGTTCCCCGTCCGACGCCGGCCAGTCCGGAGACCTGTGACACCCAGACACGCATTCCAGGGGTTAGAACACGATCCTGTGACCGACGGTCATATCTCTCCTTCATCTGCTGCTGTGCGGCTGACACACGGTCCTGTAGGTCAGGCAGTAAACAATCCATACGAGTCCGCAAACGTCGGCCCATCATCAGCTCCGCTGGAGTCTGCGCCGTTGTGCTGTGAGGAGAGGTACGGTAGGTAAACAGAAACCGGCAGATTTTCGTGTCCATGCTGCCATGTTTCTGCTTTCTCAGGCCCTGCTTCACCGTCTGCACACAACGCTCCGCTAGACCGTTACTTTTGGCCGACAGGGGTGCGGTCAGCAAGTGGCGCATGCCCAGCTGCTTGCAGAACGTCTCGAACGCTGGCGCTGTGAAACATGTTGCGTTATCACTGACCAGGGTCCGCGGGATTCCAAAATATGCAAATGACTTGCGCAGCAGCTCCATGGTATTCTCGGCTGTCGTGGAACGGGCCAAGTGCACGTCAATCCATTTTGAGTACGCATCGACAACAATCAAGAGCAAGTGGCCATCGAACTGGCAGTGATCAATATGCACTCGGTCCCAGGGATTTTTCGGCCAAGCCCACGGACTGAGTGGCGTCACGGGTGCCTGTCGGCGATACTGCTGACATGTCGGGCAGTGACGCACCAGTTCAGAGACTTCTCTGTCTATCCCAGGCCACCAGACATACATACGAGCGAAACTTTTCGTGTGACTCTCTCCCAGATGTCCCTCATGCAGCATAGACAGAATTCTAGGCCGAATCTTGGGGGGTACCACCACCCGTGACCCCCACAGCAAACATCCATCCTGAATGCTCAGCTCACCTTCCTTGCTTCGGTACTGTACCAGCTCTGGCATCACGAGGTCGCCCGACGGCCAGCCCTCTCTGGTGAAGCGCAGAACGGCACTCAGCACAGGATCCCTGGCGGTGAACAGACGGATGGACTCAGCGGTGACCGGTGACGAGTCGAAGAACTGCATCAGGTGCACCGTCTCAGCTGGAACGGGCAGCTGGGGCGATCCTGCAGACACAGGAAGTCGGCTCAATCCATCACAGTGTCCCTGCTTGATACCCGGTACATATTCCATCTTATACTTGTACCCCGACAGCAGCATAGCCCACCGTGTCACCCGGGGAGAGGCCATCAGTGATACCGGCTTATTTCCTCCAAGCATACCCAGCAGCGGCTTATGATCTGTCCGGATCAAGAATTCACGACCTGCCAAGTAAAAATTGAACCTGGCCAGGCCAGCAATCACTGCCAGGCCCTCGCGATCGGTCTGGGAATACCGTCTCTCAGTCTCCGACAGAGACCGCGAGTAGAACGCAACTGGCCTCTCAACATGGTTCCTGTCCATGATACTTAGGACACATCCTACCCCCACCGGGCTGGCATCACAAGCCAAAATGACTGGAGCTGTCTCGTCAAAGTGCGCTAAAGTCAGGGTTGATTTCAGCATACCTTTCGTACTCTGAAACGCCTTCCTCTGAGCTGGGCCCCATTCCCACTTCTGCTCCTTTTTCAGCAGCTGATACAGCGGTGCCAGTTCTGTGGCGAGGTTTTTCAGGAACTTCGCGTAATAGTTGACCAGGCCGAGCCATGCCTGAAGCTCTTTCAAGTTTTTGGGCTCTGGGGCTTTTTCAATGGCACTGACCTTGTCTGCTGTTGGTTTGATACCATCTGCCGTGATGTGGTGTCCCAGATACACCACTTCTGATGCCGCGAACTGACACTTCTTCCGCTGCAGTCGCAGTCCTGCCTCCGACAGACGTCTCAGAACCTCCTCCAGCCGCTGCAGATGTTCCTGTTCGGATCCTGCTGAGACAATGACGTCATCGATCAGCACACCGACTCCTGGGATTCCAGCGAGCAGTGATTCCATGTATCTCTGGAAAATCGCCGGGGCTGAGGCATATCCAAAACCCAGCCTAGTCGGTACCAATATTCCCTTGTGCGTATTGATAGCCATGTACTTCCTGCTGTTTTTATCTAACTGAATCTGATTATATGCGCTTTTCAGATCTAGTTTCGTGAAAATTCTGGCACCCTGAAATAGCGTGAATAGCTCCTCAGTCTTGGGCATCGGGTACCTCTCTAGCGGCGTTACTTTGTTGACCGTTAACCGATAATCACCACAGAGACGGACCTCACCTGACGCCTTCAGTGCAGTGACGATCGGTGCAGCCCACGTGCAGTGTTTCACCGGTTCCAGCAGCCCGGCCTGGATCTGACGGTCCAGCTCGGCGTCGACAGCAGCACGGTACGCCAGCGGTACCGGCCTGGGCTTGTAGAATATGGGGCGTGTGTCTGGGTCAATCGGGATATCTACCACAATCCCCTTCGCACATCCCAACTCATCCGCAAACACATCAGAGTACTTGTGCAGCACAGACTCAACTCCGCTTCCCAGCGTCTGCGTCGTCACCATGCAGATGGTTCTCCAGTCCAGTCTGATGCTCTCCAACCAGTTCCTGCCGAAGAGCAGCGGCCCTGTCCCATCAACTACTACCAGGGGCAGGCTAAACGACTCTCCGCGGTACACCACGTCCATCTGTACCTCACCTCGGACCTTCAAAGGCTCGCCTGAGAAGGTGTGTAGGATGAGGCTGCACGGCTGCAGACGGCGTTTCTTCTCCGGCCAGAGCTCTTGAAACCTGCTGAACGAACAGACGGATACAGATGCACCCGTGTCAAGCTCCATCCTGACATCGCGCCCATCCAGCGATATGTCCAGCATGATTGGAGGCCGGCTTTTCACCACATGAATCCGCTCCCGACACTGAAAAACCTCCCCGATAAAGTCAATTTCTTCAGTGTCTGCCTCCATCACACTCTGCTCTTCCCCAGATCCATCGCCCTCCTCCTGACGGACCACCTCCGACCCAACATGTTTCACCGTCCCTGCCCGGTGAGCGGCCGACGTATGCCCATACTTGGAACACTGGAAGCAGCGCTTACGTTTAAAGTAGCATTCGGATTCAGAGTGCGTTCTGTTCAAACAGCGCCAGCATCTCTCACCTTCATGCCGGGCTTGCTTACTGGCGTTGTGTCGCTCCTGGCTGGTCCGCTGTGAGGCTGACGGGCCCGTCCGGACACGGTTCACTGCCGTCTCCCCCGTAGCGGACACCACCGGCTGGCCAGCTCCCGCCAGCTCCTGTAGGTTTTGACCTGCTGTTTCCGTTGCCACAGCAATCTTGATTGCCTGCGGCAAAGTCAGCTCAGCTTCTGCCAGCAACCTGCGCTGAATGGGGTCAGAGTTAACTCCACACACCAGCCGGTCTCTGATCATTTGATCAAGAAACGATTCGAATTTGCAGTCCCGTGACAGCTGTCGCAGGCGCGCCACAAACTCCTGAACAGACTCTGACTGTACTCGACAACAGGAAAAGAACCGATATCTTGCGACAGTTACCGATGTGGGCGGACAAAATTGCTTGCTCAATGTTTCAACAATCATGGCATACGTCACCTCATTTGGTTTCTTCGGTGACAACAGCGATCTTACCGTACCGTATGTCCGAGCTCCCATGCTGCTGAGAAGAATGGCCCTCTTCTTAGCATCGTCCTGGATGTCATTAGCCACGAAGAATTGATCCAACCTTTCCGCGTACTCTTCCCAGTTATCTTGTCCTTGGTGAAATTCTTCAATCTTCCCCAACGGCATGGCTCCGTCCTCACTCCGCTCGTCGCCAATGTTATGTCTCGCGGCCCACCATCGACACACCACCGCTCGGTTCCGACTGACTGTATTGTAGCACGGTGGTGGGGACGACAGGAGGGTCGTCCCCTCAGGCAGTCCCTGACCTCGGCAGGGGCCGACCCAGGTATCACCCACACAGTAGCAGGCAACTCACATATTCGCCACCGCCAATGCCCAGGCAGGGGTCTGCACAGGTGTGCACACGGCCCATTACATAACATTCTGTGAAGGATTTCTTGGCACTGAGTGTTCAGAAATTGCGTTGTTTTTGGACCGTGCAGAGGCTCACGATCGACAACATAGGTCAACAACCTGACGTACCTTAAATATGCGACTTGTACCATAAGATCCAGCTTGATCAAAAGATAGGACATGTCAAATTTCATCTCTTTATCTCAAAAGAATTTTGAGCTATCGTAAAAACCGCCAGTGTGGCGCCATATCGCCTCCCCGCGCGGTCGGAAGGTAAAAGTTCGCCGGCTCTAACTAAACAAATAGTCGTCGTATCGCAAATTCATTGACGGCGTTCGAAGCGTCGTTCAATTTACTTTCGAAACATATCCTAACATTACCATTTAACTGCATAGCGCAATCACCAACAAGCAAAAGTTCCGCACATTCCTCCTCATACAGTGTAAGCGGCGGCCGGCCGCCGGCCGCTGACCCACATTCGCGTCATCAGGGCATGCCGCAACTAATTTATTGTTTCCAACTTTTTTCCCGGAGCGTTCTACCTGGTTTATTTAGCCTTGGCCCTTGAACCATTCATATTCTTTTCCTAAAGCTGCTGTGATTTTTTTCGCAACTTGTTAGGTCACAACCCTTTCACTAAGCCTTTACGCAAGCCCTTCGTAACCCTTTCACACTTCACAGCCTTTTCATAACTTATTCGAAACAATTCTTTCGTAAACTCATGGTAACCCTTTCTCAGCCTTTTATTAGTTTATTCAGAGTAACCCTTTCATAACTTACTTTTAACTATGTGCAATATTTTCATAGCTCATTTAAAATAACCATTTCGTAAACTATTTGCAACCCTTTCGCGACATTTTCCTGACTCATTCGAAAAAGGCTTTTCATTAACTTATTGTAACCCTTTCACAGCCCTTTCATAATTCATTCAAAGCAAATTTCTCATGAATTATTTGTGACCCTCTCACAACTTTTTCATATCTCATTCGTAAAATCTCTTCATTAACTCATTGTAACTCTTTCGGAACCTTTTCGTAACTCTTTTGAAGGAACCCTTTTGCAAATTCTTCATAACTCTCTCACAGCCTTAATACATAACTCATTTCAAACAACACACTGAGAAAAAAAATGACACCCTTTTTGATCCGGCAGAAAACCACTCCCAAAAAAATCACGCCCTAAATGGGGTCAAAATGACTCCACGATAAACTCCTATCAAAACTCCAAAGAAGGAGTAAAAAATACTCTATAAAAAGAGTAAAAACGACCCTTAAAAAGAGTAAAAAATACTCCCTAGGAGAGGTGACTCCTTTTAGGGAATATTTTTTATCCTATTTAGGGGACATTTTTTACTCGTTTGAGGGAGTTTTAATAGGAGTTTACCGAGGAGTCATTTGACCCCATTTAGGGAGTGATTTTTTTGGGAGTGGTTTTCTGCCGGATCGTCAGAGGGTGTAAAAAATACTCCCTCATAAGAGTAAAAAGTACTCCCTTAAAGGAGTAAGTTAATTTTTGTACACCCCATTTTCAAAAGGCAGAAAATCACCCATATATATATATATATATATATATATATATATATATATATATATATATATATATATATATATATATATATATACATACATCCATATATATATACATTACACCCATCCAAAATATATGTCCATCAGCTGAGTTCAAAATGTAAAGAGTTCAATTGAATGCAAGTCAATTTATTTATAACCAATCGCGCCGACCGCAGAGCAGCTTCACATGTACATGCACAGACCTATAGCCCATTTGCAAGAGACGCACTCGATAGACGCGGACAGTCGCTCCGCGCTCTGTCTTGATTATGATTTGGCAACAGCCCTCAGTCTCGCACGCACTCTCACTGGGCTAGAAGACTACTATGACCTACATGACCTTGCGTTCAGTTTTTGGCCATTTTTAACAAATAGCACAAAACTTTTTTCACTTTCGTGTGAAAGCGCTTATGAAAAACAGAAAGGGAAAAGGCGCCTCTGTCATAGGAGAAGCGTATTTCTCGTGCCTTCACCTACTATGTATGTTAGCGTCTTCTATATCCAGCTGAAAGATCTCGTCGATTTCAAGGATGGCCGGCCGTCCCTCACACGGCTGCGTCACATCTTCCAAGGCCCCAACACTTCGAAGCCCTCAGTCAAATACTGGCATAGCTCCAAATCTGAAAGGAGGGGAATATCACAGTCGTTTTAGAGTACACCATGCATCCTGTGTCGCCCGGGAGAAATAATCAAGTAAAGGCCTGGCTACACTATGCGTTTTCTGCGTGCGTTTTTTGCGGGTTTGCGTATTTTACGTAATATCGTTCTGGAAAAAAACAACGATATTACGTTTTTGTGATGTTTTTTATATTAAATTTTAGTTAATGTAAGTTATTTGTATTTAACTAACTTTTGTACTAACTAACTTTTGTAACTTTTGTATTTAACTAATGTAAAAGTTATATTATTTATAACAAACGCAAACCCGCAAAAAACGCACGCAGAAAACGCATAGTAAAGCCAGGCCTTCAGCACTGAAGTGAACGTGACAACAAGGGGCAAGGATATAACCGAACAAAGGGAAATGACAAGAAAATGTCCTGAACACTCACATGGTAAACGCCGATAACCAGCGCGACGTCAAATGGGAATTCTGGTTAGGGTTAACCTTGAAGATAAAGTTAAAGTAGATCCGATTTCTTTGAATGAGAGGATTAGGAATACAGGTGGCCATCAAACTGCTTTAGAAAATACATGCCGACGATTAACTCTAGGAATTTTCACGCCAATATTTATTAAATAATAGCTATAATGAAATGACCCTTGTGTCGTCATAAATGACGTCACGCAAGGTCAACAATGCAAAAGTGAAGCATCGCAACTTGCAAGGAGTGCATGGAACCACGATTCTGTGTGGTTGAGCTAGTTTGAGATCGTTCCCGGCGCCAAAATAACAGTTTTCATTTTTCCCCATTGACTTGTAATGGTGAGGTCCGTGACCGACCTGACCTCATGTGAACTTTAGGAAAAATCCGAGATATACAAGTTGTGAGACCTCTGATGGACATTAGGCCCTAAAAGCTACATCTCCCTGTGAAAGCTCCTCTGGCACTGAGGGCGTTGCGAAGTTGCGACATCTGAAGACCGTGCAGAGGTTCACGTATGACGTCATAGGTCAGTGACCTGACCTGACCTGAAGATGCGGTTGGTGTCAAAAGATTCGGCTTGAATCAAAGGTCAGGTATGCCAAGTTTCAGCTCTTATCACCAGCGTGTTTGGAGCTATCGCAAAATAAAACCCTATGGGGGAGGGGGGGGGGGGGCAACACGCCCCTCCCCTCGACCGAGGTTTATTAGTTTTTAATTTGGGATAGCCAAATTATGATCCCTGGCTCACAATCACCGGTTTCGGCGCTCGCAACATCGAGAAACGCCTTAAATCAAGAATATTTAATTTCAAAGTTGCAGTACTTTGGATTAAGAGGAGCTAATGCATTTGAATACCCCCTCTGAATGTGTGACGTCAGCGCAGATCTAGTGATTTCAAAATATCATATAAACTTCTTTGTAAAGCAGTGGTGGTATATGCTGCTGCGCGCGCAACAACTGCCGCACTTCGAAGATACCAAATTATTGCGTCCAAATGACGTCGTAGGAACAGTGTACCTCCGAATAATAAAGAAAAGTAATTGTCTAATATCTTAAAACCCGGTGAATATTTTTCAATTAAATTTGGTAGATATTCATTTTTGCTCACTCTGAACCATGGGACATAGGGATGCGGAACCGTGGAAAGTTGCGACGGCTTCGGCTTCGGAGAAAACAATCGGCTCCGACTCCGGGTGAAATGTCATGGCGGTTCCGGTTTAGAGTAAAATGGGCCGGCTCCGCCGCTCCGACTCAGTACATCCCTTATGCGAAACAATGGCCGTCACCTGATGACCGGTCCTCAGGTTCTGGGCATGCAGTAGACGTGGGGATGGAGGAGCAGACAGGACTGGGAGGTTGATTGCGTACTGTAGAACACTGGGGATATGTATTCAGTTTTTTTTTTCACGTGATGGCCCGTGACGTACCACATGTTTTACTGCCTTGTACTGCCAAACCGAACTAGGTCAATTATTTTTTTCCTCTTAAAAAAAAGAGCCGGAGTTGCCCCTTCTTTGACGGCTCCGGCTTCGGACTATATTGTTTCAAGGCTCCGGCTCCGGACAAATTGTGCCCGCTCCGGCAGTTCCAGCTCCACACCCCCTGATGGGACATCATTTTTATGCCAACTCATTAACAGTTTTGAAGGTTGAAAGTTCAATTTAAAAGCAGTTTTCTCAAATAAAATTGTTGATTTGACTTCCTATTCTGAAGCAACTAATCGATGCTGGGGGAAGAGCAGTTTGTCCCTATTACATTAACCCGGCACCGCCTGGGCTATTTCCGTACCCACGACAGCCTGGGGGGGGGGTCGGATCCGACCCCCCCCCCTGTTATCTCGAGAACCAATGGTCGTATCGAGCCCCGCGAGGCGGCGTTCGAAAGGTCTCTACGAGACCTTCCCAAAGCACTCTTAAGATTTTAAGATTGAGGTCAACTTTCGGGTCAAGGTCAGGTCAAAGGTCAAATTCTGGGGTTTTGCATGATTAGGCTTACGGACAGCGGAATCGATAGCTGCTGCTCGAAACTCACCAAAAATGACCTCAAAGGCCTAGTGAAGGTACCATGTGCGTATAGGGGTCATACTAAGTACGGGTCAAGGTCAGGTCAGGTCACGAAAAGTCACGGTTTTCACTTTCTGCTACATGGGCGTGCGACACATGTTTTATGGCTTATTTTTCACGCCGAATCCGATAGTAATGGTTATATGTGACCCCAAGTCACTGTGCTGGTGATAAGTGTGCATTGAAAGCATAAAAATCGTTTATACCATACATAACTAAACGAGGGCTGAGAAAAAAGGTCAATTTTTCAACTTTTTATTTTTGACATAAAAATGCACTTTTCTAGACGAGCTTTGTCCCAGGAATCTAGTGGTGCCATTTGTTTTTTTTTTTTCACTTTCTTGTTTATTTGTACATCTTTCAATGCATTCGTTTACAAACCTTTGGATGTGTTAACATGCGCTTACATTGTTTACACAATCCCGCTTCCTGCAAGCGGCGGAAACTGGTTTACAGGGGTCACGTGTGACCATTACGTCGGTGACAGCGATGCACAGTGCGATCGAAGCGCCGCGACCGACGGGTGGAACGGCACCACTGCACTCGTCGGCCCACTGCCCGTCGCTGCCTGGCGGACAAAACGGCGAACGCTTAGCCAACCCCTTCGCGTGGTAGTATGTTTCGCTGACTGTCCGTCCTCGCTCCCACTGCACCGAGCATGGTCAACAGTTGGCTATATTTACGACAGAAGACATCTACCCTATTAGTACAGTCAGCTATATATCGCTCCACATTTAAGTAATTTGTTATAAACGTGATAAAACCGGGTGCATCTGGTCTTTTCCCCAAATTTCTACACTGCCATATGTAAGCTTTACCGAGCAGGAGCGCCGCCCGCAGCGGCGCCGCCGCCAATGGTCCGTTGCGCTCACACGTGCCCAGCACTATCACCGACGGCACAAGAGGCGTGGCAAGCGAGAACATTCTTTTGAATTCTAACCAAAAGGTTTTACTGGATTCGCAACTCCAAAAAATATGCAAGATGCTTTCAACGGGCCATGAACAACGATCACATTTTTCGTCGTCCCTAATACGGTATAAAAACAGGAGCCTGTTTGTAGGTAAAATCCTATGTAATAGACGTAACTGTAGCCAGCGAATTTTGAAGTCATTTGTGCTTTCATAAATACATTTAAAGACTTCTTTCCATGAGCCTGTTTGGATTTGTAGTTCGCGTTCCCATTTTTCTTGAGCTTTATTAGGAGTAGTTGTCACAGTGAGATTTATCATTTGTTTGTATGACCACTTTGCCGTTTTGTAAGTATTGTTTAATTCCTCGTATAAATCAACCTCCTGATGATTCATTGTTTGTTCGGGCCTGTTCAGTTTGCATTTCCAATCTCGTGGAATTCGTTCCAAAATAGTGTGCCAGGTAAGGAAGTGACCACAATTATACTTCCTCTGTAGTTCATCACAGTTCATGATACGCCTAGCGCTGGCATTATACAAATCTTTAATTCTCAATACGCCATTCGATAACATCCTTCTTTTCGGAATGCTGGGATGGTTATCTAATCGCAATGCCTGATTGAGCCAAAGGGACTCGTTTATGATCGACAACTCAGTTAAACTGTTACCCTGTGAGATAGTCTGCCAGGCAAGTACCGTCTCTATCCAGAAAGGATTATGCACTACATCACATAACTCTTTCTTCGCTATGTTGCATTCAAAAATACTAAGGGTATCCGTAACACTGAGTTTGCTTTTCATCACGTCTTTCCATTTCCCTCGGGTATCATCGTCAAGGTATTTCTTGACCCATGTTATTCTAAGGCTGTCGGCCTGTACTGACGGATCTGGCACTTTTAGTCCTCCAAAGTGATAGTCATTTTTCATTGTTGTTCTCTTTATCTTATCCTTGCCTTTGTTCCAAATAAAATTGAACATTATCTTTTCAATCTCTTTTAATTGCTGTTTGTCTGGTTTCTCTATTACTGACATTGTGTATACCAACTGTGACAATGCAACAGATTTAATTAGATGGACTCTACCGTATGGAGTTAAGCCAAACTTGAGCCATGGGTTTAGCGTTTTTTTAAGCTTCTTTATTTTTTCAGGATAGTTTAGGCTTGCTAAATCTGATTTCACTGGGTCGACTCGCACACCTAAATATTCTATCGGACCTTGTGTCCAACAAAGTTCCAGGTCATCACAGATCTTGTCAGTCCTATGCTTATGTTTTCCAATCCACATTGCATTTGACTTGTGCCTGTTAAGCACTAACCCAGATAATCCACCAAAGCTTTCAAACATTTCCATACACACACGTAAGGACTGCTGAGACCCATCAAGTATTAATGTTGTATCATCTGCATAGCTCGAAATTTTTACCTCAGTGCCATTAAATGTCATACCCTTAATACGCTCATCCCTACGAATTGACTGAAGGAGCGGCTCCATGCAGATGACGAACAATAAACAACTCAGGGGACATCCCTGTCTTAACCCCCTCTCAATTTTGTATGGCCTTGACAGGTGTCCGTTCATTGTTATCTGCGCACTTACAGGATTGTTCGGACATTGCGTGTAAAGCATTGAGACCCATTTTATAAAGTTCTCCCCGAAACCAAATTTGTGCAAAGCAGCTTTCAAGTAGTCCCAGCTCACACAATCATATGCCCGCTCAAAGTCACAGAACACGAACAGCCCTGGTAAGTCACGTTCACTCGATTCTCTTATGATATCAATAACCAATCTTACATTCTCGCCTATGTATCGTCCTTTTAGAAAACCAGTTTGGTCTTCATTAACCAGACACTGGATCACCTTTCCAAGCCTTATGGCTAAACTTTTTGTGATGAGCTTGTAAGCAACATTCAATAGACTTATTGGTCTTAGATTTCTTACCAGACGTTTATCCTTTCCCTTTTTTGGAATAAGTGTTGTTATACTGCTCTTGAATAGTTTTGGTACGCTCCCGTTTACAAAAAATTCCGTTGCTACCTGCCCTAATATACCTTTTAGTTCGTTCCAAAATATTTTATAGAACGCTGCAGAAAACCCATCCGGTCCTGGGCTAGAACCATTTTTCATCGTTAGCAGAGTTGATCCCAACTCCTCTTCCGTGATAGCACCCTCACACTTTTCCTTCAGCCCAGATGGAAGTTGTTCAACATCGGCAAAATAATTTAGATTGTTATCACTGCGTGAAGCAATGAAACGATATCGATCTTCAAAGTGCGTAACGCACTCTTCTAACATGTCTTTTGTTTTGTTTGAATAAGTTCCTGGTGCCGTCTGTTCTAGCTCTAACGATTCGTAAGACAAACAACCCCGATTACGTCGGATAAGATCATGGAAGTATTTCGTGCCTCGTTCTGCATTTTGCCGCCAGTTTGCTTTTGAATAGAACATATTCCTTTCGGTCCGTTGTTTGATCAATTCGTCGCGTTCCATTTTTAGCTCACTTAACTCGTTGCTGTCCCTTAATGAGCTGTCGTTATCCATTTCACTGATCTTTTTATCCATTTCCTGAAGTGCCTTGTATCTCTCTTTCTTTTTGTAACTCCCATATTTAATAGTTTCGCCTCTTACCACGCAGAGAACAGTTTGGAGCAACGTATGTTTACTCACATTATCCGTATCGTTTATACGTATTGTCTCTACAATAAGCTGCCTAATTCGGTTAACATAGTCTACGTCCAGCAAAAGCGAGTCATTAAATTTCCAGTAAGACTTCCCTACGTCATCTTCGCCTAGTTGCAAACGAATCTCAAGTCTCCTATGATCTGTTAAATAACCGTCTAAAATTTTTACTTCTGGCTTAGCCACTCGAAATAGGCAACTTGAACTTATCAAGAAGAAGTCAATTCTAGATTTACTCGGGGGGTTCTCTCGATGGAAGGTATACTGCTGCACATTGGGATTATTTACTCTCCATACGTCTACAAGGTTTCTGTGCTCCATAAATTGAAGGACAAAGTCTCGACACTTGTTGTTATTAACAACTCTACGTGCAGTGCTTAGCCGATCTACCGAGATATCGAACACAAAATTCCAATCTCCACCAATTACTAGAGTTTCACTGTTTAATTCTTCGCAACTGTTGAACAGATTCTCGAATGTGCTAACATTGTCACAGTTTGGTCCGTATATGTTTGCTAGGGTAATCTTAGACCGATTGATTACTGCTTTGACGGCAACAAACCGGCCAGCCGTACATGTCCTAACATCAACTATTTCTATTTTAGCTAATGGACTGAGCAGGATAGCTACCCCTCTGCTATTACGATCACCGTGAGAAAAATAGCATTTTCCACCCCATTCGTTTTCAATAAGCTTTCCTAGGTTCTCATCACTGTGTGTCTCCTGAAGGAAGACGACATCTGGTGCTAATCCCTTAAGCCAGGTGAAAAGTTTACGCCGCTTTAGAATACCACGACTCATTGTTCTAAGCCCGTTGACATTTAATGAGACTATATGTATTGACATTTTACGTTGCTCGTTACCTGCACGCACGCCTCCTGTACCGTCTTACCACCAACAACTCCAGATTCCATGCTCGCGCAACGGACGGCGCCACCGCGACGGCCAGCGCTCCCGCCCCAGATGCTTCCTCTCCTCGACCCCATTGCGTACACCTGTGAGTGAGAAATAAAGTCACCATCGATTCTGAGTAACCACCATCGTGGGACCATCGCTCCTGTCACCAAAACACCCCTGCGTAGCCAACAGCCGCCGGACTCAGCTCGATCAAGTCCGCCACCGCTGTCGCCGCCCGCGCAGCGACAGTTGTAAGCTCCCACCAACATGACTATCACCCCTACTTCAACCAACCAATCAACCTAAATACGTACGGCACTGACGGTGAAATTGCCGGCCGGCGCCACTTGTATTCGTGCTAAATATGAAAACAGATTATCATTGCCACCTACTTTACCGTTTACACTTTTTTAAATGTGCTTTCCTTGTAAATGTAGCTACCTTATTTTAACATCGCAAGCAAACATCGGTAAGTATTTTTTTTTTACTTTAGCTAAAGAGATGTCGGGATCATTCAACATTTTTCATCTTAAGACGCTTTAACTAAATATGTACACATGAAAAACATTTGAGACAAAAGAGCTCTGTGGAATCTATTACCGTGTCACCGTTAAATTAAACCCAAAGCAACAACAACATCGAAAATTGTTACGCTGAAACGTCAAGATGAAGCCAACAGAGAAACTAGAGAACGTGTATACTTATCAGTTTTTACTCTTCGTTAGCGTTGGCTCGAAGTGTCGAAGTTCCCACCTCTCTCCCGGATGCCGCCGCCCCTCCACTGCCGAGCACCTCCGGCGCGGCACTGGCCGGCGCGCGGCCCCGCCCCGCCGCGACCCAGGCCGCGCAGAGGCGCCGCCAGGTCCCGTCGGCTCGAGGCGCCCGCTCAGGTCACGACTCACGAGCAGAGCCGTCCGCCCCGGGATCACTTGCTGCGGCGTCGACGTTCGACGAGTTCCGCGGCTCATTCCCTCCGCGCCGGGAAGGGGACGAATCCGGACGCGATGAAGTCTCCTCAGGCTCCGGCGCCGGCCCCGTCGCGCCGATTGGTGTTTGAATCTCGAGCGACCCTGGGCCGCGCTGCGTCGAGTTCAACTCGGGTCCCACGGCGACCCGGCGGCGGGCAGGATCACGGCGTCCGCCCCGCGCCGAACCCCCGGGCCGCCCAGCTGCAGGCCGCGCAGGGGCGGCGCCAGGTGCGGGCCGCGCAGGGGCGCCGGACAGACCCGCTCGCCGCTGACCGGCGCCGGGACCTTGTGGGTTGAAGATCGTCTTCACTTGGTCCATGTTGTAGATGCGCCTCCCCGGTGACTCGAAGTTCTGTTTGCAGAACACCAAGCCTCTCTTCGTATATACTGTGTATATGCGTCTCTGTCGTTTTGCCTCCAACAGGGCATTGAAGACCGTCTGATTTGCTGGTGACAACGACTCGTTGATGAAGAGAGGTGCCAGTTCTGGCCTGGAATCGCTGGGGTTAGTGCGGCTCAGGCGTTTTTCGTACAGCTCATTTTTGCGATCGGTCTTCACAAACTTACAGATGACGGTTTGTTCACCTTGCAGTCTGTGCACTGTCTGGAAGTCGTCACCTGATATTTTGAGCTCCGGGAACCTTTTGTTTATTACTTTCACCGTCTCTGCCTCTATGTTTTCGTTGATCTTTCTCCCACCAAAATCTTGACACTTCAGGATAAGAGTATTCATTCGCCTGTTTGTTTCCATGCGGTCCACCTGTTCACTCAGTGATCTGATGGTAGCCTCTTGTTCGGCTAGTTTCTCATGCATCATTTTACATTCACTGCTCCTTTCAAAACATTCCACCTCCAGAACCTCAATTCTCTTTTCAAACGCTTCAAACTTTCTTTCTATCTGAGACAGCACTTTCCCTATTCCATCTTCAACGATTTTCTTTACCGCAATCAACGACTCACCAGCCAGGACGCATGAGTGGACAGGGTCATCAGCGTCCTCGTCTTCCTTGCTGTCACGCTTGTGTTTCTTGGATTTTCTTTGTTCTGCACGCGAACACGTCGCCTTCCTCAGCAATGTCGGCGGACCTTTACTGGCGGGTCTCGCCTGATCTTTTCCGGTGGCGCTGTCCTCAGCGTCGCCAAAAACAGAGTCCGCGTCTGACGCCGCCGTGTCCGACAGCATAGACATGGCGTGAAGATCGCCGGATGCCACTTTGTTTGCTCGAACACTTGATCAAACACTTTCTTGATCAAACACTTTCTTCAGCCTGCCCGTCTGGTACTGGGCGCCGGCCGGCCACCACCGCTCACTGGCCGCCCCTCACTCCGCTGACATGCCGAGCCCCGGGGCGCACCTCCGACCGGTCCGAGGGTCAGGCCGCGACTGGTGCCATTTGTTTTCACATGCGATGTTCAGAAGTGCCTCTAATTCACGAAAATGCTTATGACGTCACCATGCCCTATGCATGTTGGAGCTATTTTTTACAATTTGGGGGTCAAAAATCAAGATAGAAAGTTGAAATTTGGGACATCTAATGTTCTAACAGAGCTCTATAACATATATTCCGGTTTTTTTGGAAATTCTCAAAATTTTGGATTTTATTAGCTGTTTTCCAAAAAATGTAGTTTTTTGAATTTTTAGGGGTGAAAAACGCATTTTATGGAAAATCCGAGATAGCCATTTTAAAGAACTCGTTAAGCTGCGTTTATTCATGTCCTTAATTTGCAAATTGCTTTAAACCCTGATTTTTGGCGATTTTTTAAACATTTACCACTTTTTGACAAAAAATTGATTTTTTTTCTTAAAAATTACACAGAAGACGTCAAATTGATGGGGAAGAAGGTATGCCAAGTTTCAAGTTGATAGCGTAAGCGGTTCTTGAGTTATTCAAGAAAAACGGAGGGGGGGTCGGATCCAACCCCCCCCCCAGGCGGTCGCGGGTTAATCCGGATAAGGCAGTGAGAAATTGTACCAACACGTATACATACCTACCCCAGGCATCCACGGTGTGCAGTTCAAGCCGACAGCAGTCATGCTCCCGCAGCAGTCACAGCTGGGATTTCCAGCCACTCAGCACACTCAGAATGGGGAGGTGCCCACTCGTATTGCGCTGGTTTCCTGCCAATCTTGACAGCATACTCCAGATCTGGGAATGTTGAAACAAATACAAATAAGTAAAAAAAAAGAAAAGAATACATCTACACCTTTTTATGCGCAATTTCAAAAAGTTAAAGACCAAATTCAAAACGTTCACGTGCATTTCGAACATAAACTTTTTGAATTTGGTCTTTACCTTTTTGAACTTGCGCCTAGAAAGGTGTAGACACTAGACTGACATAAACGAGCATAAAACTGAGTCTAGTCAAAGGAAACTGGAGGACTAGGAGCATATGTCCAGTGACATCATCATAGTCTACATATTTTGTCAGTCACAACCTTCATACATTTACCCAAGCATAAACTAACGTACATGTGTAGCAGGCATCTTACATGTAGTCAATGCTTTGTGAAAAGTATGAAGAAGTAGTATGCAGTGCTCTAGCGAGGAACATCTTGATATATGTAGTTTGGTTTTCAAATGACCTTTTCCTCGATAATTAATTGAAAATGCAATAAAAAGCAAATATTATATTGTTTGGCAAATTTTCGAACAACAGTTAATATCAAGCCACATGAAACAATTGTCAATTGTTTCATGTGGCTTGAGAATGAACTGCGTTCGAAAATTTGCCAAACAATATAATATTTGTTTTTTATTGCATTTTCAATTAATTATCGAGGAAAAGGTCATTTGAAAACTAAACTACACTTTGTGAAAAGTCTCCATGATCCAGTTCTTGAGACATTTACATGAATATCATTTTAAGTTACCTACGCATTGTAGATGTTAAGTTTGTAGTTTGTTAGGTTGTATGTTAGAAGGTAAGCTTAGGGGAAGTTTGATTGTTTACCTAATTCTAAAAAAATGAATAATTAGGAGACTTTTATGATCAATTTCATATAAGTATCTCAAGAACTGAAGCCAAGCAACTTTCTTCAAACAGTTGGCAGCATGTAAGATGCCTGCTATAGTAATACCCAACCTACATACCTACAACCCACCAACCTACAACCTCACAACCTTAAGCCATGGATGGATACTTCATCCATGCTTAAACCTATGCAGACCTTTTGTATATGTACTAAGTTCAACCATCACTGTAATCGTCTCTTTGAACACAGCACGAGAATTGCTGGCTGAATTACTGAGGAAACTGGATGGCGAACATTTATTTCACAGACGATCAACTTTAATCAAAATTATTTCTACCTGGTTCCAGACTCCAGTGTCCTAGAATTAGTTGATTTCTGTGGGAAATGACATTCAAAAGAAGACAATTTTCCACTCTCAACTTCAATAAAAAAGAGCATTTCCATAGATGGTCTAAACAACATATTGATTCACACATTAGAAGGTACATCCTACTGCATTTGTGAGGAAATGCATGCTATCAATTCATTTTCCTTCCATTTTTACCACCATCTGTTTTTTTTTTTTAGGTTTGCCGGACCCAAAATTTTCCACTCTCTTCCCCTGTCCACTGAATAATTTTCCCCTCTGACACCCAAGTAAAAATGTAATTTTGAGTCACTGTTTGGTTCCTATTTTCCCAAAATCGCATCTCGTATTTACATTTACAACCTTGCAGGGATACTTATTGGTAAGCCACACTTTGATTAACATAACTGCATTTTATCATTGTTAAAATCTTATTTTGAAATTATTATTCATAGCTCCAATACTGATACAAAGTGCACTCACCAGTTTTCTCAGTTAAATCAGTCAGCAATTTTCATGCTGTGTTCAAAAGACGCTTACAATGAGGGTCAAACTTTGAAGAAAAAAAACTACAATACCAAATAGCCATTTTGCACCCTAGGCTCTAAACTAAATAAGAACCCTGTCACATTCTGGCACTGAGCCAGACTGGGAAAATACACATTATGCCAAATATCTCTGGCGTAGTGGTGGGATTGCGCCGAAAAATTGAGCGCATGTCTGGCATAATTTCACATGCACCAAATTCAGTGCATGGTGGCCGCTGAATTTTTTGGCGCAGGGCTGCAGCAGAATTTTAGGTATTTTTCAAGCTGAGCTCCTAACTACAATTGTGACACTGTTGATACAAACATGCAACAACAGAAATTTTAGGTTTTAGGTTAGGTTAGGTTGTAGGTTTGTAGGTTTAAGGTTGTAGGTTGGTAGGTTGTAGGTTGTTAGGTTGTAGGTTTGTAGGGTGTGGGTTGGTTGTTTATAGGTAAGTAGGTAAGGTTAGGTCAGGTTTGATTTTTTCTTTTATTTGCTAGGCATATAAGATCATTTTTGGATTGAGGATGTCAAATAATGTATGAATATGAAAAAATTATCCTTGAAATCTACTCAGGACTTTATCTTGACATTTACCAAATTTTACTGCGAATGGTGGTCACCAGATATTTCAGCACGCTGGTCAATCTAGCAGCAGACTCGCCCTGCGAGCTGGTCTGAAGAGGGTCTGAACTTGCCACAGCATGACGCTAGTGTGACACGCGCATTGTGGTATTGGGTCTTCATGGGAACATCAACTGATTCAGATTCTCAAACAGGGGAGAGCGTCCGAGGCCCCAGAACATTCCTGGTTGATATAGCCTTCGTCGGTAGGTAGATGTGCACATGCTTTATTGTTATGTAGAAGTGGCGGTAAATATTTACATAAAGTCCGATCCATATTTCAAGCATAAATTTTGCATATTCTTACGTTATTTGACATCCTGAATGTAGATATGATGCTTACATGCGGCGGAAAACAGTGCTACCATATTAAAAATATTTGCTACCATATTTGGGGAAATGTTGGGAACCAGGGTTTTTGGGTGGGGGAGGAAATACAATGCCGTAAGAATGGTTATGAAAGTTGGGGGAAACTGTTGGGAACCGGGGTTTTTGGGTGGGGGAGGGGGAATCGGGGTTTATGGGTGGGGAGAGAAACCCCGGTTCCCAACAGTTTTCCCCAACTTTCATGACCATTCTTACGGCATTTTATTCCCTCCCCGACCCAAAAACCCCGGTTCCCAACATTTCCCCAAATACGGTAGCAAATATTTTTAATATGGTAGAACTGTTTTACGTCGCATGTAAGCATCTTATCTACATTCAGGATGTCAAATAACGCAAGAATATGCAAAATTTATGCTTGAAAAGTGGATCGGACAGATAAAATTTACTTACCTCTAATCTAGTTCACCGTGGTTTCGAAAAATACGCTGGACGCGTTCCTCGTTGCGGTACGCAACAGAAGCTAGTTCGTATTCCTCCCACTTGCACCCGGAGCACAACGAACCACCCGGCACGGAAGCCATGATCCAACTAACAGACTGGCGGGAAAGCGGAAAGCACTGGAAAGCACCTGCTAAAACTGGTTCAAACCAGTTTGCTCAAACGGAAACGGAAGTTTCTGCTCTAGATTGCGGGTACGAATGGAAAGAAGTTTACGTAAGGTCATAGCTATTAGGCATATTTGATAGAAAAGATATCATAATTATATTATTTGAACATAAAAAATATAAAAAAAATCATCAAAAAGCAATTTAAATGTAAAAAGCATTACTTCTTCTCTATTCAAATTGTTTGATGAAAGTGACGTCAAAATAACAAAACACGAAAAAAATGTTTAAAAAATTGGAGTTTTGTCGGGTAGGATAGGAAAAAAACACGACAAAAATTGTCAGAACCTAATCTAACCTGACCTAACCTGACCTACTGATTTTTGCCTACCCGGGGATAAGGAAACAGTTGCTCGCATGAATAGATTGCAAGCAATGGTAAGTCAAATATTTTTAGGTTAAGTGGTTGTGCATCAGGCCTCAGGCCTTCGGCCTGAGGCCAGATACACAACCACTTAACCTAAAAATATTTGACTTACCATTGCCTGTAATCTCTCCTAAGGCATTGCCTTCGGCACTGCACTGCTTCGCCACGATCATTTTCATGACGTCACTTTCATAATGAGATTCAATAGCGTAATGTTTTCACTCAACCTTGGAGTTTATTCATTCGATCCATCTCACATGGCGCAAACGGCTGGTGGAGTGCGTTGACGGCGGGTGTCGTGGGATGGTGGCCGGCGGCGACGGTAAATATTGCGCAGTTGCTTTAAAACTTGGTTGCGCCATTAATAACTATCAGATATGGAATCAGGAGCTCAAAATACATCGAGTGGTGTGGTTTTTAAAATCACCTTGTTGATCGGACCTTATGTATATAAATACCGAAGTGGCTTACTTCGGCACAAGTAGGCACAGAGGCGGATCCAGCTCAGAGGTTTGGGGGGGGGGGCAAACCATAAAAATTTATCGATTCTTTCCATGCATCATCCATAGGCGTAATGTTAAAATCATGCCGTTTGGGGGGGGCAAATGCCCATTTTGCCCCCCCCCCCCCCTGGATCCGCCACTGAGTAGGCACCAAACTTTCAAGGCAAATGATGCAGAAATTTCACCGCAAAATTGCTTGCATCGAATTTCGGCACATGAGGGTCTCACGGGCGTCCGGCGTAGTGTATGGATGTTTTCCAGTCTGGGCACTGGCACCAGCACTGAGAAGCGGCGTACCTAACAATCATTTGACAGGCGAATTGAATGATCTTGATCTAATGCGAAAAAAAAAAAAACAGGACAAACAGCATGACAAGTGAAATACGTACCTTTCTTCAGCGGTTCAATCTTATAGATCTCATTCTTCGATCAACCCGCCACAACAAACACGTGTCGCGACACAATCCATCACAACAAATCGGAAACTAGCGTCACGCAGCGCCGCCTGATTTAACAAATGTTTTTAAAATAAATTATCGCTTTTACCATATATCTCACTTTAAATAATAAAATATTTTTGAAATAAATATAAATGAAAAGTTCATTTAAAATTATAATGTAAATTCAAATAGGTAGAGCTAAAAATTAGCCAATAATATCGGGGGGAATTGGCCAGCAAATAGTTCAGCGCTTGTCACATGCATGATGCAACCATCATGTGGCCAATACAACTGAGACGACAGATGCTGGTAAAAAGCAAGCGAAAACAGGGACGTACTAAAGGGGGGTGGACCGGAGCCCCCACAGTGTTTTCGGGGCCCGGGATGGAGTCGGGGCCCCGCGGGCCGGGGGCCCCACGTTGGCCGGAGTCGCGTCAGAGTCTAGGGAAATACGCGGGAGTCCCTGGGGTCACGTTGGGACGGTCGGGGTCCTCCATAGCAGCTTCCCCCCCCCCCCAACTCTGGGGCCGTGCAGGGGCGGTGCGCCCACAACTTTGAGACGAAATACTGCACTTTTTTTGCAAATGTTTCCTTTTTTGTTGACAAAGCCAAGGGACGAAAAATCAGTGGCCTTAAAAACCGGTGAGAAAACTAGAGTTGGGGGTACCCCAGGCTGATCTCTATTATGGTGTGCCCCCCCCCCAGTCTGAAAGTAGTTCCCGCGCCCCTGCCCTGGGGCCCTCTGACCGGACTGACAGCTGCAGGGTCCTTCTTGCTGCCTGGGGCCGCCTGTGGATGGCCGCTGGTGTCTGTGTCTGACCGCGGCCCCTCTGACTCCTCAGTGGAGGGGGCCCTCTATTATAGGTGAGGGCCTTCTGTCATGGGTGGGGCCCCCTGTGGAGGGGACTCTTTGGAGGGGGTCCTCTGTGGAGGGGGCCCGGGATTCCTCTGCCCCCTTAGCTGAATCCTAGGTATCGTACTGGGGGGTCGTATCAACCCAACTCTCCGTGTTATGAGAAATGCCCCGCCCATGATGCGAAAGTTAATGGACTCTGTAAAGGGAGTTTTGTATGGTTTCAAAAATACACTTTTTCGGGGGTAAAATATACACCCCTTAAAACACCATCGTCTTCGCTTGACACGCTATTAAATACCCTTAAAAGTATATTGTACTCTGTAAAGAGAATTTTATAGGGTATCAAAAATACACCCTTTTAAAAGGTTTAATATATACACCCCTTAAAACACCCTCATCCGCTTGACACCCTATAAAAAACTCCTAGAAAATATAACGGACTCTGTGAAGGGGGTTTTTAAAGGGTGTCAAAAATACACCCTTTAATGGATAAGGTGTTGACACCCTCCATGACTCCCCTATTTCTCCTTGACACTCTGAAAATACACCTTGAAAAGAGTCGTCATTGGAACAAAACTCACTTTCAAGAGTCATGTGACCCGTAAAAGGGTCTTTTAGAGAGTGTATACACCCTTAAAAACTCCCTTTATTTTTTATAGGGAGTTTTTATTTTTCTCAGTGCACTTTTGGTAACTTGTTGGAACCCTTTCGCAAAATTTTCATAACTCATTCACAGTGTCCCAAAATTTGTCAATTTGGGTGGAACAAGACATCCAAATGAAAACAATTTTCCACTCCCACCTCCAACTTTCAAGAGCAATTTAACACTCATGAAAGAGCATCTGCTTGCATGATCGCATCAGATTCTGCCATTGTACAGAAAAGTGTGCAATTTTTCCTTCTTCTGTTCTTTATTTTTTTTTTGGGGGGGGGGGGGCTAACCTTATCAAGAATATACCACCCTCATCCCTTTTTTTGGAGAGGAATTTTCCCCTCTAACATCCAAGCATTAACCCGCGCCCCGTTGGGCTCTGCCGAGCAACGCGCCCCGTTGGGGGGGGGCATTTTGGCCCCCCCCCTAAGATCTCGAGAACCACGCAACCTACGACAAGCGGCAAACGATGTTAGATAGCCCTATCAGGGAACTACCTTGTGACCCAATTTTATTGACCTAGGTCAAACCGATGACGTCACAGGTCAGGTCAAAGGTCCAATTTTCACCGTTTACAGGCATTTCAAGAAATGCGCTGTAAAATCGAGTAAGATGCATTTCATTGAAAATCATCGATGGGGAAATGTTCTTCAAACACATATTTTGCTAGTTGAGGTCACTGATACCAGGTCAGGTCACAGAGGTCAGGTCACTGGGGGGTCACAATATGAAAGTGTCTTGTGATACATGTTTTATGGTCCATTTTACATGACAAATGCGATTATGTGGGTCAGGCAGCCTTTGGGGCCAGCTTAGGTCACGTTTTGGTCAAGGTCAGGTCAAATTAGGTCAAATTTCAAAGTTGATATTTTTGCATAAAATGGGTATCAACTCGATGCAGCTCGTCACGGGGAGTTCAATGGTGGTCTTTGTTTTGCCGTAAGAGGTCTAGAATCGCAAAAAATTGAGTTCAAACATTTGACGTCATCATTTTTGAACAGTTTTTTTCACTATAACTTGGCCAAAAAACGAGATATCGATCTGAAATTTGGTATGTATATAGAAGAGCGCGGGGAATATCACATATATTCCGGTTATTTCGAAATTTGGGAAAATTTTGGATATTTTTTAGTTTTTCTAAAAAAAATCAATTTTTTGAATTTTTTTGGGTCAAAAACCCAAAATTTTGAAACGTCGAGATAGCAGTTTTGTAGCGCCGCTTTTTGTCTACTAGAACATATAAAGAACTTTGAAATTGCTTGATAACTGTAGATTTGGTGAGCGTTTCAAGATTTCATGTTTTTTGCTCATTTTTGCTCGAACATGACCTCAGTTTGACCTCAATAACTCCTGACCTAAGGTGACCTAAGACTTAAAATTTCGTGTGAAGGTGTCAAATTGATGCTCGGGAAGGTACTGAAAATTTGGCGGCGCTGCGCGCCGCCGTTGTTTTGCTATTTAGGAAAAACTACAGGGGGGCCAAAATGGCCCCCCCCCCAAACGGGGCGAAGGTTAATATAATTTTGTGACACTGCAGTCATTCGACACTGCCCTTTTGTAAATTATTTGGAACCCTTTCACAACATTTTCATAACTTGTTTGAAGTGATTCTTTCATAACTACCTTTGACATCAGCTTCCCAAGTATGTATTGATCTTCCCTTTTTAACATTAATGTAACAAGTAGTGCCTACTAAATTTATTAGTATGCCATTACCACCCAATGTCATTACAACATGCTGCTGAAATCAGAACATGTGTCACTCATGTGCAGTTTCAAGAATTGTTGTGGTGGCTCTGCAGTCTGCAACCCACTTCATTAAACGGCTGCTTGTTACCTCCTCAGATAGTAGGCATATGCTTCTAACCTGCATATATTAATTCAGGCTGCTTTGAAAAATTGACTTTCTTTGAAATTGGTATCCCATTTCTCAAGTACCTAGATAATATGCTCTCTTTCTGGGCTGATTCATAGTAGTGACAGTGTCAGTTATCAGTTTGTATTTATTGTTTTGCAAATTATAATATTACCATCAGGCTGCTCACGCATAAGTGTGAAGTTTCACTGGTGGGGACCGAAATTCCTCATAATACCTATTTACCTAGGGCTAAGGGGTTTTGATATGAGCCTTCTGGTGAATGACAGTGATACTGAAGAAAATGTTTTTGTGACAATTTGGCTTTTCTTTCCAGATGAGTGCGACACCTACGTGCATCAACGTTAAGTGGACCTAAAGGACATCGTCAGCACCGAGATTTGCCAGCTGGATACGCAGTGGGGCTACACGCAATGGAGGCACGCGTACCACTCGTCCTAGACAAAGAAACGTCCTCCGTGCTTCCGACGAACTTCAATCGGCGCGAAATTCCTAAACATCGAGTCACGAGTTTATTCAGATTAAAATAGCATGCCGAGGAAAAATCACTGTTCGGGACGAAAAGTGGAGTTCAGTAATTTAGATAAAGCCGGCCGTTACAAAATCATATTGTTCTTGTTTTTGCCCTCCTGCCATGGATTTCCTCGGCCTCCAAAGCGGGATGCAGCTGCGACTGCTACTTCTTAACCCTCGCCGGACCTATTGGTTTTCTACACACGCGCCGGCCGAGGAGGGGGGGGGGGGCGGGTACGACCCCCCTCGCCGTTTCGCCCCTGGTGGAGCTAGCGCGTCGCGGAAAAAGCGAGCGTGTGCGCCGTTACGAGACGCAGAGATTGGTACCCGATTTTAAGGTTCTGGGTCAACCGGTGACCTCTGAGGTCAGGTCAAGTGCCCCAAGGTACGGTTCAGTTTTTGGTGAATAACTTCGCAAAAAACGGCCGCAGAGCGCCGATTTTGGCAGCATCGTGTTCGCCTCGCTCAGGCGCGTCGAATGATATACTTTTTGTCCGGGTCAGGTCAAAGTCAGGTCAGCAACCCCAGGTCACGAAGTTGGTCGAAAGAGGTCATGTCGCATATCATTCGATTCGGCAGGCCTTCCTGAGTCCATTGGTGGCTTTCTCGACTCGCTACCTCAATTTGATCAAGAGTTATTGACGAAAAACTAATATGACCTTGATGACGTCATAAATGACGTCACGCAAGGTCAACATTGCAAAAGTGACGCATCTAACCCTGCAAGGAATGCATCAAATCACGATTTTGTGTGCTTAAGATAGTTGGAGATCGTTCCCGGCGCCAGAATAGCAGTTTTCATTTTTCCACATTGACTTATAATGGTGAGGTCACGAAAATGACCTGACCTCATATGACCTTTAGGAAAAATCCGAGATATACAAGTTGTGGGACTCATAATGGATACTAGATTCTGCAAGTTTCATTTCCCTGTGACATCTCCTCTGGCAGTGAGGGCGTTGCGAAGTTGCGACATCTGAAGACCGTGCAGAGGTTCACTTATGACGTCATAGGTCAGTGACCTGACCTGACCCAAAAATGCGGTTGGTGTCACAAGATCCGGCTTGGATCAAAGGTCAGGTATGCCACGTTTCAGCTCTCTATCGCCAGCGTGTTCGGAGCTATCGCGAAAAAACCCTATGGGGGGGCGGCACCCGCCCCCCCCCCCCCTCGGCCGGCGAGGGTTAAGTGTGTAAAAGTCATGAACCTATAGGACGATAAGTCGTGATCTCGATTAACTTCGCCACGAGGTTGCGAACTTAATGAAAATGTTTCTGTCGGTGTTCTTGTTGTCCATGATCGGCCCGTTTTTTCTTCGTATTCAGTTATTTCATGGATTTAAAACCCTCGTCCGCACATGGGGGGGGGGTTGCCACTCCCCCCAGGTAGTCTTTCTGCTCTGCACTCAACATTTTTAGAGTTAGAAGGATGAGTTTTCGAATAGCTGCTCGTCTATCCTTTCTTGATGTCCACTAGTGATGTCATTTTCCAAAAAATGTCTGACCGATACCGACCGAAACCAAAATTTGGGAAAAATTTCCGACCGAATACCGACCGATAACATCCCAAGCCAAAATTTGACCGAAATTTGACCGAAATTCTATTTATTAATATAAGAATAACCAGTAACCTCATAATATAAATCAGAAATAGGAGCCAAAAGGTTATATTTAAAGTTATCGAATATTTCGCTCCTGAAGCTTCGTCAGCGATAATTACAGAAAAACATACACGTTTTAAACATGGAACAACAAAGAACACTGCAGAATAAATAGCAAACTCATGCTACACTTCGCAAGGGACCGACATTTTTGGCGAAGTTTGAATAGGTACAATATGAATGTATGTATACAGTGTACGTATTTACAATATACACGTATATAGGTACAATAAACAACAAATATTGTTTATTGTACCTATATACGTGTATATTGTAAATACGTACACTGTATACATACATTCATATTGTACCTATTCAAACTTCGCCAAAAATGTCGGTCCCTTGCGAAGTGTAGCATGAGTTTGCTATTTATTCTGCAGTGTTCTTTGTTGTTCCATGTTTAAAACGTGTATGTTTTTCTGTAATTATCGCTGACGAAGCTCCAGGAGCGAAATATTCGATAACTTTAAATATAACCTTTTGGCTCCTATTTCTGATTTATATTATGAGGTTACTGGTTATTCTTATATTATTATTATTCATCATGAGCCTCAAGCAGAGTTTCAGCTTTTTAAGAAGTATCGAAATTCTATTTGCTTTACTCTACCCCAAAATTAAAATATTTGGTAAATTCTGATGGAAAATAATGCAAAATGGCATTTCAGTCCAAGTTCAGTCAATTCTTAGCCACTGCAAAATACATTTTGTGGTAGAAGTTACAATACATTGCTGAGGGTAGCAACACATGGACCTCAGCATTTCACAGATTTGGTTAATTAGAATTGTCAAGAATGTACTGTGGTCAGGGGCGTCGACGCGTAAGGAAAACTGGTCCGACTTTTTCTCGGGGGGCCCCCACCGGTGGGGGCCCCCAGGGGCCCCCGTGGCCGCAGCAGGGCCCCCCGAGAGCCCCAACAGGGGCCCCCCGCGGCCGCAGAAGGGGACCCCGCGGGCCGCAGCAGGGCCCAGCGGTGTCTAGCAGGGCCCCAGAGGCGCAGCAGGGCCCCCCGAGCCGCAGTAGGGCCCCCGCGGTCTGCAGCAGGGGCCCCCGCGAGCCACAGCAGGGCACCGCCTAGTCGAAAAAGTGGTCCGACTAGTCGGAAAAGTCGGACCGGTGTCGACGCCCCTGACTGTGGTCTATGTAAGGAAGAATGCTCATTCATGTTGCAAAAGCACGATCAATTAGTAAGTCAAATGGTTGGTAATATGTATGTTCATGACAACATTCTCTAGGAGATAAGGCGGAATCAAAACACCACAAAACACATCAAAACTGCTTGGAAACTTGCCTTGAGTCTTGAGATGTGCAGTCTGAGATACTCTACAAAGAATTTGACACTGAAAATCCAGCTGAAAAGGCAGGTATTAGGTAGCTCTGAGCTTGAATTTTGTCCCAAAAATGAAATGAAAATTCATTAAACAGGCACTTTGTCTTATCTCTTGTTAATCTTATCTTTACAAGAAAACAAAATATGCAGACAAAATTAATACAGTGGCGCCAAAGTGGCGCAAAAAGTAATAGAAGAACCAAGGATTGACTTTTAAGATCCTCTCTTCCCTAACGAAAGGATGTATGATGATGACGTAATATTTATTTATATGCCGTTTTGGTCGAATTATTGAGGGGAAATTAATTTTCTTGTAGTGAATTACACTCACAATGTTGATTTCATTAGAATTCAATATCGTGTTGGATCATTTACGTCAATAAAATAATTCACGAGGCAGCATGTAACGATCCAAAACTTTTTTTTGCAGCAACTTAATCAGCTGGTTTAAAGTCTCTGTTATGGCGCATCTGTTTCGAAATCCTTCCTTGTGTTTGGAATGTGGAAGATTCCAGAAATCGGACGTGGGCCGAATATGTAGTTTTTGTCAAGATTCCTATGTTTGTATGTTGTGGTCATCTAGATTTCAAACATTTGGTTGGTACCTGCAATATTTATGGAGAATGTGGAATCAATGTGGAATAGTAGAACACCTGTGAAATGTAAATTTGATCACTGCTAAGTGCTAAGTGCTAACTGCCCAGTCTTCAGAAACACATTTCAGTAATTCAAGTTATTTTTGTCCTTGCATTTTTGATGACTGTATAATGATTTTTTGTAGGCAATACTTCTTTGATTACAGGTGAAATTTTAACAGTTAGACTGGAATAGAGTTTCAAAATTGTGTGTACTTGTGGGGTCAACTGAGTCAAAATCAGCCTGCTTGGCTGCTTGTTTGTAGTTGTGGTTGGACAATGGGTGGCTGCTGCCTGCTGGGTGGGATGGCTAATGAAGATGTCAAAATGTGGCATTTGGCATTTGGGGGAAATTTTGCAACTTTATCATTAACATCCCAATAAATTTCATTTTAACTAGGCAAAAATGGAATACTCTCTCTTTTAGAAAATGGTTTCACTGGCAGGGTGACCGAAAGTGTCCGATTTTTGGGGGGCCTGACCGACCGATTACCAAATCGGTCAGCATATATTTTCGGTAACCGAAATTTTCGGTAACCGATTGACACCACTAATGTCCACTGAAAATTTCAAGTTTCTGTGATTTTTGGTTTTGGAGATATGACCTTGTTTTTCAGGTCATGTCATGACCCAAATGGCCAATTCTCAACATCTTGCGTTTGCACTGGGCCTTGTGAGCTTTTGACACCCTGATTTCGGCCTTTTTGCCAGTCTTACCTCCCACCTATCATGGGACATGTTGTTCGACGATGTACAGGGGTCAAGGTCAGGGTCAAGGTCAACCTAGGTCATCTAAGATAATTGCGTTTTAGGCAAGCTGAATTTACTTTTTGTGATTTTTTTTTTTTTGACTGCATTTTTGGTAAAAGCTTCTCAGATCATGATTTCATGTAATATGGACCCAAAGACAATCGGTGCACACATCAGTATACACACAGACACACACAGACATACAAACACATATAATTGACCTTGATCTAACTTGACCTGAAATGACCTCAGCAGCAAAATTCTGGTCGGGTAGTGTGACAAAGAGGTTCTAGCTGGCTTGGCACCAGAAAACAGCATCGTCATCGGTATTTGATAAGCAGCGCACTTGATATCCAACGGTGACCCAAAACAGCAACATTTTTTAGCTTGACCTGATCTGGAAGGTCAATCATGAGCCGAACCGCCGCCGCGCCGCCGAGCCGAGCGCCGTCCGCGGTCGCGGGACCCTGTCGTCCCCTCTGACCCGGCTGGCCGGCCGGCGCGGCAGGGCGGCTCCCTGTTTGCGTAGGACCGGCCCAGGTCCGGGCCATTATGTGGGGCACGCACGTGCGCGCCCGGCGTGTGTGTCTTCCGGGTGGAGCGCTGGACGCCCGGGCCATTTTTAGCCTTTTCTGTGTGCTCTGACCGTCCTCAACGCGTCTTGTTTTCACCCCCTGTCGCCGTATATAAACTAGCTGTAAACACCCCCGGCCCTCACTTCACCTTTCGACTTCGACGGGGACACTGCGCTGCCCCTAGCTCTCTTCCCGGTACGTTTCGCTGCCTTGTCCACCAAATATAGTGAACTAGAAGACAAAGTGTGTGAGAAGCCCGAGTGAGAAGTGAAACAGTGTGCGGTCTACACACAGATGAGATATTCGACGGAGATGCGGCAGGCGTATCGGTTCCGGTGACCAGATCTACTGACTATCCTTTATTCATCCTAAAACATTCCTAAAACTCTCTGAGAAGGGGGTTCCTTTGTCGTCGGCATCCGGCGCTCTATATTTAGGCCCTGACATACTCCCTGAGAGGGGGGTTCCTTTGACGTCGGTATCCGGCGCTCTCATATTTTAGGCCCTAACATACTCCCTAAGAAGGGGGTTCCTTTGACGTCGGTATCCGGCGCTCTCTTATTTAGGCCCTAACATACGCCCTGAGAAGGGGGTTCCTTTGCCGTCGGTATCCGGCGCTCTTTTATTAGGTTCAAATATACTTCCTGAGAAGGAGGTTCCTTAGTCGTCGGCATCCGGCGCTCTATCCTGTATCCAATATTTAGTTGTATCTTAACTAGGTTAACGTGATAGTTATTATATTCATTTTCCCAATTTTCCCATTAAACCATTTTCCTCCTGGATCTCGGTCACCAAACAACCAGATGCTGTGCGATGCGCGAAGAAATACAGTCCACACCATGAAAGGAGATTCGAACGAAAGCGTCGCCAACAAAGCTGACTCAAGCTGGTGCAGTATAAAATCTGGCCTGTCAAACTTGTGGCCACACTGAAAAAATATAAAACACTGGTCGGGTGTTTTATGAGTGTATTATGGGTGTTAAGCACCATTAATGGTGTATCATGACACTAATAGCAGTGTCATTACCCCGTTCAACACCGTTATTGGTGTAATGGCATTGCTTGAACACGGTTTAAGGTGTCACATGACACTTGAAATAACACACTTGGGGTGTAATCGAGGTGTCTCAACTCCCATCCAACACCTTTTTTGGTGTTACAGAGAAAACATAACACCCGTTAGGTGTACTGAGTGTGCCATGTCATCCCTTAAACACCGTTTAAGGTGTCACACGACACTTGAAAAGCACACTTGGTGATTGGGATGTACCCATTTTTAAGTGGCAGTGTTTCGGGGATGACTAACACCGTTCGTATTCTCTTGGTACTTCATGTAGTTATAAATGTTATTGTTTAACTGGGACAGAGACATTCTAGCATAAAAATATTCAAATTACCAGCTTCGTTTATTAGTTACGGGAGCTTTCGAAAGACGTTCGTCTTTCTTCGTCAGCCTGTCTTTGCAGTGTCAGACACCCTTGAAATTCCCTATGGGTGCAGTTGGGTAGATGGCGCTGCTGTGCTGTATGGTGTACAGAGTTTGCATTTATATTCTAATGGATTTGCTTCAACTACATCAAATAAACAATTCCACGATAATAAATAAATAAATTCATATACAATACTTCAAAGAAAACGCGTCGGGAAAATATTGGGAACATAATGCAGCCCTAGTAGCCCATGTTCAACCGTTGGCTTCCATGCGGCCGGCCGCCATACTAGTTTGAAACGTGCGCGACTGCGGGCGGAGGCGCTGGTGGGATTACGGTGTGTTGGGAGTATAAGTGTGTGCAAGTGAGTTAGAATAGATCGTGAGTGGTGTCTTGGTACTCGAAGAGCTCCAGTTTTAGCAAAGGTGAGCTATTCTTGGCTAGCAACGGCACTGCTGCGGATTCCGAAAGACATGGTACTGGCCGCCTGGGGGGGGGGATGGCGGCATACTCCCAATAGGGGTTCTTTAACCCGCGCGGGGCTGGGGTCTCCAGCCGAACGCGCGGGGCTGGGGGGGGGTAAATTTTACCCCCCCCCTGTTATCTCCCGAACTAATGGTCCGATTTGGAAAATTCAAACGCCAATCGAAAGCTCTCATCACGAACTACTAAAAACATGTACTTAATTTAAAGTTTGAGGTCAAGGTCAAGGTCAGGTCAAGGGTACAAATTGCAAGTTTCTACAGTATCGGCCTTGCACCGTAGTTGCCGAAGAATGGAGTCATGGGCTGAGACTGATCGCCCAAAACGTGTTCTTAGGCTACCAAGGCAATATTCGTTGCATACAATATCATTCAGAGGTCAAGGTCAAGGTCAGGTCAGGTCAGGTCAGGTCACCAAAAAACAAAATATAGAAAAGGGCATGTGCGACACATGTTTTATGGGTCATTTTACTCATAGAATTCAATAGGCACACTCAATAAGTGATATGGACCACCTCTGGATGAATTTCAGGTCGAGGTCAGGTCAAGGTCAGGTCAAGTGAGGTCAAATTTTGAAGTTGGTTGTTAAGGCCTAAAAAGGTGTCTATCTGATGCAGTTTTTCACGGCAAATCGAATGGTGCTATTTTTGTTTCCGTACGAGGTCTATAACTTCCAAAAAAGTCATTTTTTCAAAAATTTTGTGTGTCGTGACGTCATAAAATTTTGAATAACTCCCACATTTTTGAACCGATTCTTCTAAAATTTGGTATGTAGGTGCACATATACCACTTCTCTGACATATATTCCGGTTTTTTCGATAGACTCAAAATTTTGGATTTTATAATGATTTTCCCAAGAAAGTCAGTTTTTTGAAAAAATTTAGTCCAAAATCCAAAATTTTCAAAAAACCGAGATAGCCATTTTATAGACAAAGTAAAATTACGTATAACCTTTTTGTTACGTCTTGATTCCTTTAAAAATGAAGATGTTAGCGGCGTTTGAACTTTTGCCGTTTTTGAGGCGAAAATGACGAACATGACGTCACTAAAACGTCAATTTCTCAAAAATTTTCCGACAGATTTCGCTCAAAATTTAGGGAACGTGTCAAATTGATGTAAGAAAAGGTACTGAAAGTTTGGCGGCGCTGCGCGCCGCCGTTTTTGAGATATCGCAAAAATTCTCGAGGGGGGTAAAATTTACCCCCCCCAGCCCCGCGCGGGTTAATATCCGAAAAATATATCCTCAGATTATTTTCCTCTTGTGTTGGTGTGCAATTTAACACGCACCCTGCTTGGGTATTTATCCTAATTCGTAACCCCACTGGAGAGGGGGAGGGGGTTGGATTCTGCTTATTTCTATTATGCTCCGCGTATCCGTGCTGCTAGACTGATTTGCGATGCAATGTGGTGGCATTTGTTCCCTGCAACCTACATTCTGTGTGTAATTTCATAACGCTGTATCATATGGTATGCATACAACTTATTGATTCCCCCATTGGGTACAGGGTGTCAGGTACAAATGTATCACTGGTAGTTTAAATGAATTGTTGGTAATAACAAGGTTGAATAACACCAATGATGAAAGTGGGTGTTCAGTTTATCACACATGTAAGCGTCATTCCCTGCAATGTCAGTGTTTGTTATCAATTTTACACCGTTACGAGTGTTACTAGGGTGTCTTAACAGTGTTGAAGTACACCCTTAATGGACGCCTGAAGGATGAGCTTAAATTCCAAAGGGCGTTAAAAACAACGTAACCCGAAGCTGATATTAAGAGAGCCTTAGATTAGGTCAAAGGTCAGGTCACCAAAGCTCATCGAAGGACAAATTTTGCCTCTTACGCCACTTGTTGACGAATCGGCGAATAACTTGTGAACGAATAGAGCTACAGCGCCGCCGAAAAGTACACCCAGTAGCTCTTTCAACGTTTTTTTTTTGTGGGTGTGAAATGCGTCCTCAGATTTGATCTAAGAGCAACTAATTGCCTTACAGAGGAGAAAACCCGTGAAATAAACGGTTTTACAGAAATTGTTTTCTGCAGCAATTCATTTGATTCAAAACCGACACGACATTTAATGTTCCGGCATCGTGTTCCTCGATTTGAGACGCGTCTAATTAAAAAATAATATGACCGTCAAATGTGATTTTGAAAATCTGACCAAGGGTTATGGTGATGACCCGACCAGAAAGGTCATGTTACAAATTAGTCGATTAGTATTGTCGAGCTGAACACATCTTATGTGTTTTCATCGCTCTAGCTCAATAAAAAGTTACTGTAAAAAAAAAACTGAATAGTGGATAGTGGATACATGTCATGACCTGATAGCACGTCTTGGGTATAAATAGAGTCACGGGTGCAATTTTCCCATTCAGTGTGTAATGTTTCTCTGTTATTCAATGTTTGGGGGCGTTAAGTATGACTTTCGTCCAAAAGAACACATTTCAATTTGTTCCCGTTGACTTATGCATAATTGTGTGTTATCCATGACAGATATATATATAAAAAACGACAATGTATTCAAATACACAATTAATAAACAGAGCTTTCGGTAACAAATACCTTGATCACTGTGATCACTGTGATCACGGTGATCAAGGTATTTGTTACCGAAAGCTCTGTTTTTTAATTGTGTATTTGAATACATTGTCGTTTTTTTATGCATAATGTTTGCATTCTTGACCTTACAGGTTACAGATATCAAGCATCAGAGATACGTATTTATTCATGCTGTTAATCTTATCAATCGCCTAAAATTTGAAAGTGATCACTCAGATAGTGTAGCATTGGCGAACAAACTCTTAATTTTCTGGGATGAGGTCACTAGATGTGGCCTGGTGACCTGACCTTGAGCGACCTGGGTATGAATTTTAACATGTGCAAAAATCTTGGACAAAAGTGGGCAGGGCGCCGCCGTTTTTTTAAGATCTGCGAAATACCGCAGGAGCGGGAGTGGTGTTCATGTTCAAACACCTCAAGCCCGCCGCGGAGTCATCCTGTACTTGTTTCTGTAGTCTGTACGTGTTTCTATTTCTAAGTGTCGTCCTTTCGTGTTTCTCCAGAATATGCCTCCAAAAGCCAAGAACATAAAAATTTTCATGGAGCAAACGGTCTTCGAAGTGGAGCTCAGTTGCCATGTACCCACTCAAGTGCGCTCCGTTTTCAAAGAGCTGAAGCAAAGGGCAAAGAGATAGAAGGGCTCAGAGATCAAGCTTCGGGCCGCGCTGAAGTGAACAGAGCTGTAAAAGGTGTGTGTGGCGAGGGAGGGGGGGGTAGGCACGACAGGCGATTATATGAACTGCGAAGTCTGACCTATCTGACTGAGAACCATGTTTTGTCACCATCCCAACACGCGTATAGGCCTCGCCATTCTACCGAGAGCGCCACTGTCGAGCTCGTCAGCCGAATCACAGCGAACAGTGACGAGGGCATGGTGACGTGCCTGTCATCATGCGACCTCTCCAAGGCCTTTGACTGTGTTAACCGCGAGGCACTGCTCACAAAGCTCCAGTGGTATGGCATTTCGACGCACTGGTTCGCTGACTACTTCAGCAACCGCACGCAGGCTATAGACGGCGGCCTCAGCCTCCCAGTACCGTTCGGTGTGGTCCAGGGTAGCACGATCGGAGCAATCATGTTCAGTCTCTATACAAACGATCTACCGTGTCACCTGTCCCAGCACGCAGCATTCATTTCTTACGCCGACGACTCGCAGATAGTACATAGCGCTCCGCCGACTCTGTCAGGTCTCACTGAGCTGCGTCTCAGAACGGAAACCGACCTGGCTGCACTCTCTGCTTGGTTCTGCTCCAACGGGCTCAAAATCAACCCCAACAAAACGGAACTCATTCTATTCGGAACAACAGCGGCTCTAAAAAAGACCGCTGACTTCTCTATCGACTTTGAAGGCGTAGGGGAGAGTGGGGCACATTCGTGCATGGGGCACATTCGTTTTCAGCAGTTTATGGGAACACGAGTGACTGCACGAGTTCAAGGTAAATTATGGAAATATGTCTATCATTGCCGCCCTTCGTTCACCGTAGAAGACAACACTGTACCTGCTGTCATGCTTGATAAAACGCAAATTTGTAATATTCGTGAGCTTTCCAAACTTTTCTCATATCATCCATTTTCGTGATCCTGACTCGGAAATGTGGTTCAGCTTTTCAAAATTGGGGGTGAAGAAGCCCACTCTATTCACGGAACTGCTGCCAACTTGTTTGTTGAAAAAGTGTCATTTTTTCAAAAAGAAATTTTGAAATATATTACTAATAACGTTGTGGGGCAGGTTCGTGTACGCACTGCCTGGGGGCACATTCGTGCATATTTTTTTTTAGTTTTTGCGATTTATGTATTTATCTGTAGTAGGTTTCTCTAATGACGCTCGCCTGACTCAGTCTCGACTGCTTGCGACGTCGTGACGAGCAATTCACGCGAACTTGGCGAGGTCACGGAGGCCGGCAGTTGGCACATTCTTGTTGGCCAGCCCATTCTTTCTACATTTGTTGTGCAATGCATTCTTGTCGAAAGGAATCAAGTGAAATGACCCCCTGCCAATTTCCTTTGGTAAATTTCTGGTAATGCCCGGTAATTTCTCGAATTTTGCCGGGTGAACGGAAGTGCCCCATCTCTTGAACGAATGTGCCCCATAGGTGGGGCAGTTTCGTGCAAATGTTCAGAGTTAATAAAAGTCATTTTTCTAATGGAAGCAATAATTTTATAGGATAACTTTTAAAGAGGAAAACTATCTGCAATAGTTCCTTTCCATACTACAATCAACAATTTTGCCATTGCACTAACCAAAGAACAGATATATGGGTTTATCCATTTTTTTGCACGAATGTGCCCCACTCTCCCCTACAGCTCACACCTGCTCAAAGCGTTAAAATCCTCGGTGTAATATTTGACAGAGAGCTCAACATGCATCAGCAGACGAGCAGAGTAGTGCAGCGATGCTACGGTGGCTTGATCACCATTAATAAGATCAGAGACACACTTCCCAAAACAACTGTACTTCATCTCGTGCGCTCACTGGTCTTCCCGCATGTGACATATTGTTTACCGGCCTGGGCACCGCCTACCAAACGCGAACGTCTGCGCATGGAAAAAGTGATCAACCACGCCGCTCGAGTTGTAACCCGAAAGCGTAAATTTGACCATATCTCACAGGCGAAACGTGAGCTCGGCTGGCTGTCATTCGAGCGCACGATTGACTACAGGGACTGTATTCTGATGCACGCCATGCTACATGAAGCAAACGCGCCAGTCCACCTAAAAAGCCTAGTCTCGATGCGAGCCGACGTGTCAGAGCGTAGCACTAGGGCGACCGCCGCCGATCTTCTCCATGTGCCGCGCGCCCGACTGGAAAGAACGCGTATGGCAACGCCCGTCCGCTCACTGACTGCATGGAACGATCTTGACAAAGGGATGCGCAACTGCGGCAGCGTCTGTACTTTTAAGAAACGAGTCAAGAGTTTTTATCTCAGCAAACAGTAGAATGTCTTTTTAGAATGTCTTTGATCCAGTGTTGTATGACGAAGTTAGTAGTGACTGTATTGTACTGTATAATATGCACTGTGTTTTCATGTAATTTGACGGCAGCCCTGCATTGTATGACGCTGTGGAATAACCAGCCAATTGTATATTGGAATCCACAAAGATCTGCTAAATAAATAAATAAATAAATAAATAAGTGTGTGAATAGGGCTAGAGAGAGCTAGCGTCCTACGGCGACCTCGGTGAACACTGAACTGATACGGACTTAACCCTATTCCTGGCGGGGGGGGGGGCCTCAGGAGCCCCCCCCCTGAGGTTTTTTGGTTATATCTCCCAAACGCGTTGAGCTAGGAAGCTCAAATTTTCTGACTTTTCCTAAAAGGCTTCTACGCAACATGTCTGAAAATTTTGAGTTGATCTGACCTCAGGTCAGGTCACCAGAGGCGGTTTGGTGACGCTACCTCAGAAAAGCTTGCAATCACGCCAGAGCTAGAGTTTTTGACCGATCAATTTCTTCTCTTCAGGGTTTAGTTAGGGTACCAGTATGTGCAATTTGTATATCTCGGAATTTTGATATCGGTGACCTAAGGTCAGGTCAATTTCGCGACCTCCCCATTATAAGTCAATGGGGGAAAAATCAACTCCCTGTTTTTACCACTAAAACGGGTCGGAATGGCCCTATATACCATACATGACTTCATATACGATCAACCTTCACTACCTTGAGGTCTGTTTTGCTGTTGGGCAGCTGTGAGGTCATGTGACGTCATCAAAGGTCACCAAAGGTTTTTGGCCAATAACTCCGTACAGGAACAAGATACAGACGCGTGGATGGTCTCATTGTGTTCAGCTCGTCAAGACGCATCGAATGATATACATGATGACCTCGAGGTCACGTGACCTGAGGTCAACCTTTGACCTTGACCTTTCGAGGTCAACATATATATCATTCGATGTGGATTGACGAGAGGATCACGATGATGCCCTTAGTTTGTTCCTATCTTGACTAATTCGAAAGTTATTCGAGAAAAACTCTCTCCATATCTAGTGCCGCCATTTTGACTTTTTCGACCCCTGTGACGTCATCTTTGACCTGACCTGAAAATGACCTTAGTAAAAATTGTAGATCTTGGCCGTGCGTATCCGATGCCGTTTACCGCTTGTCGCTATCTTGCTTCGTTCTCGAGATCTCAGGGGGGGGGGCCGAATCGGCCCCCCCCCCCCCCGCCAGTTTCTTGTCCCGGCGGAGCCCGCCAGGAATAGGGTTAAGAGGGAGGAGGGGGGCTGATATGTAGTAGACATGTGCATGGATCCGAGTGATTGATCCATGATCTCAGTGGATCTTAAAGGGACCCTCCCACCTTAACATTAGATTTGAGTTGAGATAGCCAAAATGGGGTCCCTGGCTCACAATTACCGGTTTCGGCACTCACAACATCGAGAAATGCCTTAAATCGGAAATATTGAATTTCAAAATTGCAGCATTTTGATTCAGAGGGGCTAATGCTTAGGAATACCCCTCTGAATGTGTGACGTCAGCGCAGATATCTAACGATTTTTAAATGTTTGACTAAAACGTTTTGTAGCACGCGGTGGTATATGCTATTTGCGCGCAACATCTGCCGCAAACGCCGCACTTCTAAAATAAAGTCGCTAGAAACAGCGGAGATCCCAAAAAAGTAAACAAAAGTAAAAGTCTAATATCTTGAAAACCGGTGAATATTTTTCGGTGAAATTTGGTAGATATTCGTTTTCGCTCTTTCTGAACCGAGCGACATCACTTTCATGCCAATTCATAAACTTTTTTGAAGGTGGGAGGGTCCCTTTAAAGCAAACGACAAGCTTGGATCTATAATCCCATTGTATCCCACGTAGAAAATGTATCCTGAATCTCTGAATCTATGATCTCATTGCATCTTATAACAAACCAAAATCAGGATCTGAGATCCGATTGAATCCCACCACATGCAACCTAATGAAACCATGTTTCCATGCGACTTGCTTTGAATTTTGAATTTGAATTTGCGTTGTTTTAAATTTTCTCCGTGTACCAATTCTGCGCCACTGGAGCCGCCCATATACTCCATGACACCCACAGGGTGTCATGGAGTATATGGAGCCTGTGGGCTCCCTGTGGGTGTCAACTTGGTGACACCGTTATAAGTGTAAGCAGCGCTGTGACACCTTTAAATTACACCCGTGGGTATGCAGTTTAACACACACCCAGGCGATTATTGCCCCCAGTATCCCTACGGGTGTTATCTTGGTGACACCATTATAAGTGTAAATAGGGTGTCTGAGGGGAGTCGAAACGCACCCTTGTCTGGGGTGTATGACACCACAGTACAGAAACTGGACACCCTTAGGGATAGTACAATGGTGTATCTTCACGCTCATATAAGTGTTATCTGACACCTTTCAAAAACACCCGTGGGTATGCAGTTTAACCACTTACACCGTTAGCAGTGTTTTAAATTTTCTCCGTGCAAGGTCAGGCCCAAACCAAAGCGGGATGACAATAGCAGATGTTGTCAAATCGATACTGCATCAGCAGAAACCATGCAGATGGCAAGGGAAATGCCGTGTGTTGATGTTTAGATGTATAAAGGAAACAAGAAGGAAAGAAGTCCGGAAAAGGGAGGAAAGACCTTTTGTCGCTGTCTTAATGTTGAGGGGGCGCCGCCCCCTCGGCCCCCAAGTTGGGGGGGGGGGGGCAAGCGCCCCCGCTGCCCCCCCCTCTGTTCCCGGGTCTATATGCTCTGGTGTCAGTGGTGCAGCGGGGAGCTGGCGGCAGCTCTGTCCGACCGCAGTCAGCTGACACAGCTCTGTCCAACAGGGCCGGAGGTGACGGAGCCGAGGTGGCCGGGACGGTACCTGTTGGGTGATCTGTCAGTGTCGCTCCAGGGGGTGACTGCCGACACCATCAGTCACCTGGCTGACCTGGGACGGACGGTCACACGACTGGAGATATACGGTGAGCAGCGGCAGCACGGACAGGCCGCTGATATACGAGCTCAGCGAATGGCGGACACCGAGTAACGGTGTGCCGTTGTCGCACCTCATGGAGACATGTGCAATACATAGCTAATGTGCTTTGCGAAATAATGAAGCCAAATGAGCTCCTATGGAGGAGGACTGTTCAACCAATGACCTATTCGTTCAGAGTTTGTTAGGCATACACATAACATAACGATTGTATTTGAATATTCAATACAATCGTTGTCTGAACCCATTGTACATAATATGCTTATACCCCTTGTCTGCTGTGTCCGTAAAACCATGCGAATTCATAGCTGTTTCGTTTTTTTTCCATATATCGACATGTATTCCTGCCGACTGATCCTGTCTGTCTCTGTGTCTGTGTGTTTTCCAGACTGTCCTGATCTCACGGCCGGCAGCCTGGAGCCCCTCACCAGGTGCCCTATAAAGCTGCACACTCTCACCCTGTCCGGCGGCGTCCCTGACACCGTGAGCCTGGAGCCCCTCACCAGGTGCCCTGGGCTTGAGCGTCTCACCCTGTCTGGCGGCGTCCCTGACACCGTGAGCCTGGAACCCCTCACCAGGTGCCCTGGGCTGCAGTATCTCACCCTGTCCGGCGGCGTCCCTGACGCCGTGCTGGACAGTCTCAGCGGCTGCCCCGGGCTGAAGGTCCTTACACTGGGGGACCTCCAGCGGCCGGCAGAGACGGCCTTCACAGCAGCAGCGGTCACCAGGTCAGTCAGCAGACACTGGCGAGGGGTGTCCTGTCAGACACTGACACTGACACAATGACACTGACACAGACACACTGACACTGACACTTACACTTAAACTGACACTGACACTGACACTGACACACTGACACTGACACACTGGCACTGACACACTGACACTGACACACTGATAGGGACACACTGACACTGACACTGACACTGACACACTGATAGTGACACACTGACGCTGACACACTGACACTGACATCAACATACTAACCCCGACTCACTGACACTGATTCACTGACTGACACCGGCTATGACACAATGACTGACACTCTGACACAGGCACATTTACATACTGACACTGACACTAACACAGCGACACTTGCACATTGACATTGACACACTGACACTGACACAATGCCACTGATGCATTGTCACTGACACCAACACACCGACACTGAAATACTGACACACTGACACTGACTCGTACGTCCGGCCGGCTGGTGCCGCTGTGTTTGTGTGTGACGGCTCTGCTGCTCTGCTCTGTTACAGACTGGTGAAGTCGTGTCGGAAGCTGCGGTATCTGCACCTTCACTGCACGGCAGACACCACCCGGGCCGTGCTGACCGCCCTGAAGGAGGCGGACCTGGGCCGGCGCAGTTATGGCCTGCCCCGTACCATCTATCTCCATGTCCCCGGTAGGTGAGAGGGCGCCGCGCGCCGCGCCTCTGACCAGTCAGTCCCTCACAACAGAGGCTGCACGGCGCCACCGGCCTCTCAGACACACACACACTCGACCACCGCCGCAGGCCACGTCACGGACGGTGACGTGACGCGTCACGGCCACCACGGCCGACGGTGACGTCACGTCAGTAGTCTGTCCTGTGTGTGACGTCACTAGCCGGCGGTGTGTGGACATGGCTGTACCGCTGTCTGTGTGTCTGTCTGTGTGTGACGTGTCCACCTCAGACGTGTCTCTGCTCTGTCCACAGGGGAGCTGTACCGTCAGCTGAGGAGCCAGGGAAGCGATCAGGTCAGAGTGTGTCATTGGTGGAGGTATTGATGCGCTGCATTACCGACCGTGCAGTGATGAGCTGACTGCAGAGAGGCCGAGCCAGTCGGCCGGGGCCGCCAGCTGACTGCTGCCGTGTGTGCTGCACCAGCCGGCACTGAGAGCGGCGCCGGTCAGCCGGCACACGGCCCCGGTGTCCGCTCTAGTGTAGTCATCTAGTTGTAGTAGTAGTAGTGTAGATGTAGTAGTAGCACACGGATGTGATGTAGTGGGTAATTACAGGGCGGGTATTGTGGGTAATTGGACGGGAGATGTGATACAGTGTGTAATTACCGGGTGGGTATTGTGGGTAATTGGCTGGAAGGATGTGACCTGGTGGGTAATTACCGGGCGGGTATTGTGGGTAATTGGGCAGTGAAAAGTGATGTGCTGGAGAGACTACCGATCGTGGCATTACGCTATTCTGTATGTAGAACACACGTCTCTGACCGTCCGACTTGGTTCACCGCGCCTGGTCCCGGCGGCACGGCCGGCCTCGGTCACGTGACCGTCCCCCGGTGGAGTCGGACGGCTCGGTCACGTGACCGTCCCCCCGGGTCTGGCTGCACCTACTGCTGAGCGCCGTGCTGAGCGTGTTGTGACACGTCCCACACGGACAGCTCTACTCGACTACTGGCTAGCTGCCGTCCGAGCTGGCAGTATACACGCGGTGCCAGTTCAGACGGCGGCCGGCCGCGCCGCGCCCGCCCGCTCCGGTCCCGGCCGGCGGCCGTCACCCGGCCCGGGGCGGGGACCGGTCCGTCAGCTGACCATTGGTCAGTCAGCTGACCACTGGTCCGTCAGCTGATTGGTCCGTCAGCTGATTGGTCCGTCAGCTGATTGGTCCGTCTGCTGATTGGTCCGTCAGCTGCCCCGCTCTCCACCGGCGGAGCGCGGCGCACGCCGAGACTCGAGACGTCAAACACGATGTATATAGGTTTAGGCTGGGTTTAGGTTTAATCGGATGTTCTGGTATAGACCATGTGTCTATTCCACTCTATATCATCTATACATACACGAGAGGAGACGCTTGAGCTGTATCATATATGTAGCCTTCAATAAACCAATGAGCAGTGTGCCGAGTGTTTGTCCGGCTGCACCGTCCGCCCCGCTCCGCTGTGAGCCGTCATTTTCCGCCCCGCCCCGCTGTGAACCGTCATTTTCCGCCCCGCTCCGCTGTGAACCGTCATTTTCCGCCCCGCTCCGCTGTGAGCCGTCATTTTCCGCCCCGCTCCGCTGTGGACCGTCATTTTCCGCCCCGCTCCGCTGTGAACCGTCATTTTCCGCCCCGCCCCGCGCGGTCACAGACAGTCCGCCCCGGCGGAGCGGAGCGGCAGTCTCCGTACACCGTCTCCGTACCCGTCATATACGGACCGTACAGCGGCCGCGCACACTGCAGTGACACTGCAGTGACACACACACGGAGACACACGGAGACACATGGACACGGACATACACGGAGACACGGACAGACACGGAGACACCTCGACACGGAGACACATCGACACGGACACACGGAGACACCTCGACACGGACACACACGGACCTACACGGAGACACCTCGACAAGGACACACACGGACATACACGGAGACACCTCGACACGGACATACACGGTGCCCGGCTTCTGCCCGGCCATATCCACCCCCCCCCCCCCTACAGCGAAACAGGTGATGGGTGAAAGTCAGAACTACTCGACTGATGTGGTATTAAAATCAGCACCAAGTCCCCCCCGTCCCTCCCATACAGCGGTGCGGCGCGGCTGCAGAGCTGTCTGCCGACTGGTGCGGTGCCGCCGGCCGTGGCCGCTCGTCTGTCGGCGGGCCGGACTGCAGCCGGTGGCCGAGCTGCCGGTCCCGGCGACTCGCTGCCGGCTGGGCTGACCGCCGTCAGTCACCTGAGCGGTGCTGGCCGGCCCGAGCCGGGGCTGCGGCGCGCCGCGGCACCTCAGCGACGCACCCTCTGGGACACTGAGCGGCGCGCACCGGTGGGACGGTCTCTGCCGACTGTCCCTACCCCAGGAGTGGGACCGGTGGGACTGTCTCTGCCGACTGTCCCCACCCCATGAGTGGGACCGGTGGGACTGTCTCTGTCGACTGTCCCTACCCCATGAGTGGGACCGGTGGGACTGTCCCTGCCGACTGTCCCCACCCCATGAGTGGGACCGGTGGGACTGTCTCTGCCGACTGTTCCTACCCCATGAGTGGGACCGGTGGGACTGTCCCTGCCGACTGTCCCTACCCCATGAGTGGGACCGGTGGGACTGTCTCTGCCGACTGTCCCTGCCCCATGAGTGGGACCGGTGGGACTGTCTCTGCCGACTGTTCCTACCCCATGAGTGGGACCGGTGGGACTGTCCCTGCCGACTGTCCCTGCCCCATGAGTGGGACCGGTGGGACTGTCCCTGCCGACTGTCCCTGCCCCATGAGTGGGACCGGTGGGACTGTCTCTGCCGACTGTCCCTACCCCATGAGTGGGACCGGTGGGACTGTCTCTGCCGACTGTCCCTACCCCATGAGTGGGACCGGTGGCACTGTCTCTGCCGACTGTCCCTACCCCATGAGTGGGACCGGTGGGACTGTCTGCCGACTGTCCCTACCCCATGAGTGGGACGGTGGGACTGTCCCTGCCGACTGTCCCTACTCCATGAGTGGGACCGGTGGGACTGTCTCTGCCGACTGTCCCTGCCCCATGAGTGGGACCGGTGGGACTGTCTCTGCCGACTGTCCCTACACCATGAGTGGGACCGGTGGGACTGTCTCTGCCGACTGTCCCTACCCCATGAGTGGGACCGGTGGGACTGTCCCTGCCGACTGTCCCCACCCCATGAGAGGGACCGGTGGGACTGTCTCTGCCGACTGTTCCTACCCCATGAGTGGGACCGGTGGGACTGTCCCTGCCGACTGTCCCTACCCCATGAGTGGGACCGGTGGCACTGTCTCTGCCGACTGTCCCTACCCCATGAGTGGCACCGGTGGGACTGTCTCTGCCGACTGTCCCTACCCCATGAGTGGGACCGGTGGGACTGTCCCTGCCGACTGTCCCCACCCCATGAGAGGGACCGGTGGGACTGTCTCTGCCGACTGTCCCCACCCCATGAGTGGGACCGGTGGGACTGTCTCTGCCGACTGTCCCTACCCCATGAGTGGGACCGGTGGGACTGTCTCTGCCGACTGTCCCTACACCATGAGTGGGACCGGTGGGACTGTCTCTGCCGACTGTCCCTACCCCATGAGTGGGACCGGTGGGACTGTCTCTGCCGACTGTCCCTACCCTTTATGTGAGTGTCCGTTTCTGCGGCGGCCGCTGAGCCCCCAACCTTGTCCTTCTCCTCTCCCCAGTCCGTTGTGCAGGGTCGCTCGAGGTCACATGGTCAACTGGGCTGTCTTCTCCAATGCACCTTGTATTCGTCGATCGACCTTACACACCACCGTGCAGTCACATGGCTACGACCCGACTCCCCTCCGTGCCGTCCGACGCGCCGGCATGGCCCCACAACTGGGACAAACGGCCGCCGGGGACGCTCCTATGTCCGATGTTCGTCTCCGTCCACACCGGAGAGGACAGGGCAGGCGGCGGCCGGCCGACGCTGCCCGCGGCGCCGAGGTGACAGCCTCAGACCTCGCTGCTCCCAGTACGCTACACTGGTCAGGCCGGGCCGGCGGCGGCGTGCCATCAGCCGCCGGCCAGCCGGCCTCCCCGTACTGACCACTCACTCACATACAACACACACCCCTGTTTATCGAGAAACATACAGAACATACGCTCTGAACTATGTAATCAGCAGTCACGAACGAATAACGATGGTCTTCCATAACTCAACAGTCTCAAATGTCCCGCCCGCCCCCTGATCATCCACCGGTGCCGTCCCAGTGGTCGGTCGGGGCTCGACCGGTGGCCAGTCGGCAGACAGACCGACCGGTCACCGCCAGGTCACGGCCGGCCCACTGACAAGCACGCCGTGCCGCCGCCGGCGCCGTGGCCGTGCTCCGGCCGTGCCCTGACCGTGCTCACCGGCTCTGACACACCGGCCTCAGAGATCTGACACCAACTACGGGCTGGACGAGCCGCCGAGCGGCCTGCCGACCGACCGCTCCCGTATGGCAGCGGGCCGCCGCCAGCTGCACCACCAGACACCGACAACAAGCACCGACACACTGTCGCAGCACATCCAGCAGCCGGCTTGTCTCGCTGTCAACTGCACGTGCCCTCGCCTGTCCATCAACGCACTCACAAAACCAACTAATCACCCTCGCCTGTCCATCAATGCACTCACAAAATCAACCGGTCACCTCTCGTCAAATATACACAAAATAATACCGAGCTCACAACCATTCCCGTATTTATCGGAAAATCCCACCACAGCAGTCACCCCCGTTGCCGTCGTGTGGCCTTTCCGTTGCCGTGCGGAACGATTGTCGGCCCCCGTCGCTGCTGTGGCCAGCGGGCGGCTCCAGCACAGCGGCGAGCGTTACTGGCTGCAGCCGGTGTGTCCGTGCCCACAGCCGGGTGCAGCTGTTGGAGGCCGTGTTGGGGGCCAGTGTGACGTCACACCGTCGTGCCGTCCCAGTCCGTGTCAGTGTCCGAGTGACAGTGGTCTATATATATATACAGTGTCAGCTGTGTCCAGCTGCTGGTGCTCCGACTGTCAGCTGAACTGACACACTGACACTGCAGCCCCTGACAGTATCAGACCGGCCACCGGTCAGTGTCAGCTGCCGGCACGGAGAGCGGTCCGGTGACACTCCCAGCTGCAGCCCCCTCCCCGTGGCTGGTGCCGCTGCAGTCTTATTGTGCCGGTGGTCAGCTCCGTCAGAATCCACCACAAACAGCTGCCGTCACTCCTCTGCCGCCGCTCCGACACTATTCCGGCAGCCGGGCACCAAATAGCTGCAGAGGCTAGCAGTGCATTCACTCCACATGGACACACCGCTCCGAACGTCTCGCCAGACGGACCCGTCTCGGCCGGAGGGGGCGGTGAGGGGGACGCGGCCGATCGGACAGACGGCCACAGCGAGACGCGCCACGGCCGGCCCGGCCCGGCCGAGGGACTCAGCCCGCCGGAAACGGAACACACCGTGCACGGCTGGACGATAGCCAGACGCTCCACTGCACAGTGGGGATTTTTCCGATCTAGCACGTATTTATTCGTAGAGGGCAAACCATAGGTAGTATTGTAGCCAGATTGTGCACAGATGTTGGCTGATGTGTTCTGGTGAGAGTGTTACCTGTAAATGTGCATAATCAACATAGTATAGGGGGGTCAATTGGACCCCCGGCTCAGCCGTTTGGCCCCTGATCAAGCTAGAGCTTCGCGGAAAAATCAAGCGTGCTGTCTATGACGAGATGAGGCCGAATATATCCAATTTCAAAGTCCAAGGTCATTAGTTGACTTTCCAAGTCAAGTCAATGACCCAACTAAAGATGGAAAATCGAGACCTCTTGAAACTTCGTAAAGTTAGGATGTTACGGGGTATTTTGGGGTGCTGATCACGAATTTCATGTTAGTTTTGATCACAGACGATGTCTTCATGCATTTAAGCCAGGTCGGGTCAGGTCAGGTCAGCCAGTAGACGTCCTGCCGGCCATCCATAATAGGTGTCACCTACTACTGACAGCTTCGTAACATGGTACGAAGGCACCAGAACTACTTCGTAAATATTCAAATGGTTGCTAAATTCGAAATCAACACCAAAAACTACCCTAGAAGCAAGTAAAACTCGAAAAAGTGAACCAAGGTCATCGAAGGTCAATGACCTTGACCTGACCTTCACGTGACCTTGACACCCACCATAATGCATGGCACCAGCATCATTTCACATATTTGAACGTTTAAAACCACAAAAAGACTGGAAACCGCGGATAATGTGAGCTGGCATACGCCGAATCGCGATTCCGGCCAAACATGGTCTCGAGAAATATGCCACAGGTCAAAGGTCAGTTGGGTCAGTCATGAAATTTTTAGGTTAGATGTAAAATCGATGATCTCGAGGGCAACGAAAGTTTCGTCGCGATCGGCTGCTTTTTGCGCGAGTGATTTGCGGAAAACCATGGGGTTTTATCCGACTCCTTCCCCCTCCCCCTCCCCACTAGTGCTAGGGTTAACCCTATTAGTGGCAGGCTCCTGCCTACCCCATATTAGTGGCAGGGGGGGGGGCTGTTTACGACCCCCCCCTTGATATCTCGAGATCTAACCGGCCGATTTTCAAAATTCAAACGGCATTCGATTTGGCTCAACGAGATCTACATTTCTAAAAAAATAAAATTAAAAAATGTCAATAGGGGGGTAGAGGGGGGTAAAAACGGGCAAATTGCAGATACATTTTAGACTTTATCACGGCCAGGTTTCTGAACCAATCTTAACGCAACTTTTACCGATCGATAGAGAATGAACCAGGAATTCACATGGATCCTAAAAATATGCATTTTCAAAAATCATAGGCGGATACAGATCATTGAGATTGGGGGTACACAAAAAGTATAGTAAATAAGGTTTTTGTTGGTACTGTTTCTAAAAAGGGTGGCAATGGTCTTGTTATGTTACAATTTTTTTATGAGAGAACGACTAAAATTGTATTGGTCATGCATAGGCGGTGTCAGGGCACCTATGTTGGGAGGTAAAAAATAACCCCCCTTTTTGGACGCCTGGATCCGCCTATTATAGCAAAAACGTGTCAAAAGAGGATGCACAATAACTTTGTATATGTTATCACATGATACCTTTCATTCACTTCGTAAAACTGGTGCAGCATCGTGATCTTCGCCCAAATGACTCGCTTCACAAATAGGACCCCCCAATTCCCAGTGCTCTGGAGCCGCCCCTGGTAAAGTTATGAACTTGAAATTTTCAGGGAATGTGCCCAATTTAGTTTTAGGAAAAGTCAGAAAATTTCAGCATCGTAGCTTCAGCGGTTTCGGAGATATTCCCGAAAAACCTGAGGGGTGGATAAAAACAACCCCCCCCCCTGCCACTAATAGGGTTAATAAGGTTGCGGTATGTATAATTTACGCCTGTCATCCTATTCCTCATGAATGTGTCTCAGAAAATATGCATCATATAAGTCAGGAAGTAAAATTATTCGCCCATGTCTGGAACATACCTATATCGTGCTGTTTGCCCTAGTGCTCCTAGAGTGGGGTATTAAGATACTCTAATGCGAATATTCCGTGTTCAGGCAAGTTCCGGCAGCCAAACTAGGCGTTGTCTTGTGCAGGAGAAAGTGGCGAATTCGATAGGATATGTTTCGGAGTGGAAAAGTGTGGAAAACATTGTTGATTTCCTACATTTATCTAGAATACCACTCCTTCAATATGGTGTCTGTAAGGGTTTTTTGTAAATGACATTTTTGTGACCTTAGTAAGGTTGTGGCATACTTTCTGTTTGCCATTCCATTCCTAATATAGGTGCCTTTCAGAAGATATGCAACTTTAAGAACTCGCAAGAATAAAACCAACAGGACAGGACAATGAAATTGAGCCATACTTTCGGTCCTTACTGAGCCCATTGAGTAATCACGCATGAGTGTGAACTTTGGGCGCATTTTTCCTAGTCTTTCTGTGGACATACAGATAAAACAATGCCATATATGAAAAATTCAGACATTTATTAGCCCCACTGACACATAAAATAAACAAAAACCCAAAAAAGATTTTTTGAATTAATAGGCGCTAGATCGGAAAAATCCCCACTGTGCACTGGTCAGGCCGGGCCGGCGGCGGCGTGCCATCGGCCTCCCCGTACTGACCACTCACTCACATACAGCAGGCTTAGCGAGCGGTAGATGGACTCACGGGCTACGTCTGATCGTAGTTGACATGCCCACTGCATTGCCTGTGGCATAACGATACACATCGCAGTTGTGGTATGAGACTGCAATTTGAAGGACGTCTATGCAGTGTTATAATCGATTTGCTGTAATGTGGATGGGTGCCAAGAACAATCAAAATGCAGCCTCTAAAGATAGGTCTTTCCTTATCCCGCGCACCGACGGGGGGGGCGGATATCCGCCCCCCCTGAGGTTTTTCGCGGATAGCGGGAAAACCGCGGCGCGTAGTGCCGCGAAATTTGGTATGACTATTCTCTCATCAATTTTACACATGGTGTGCAAGTTTGAACCTCCTAACTTTTAAGGTCAGGTCACCAGGTCACTTTGAATGACCCAACCTCAAGTCACTTTTTTGCAACTTTGTCACCATGCCAGAGCTACAGTAGATGTCGGAGGCCTTTGAAAGTCGCAGGATGTTATTAGGTCATTAGTAGCTACAATTTGTATATCTCGGAATTTTGATGTCGGTGACCTAAGGTCAGGTCAATTTCGCGACCTCCCCATTATAAGTCAATGGGGGAAAAATCAACTCCCTGTTTTTACCACTAAAACGGGTCGGAATGGCCCCATATACCATACATGACTTCACATACGATCAACCTTCACTACCTTGAGGTCTGTTTTGCTGTTGGGCAGCTGTAAGGTCATGTGACGTCATCAAAGGTCACCAAAGGTTTTTTGCCAATAACTCCTTACAGGAACAAGATACAGCCGCGCGGATGGTCTCATTGTGTTCAGCTCGTCAAGACGCATCGAATGATATACATGATGACCTCGAGGTCACGTGACCTGAGGTCAACCTTTGACCTTGACCTTTCGAGGTCAACATATATATCATTCGATGCGGATTGACGAGAGGATCACGATGATGCCCTTAGTTTGTTCCTATCTTGACTACTTCGAAAGTTATTCGAGAAAAACCCTCTCCATATCTAGCGCCGCCATTTTGACTTTTCGACCCCTGTGACGTCATCTTTGACCTGACCTGAAAATGACCTTTGTAAAAATTGTAGACCTTGTCCGTGCGTATCCGATGCCGTTTACCGCTTGTCGCTATCTTGCTTCGTTCTCGAGATCTCAGGGGGGGGCGGTCATCCGCCCCCCCCCCCCCCCCGTCGGTACTAAGTTGGCGCAGACCCCCGTCGGTGCGCGGGTTATAAGAGTCATATGAATAAATGACATCTGTACAAGCATATCATGGGTGGAGAATAAGGGGTTTTGGGGGTGCTCGAGCACGCCCCTGAAATTAAAAGGTTACCACGTAATAATGCTCAAATGGTTGCTTGCATTTCATCTGAGACACAAGCTCCTAATATAAATTATTTTGAATAATTGACTTTTGCCATGCTTTGCGTTAGTCGCGAGGATAGTGATGCTGTAGAAAAGGGTGCTTATAATATGTGCTTTACTGCGGAATAATTTGACTCTACCACTCGCCAGGTGCTGGAAAAGCACCCCCTGGTATTATGTCAATTTTCCACCTAGATGGTGCATATATTTTTATTGGTACTATGTCAATACTGAACAGCCGTATGCATTTCATGAACGCCAATTTATTTGTTAGTTAGATATTCTTCTTAACGTCCTCGCAAAGAGCATAGCTATGAGTAGCCGCGTTTACATAGAGCTAGTTGCCAGATAGTGGAATTCCACTAACGAGACATTTTTTCCACTAACGAGACATTTCAGGCACCTTCAGATAATTCTGACGACCTATCCGGCCAGAAGGACCAAACCGATTGACAAAAATAAATACATCGTGGCGGATGAATACTTCAGGCCTAGACATAGTATAGATGTCGCAACTCGCGGCCTTCCCGGCAGTAAGGGCGAGGTATAGATGACGCTACTGCAGCAAGTCACTGGAACGTGGGAGTCGTGGAATGGAACGGAAGATACGGAACGGGGGCTTCTTAACGGAAGCTTATTCGTTTTATTTTCATTTAAGAACTGATTTCGTGCGCTAGGGAAAGAACATTGTCTTCTTTTTCCTTACGTCTGCACCCCCCCCCCCCCGTCCCTTCCATCCTTTGGATCAGCCAGTGTGCAGCAAGAGGGTTCATCGGAGAAAAACAACAAAGAGCAATCCTCCCTGAGCCTGTCAGGTCAGAAATAACCTGAGCATAGGCGGCGGAACGGGGAGGGCACCGGGGCACCGTGCCCCCCTTTGATTTTGGCATTTTAACCCTCGCATGTGTGCGGCGTTTGCCAGCTTCTAATGTGTAGGGGGGGGGGGTCGGTTGGACCCCCCCTTGCCGTTTGACCCCTGATCGAGCTAGAGCTTCGCGGAAAAAACGAGCGTGTTGCCCGTGACGAGAGGAAGCCGATGATACCCAATTTTAAGGTCCTAGGTCATTGGTTGACCTTCCAGGTCAGGTCAATGACCCAAAGTCGGGAAAATCGGGACCTGTTAGAAAGTCGTAAAGTGTGGCTGCTAAGGGGTTTTTCGGGGTGCTGATCACGAATATCGTGTTAGTTTTGATCACAGATGATGTCTTTAAGCATTTAGACCAGGTCGGGTCAGGTCAGGTCAGGTCAACCAGTAGGCGTCGTGACGGGTATTCGTAGTACGTGTCAACCGCCTCTGACGGCTTCGTAACATGTTACGAAGGCACCAAAACTACTTCGTAAATGTTCAAATGGTTGCTAAATTCGAATTCAGCTCCAAAAACTAGCCTAGAAACATGTACAGCTCGAAAAAGTGAGCCGAGGTCACCCGAGGTCACCAAAGGTCAATGACCTGACCTGACCTTCAGGTGACCTTGACACCCACCCTAATGTATGGAAGCAACATCAAATCACATGTTTGAACGTTTGAAACCACGAAAAGCTTGCAAACGCGCGGCTAATGCGAGCCGACATACGCAGAATCGCGATTCCGGCCAAACATGGTCTCGGAAAAGAGGTCACAGGTCAAAGGTCATTTGGGTCAGGGTCATGAAATTTTCAGGGTAGGTGTAAAATTGATCAATATGAGGGTGCTGAAAGTTTCGTCGCGATCGGCCGCTTTTTACGCGAGTTATTCGCGAAAAACCATGGGGGGGGTCCATCCGACCCCCCCTACACATGCGAGGGTTAACATTAGCCCTATGGGCGCTGCATGGAAAGAATGGGACCAAAAGTCGGCGGTGCCCCCCCCCCCTTAATTGAAGGTGCTCCGCGGCTACTGAACCTGAGGACCGTTCGTTATGCCCTACTGCCCACGCTTCTTAAAATTTCGTAGTAGTCAGTTATCTGGCCAATGTTTCCGTATAGGGGTTGGCAAACACAACTGAGCCTCGTGAGTGGGATGAGTACTGGACACAGAAGTGGACAATCTGTTGGCAAGGAGCCCGCAAGGATAATATCTCGAAACTCAGGACTACGCATACAAACACTTTAAAAGTATCTAAATCTATACTATAATCGAAAGCCGCATTGTTGTGAACTACCGGCACGTGCGTCCAATCACCATCAAGAACGGAAGTCCGACCTACAGCAAGCACGACAGTCCGATCATAGATGTATTGAAAAATAACTAGCAACTTTAAACATCGCCTTCCTCAGCCACGCTCTACACCGCATCACATAAGAAAACCGCCAATATCGATTACAAAACACACATAAAGGAATTTCGTAGGTATAGATCAGAGGAATACTTCACCTCCTTTATCTGGCGCGTCAATAGGTATAAAGTAATCTTTGGCGTCTACGCACTAGCAACATCTATAATGCAAACAGCAGTTCAGAAACCATCCACTAAAATTGTAACAAGGCAAGGGTTGGTCAAAATAAATTATAGTCACCGTGATAAATAGCAAACGAAATACAGAACAAGCACAACAAAGCATTCCACACTCGTTTAGACTGTACCTACAATATGCCTACATAAGACATTGCAGCAGTGTACAAGGGAAACATTCTTTAAAGATGCTAACGTGAGGAGTTTTAAAAGTTTGGTGAACATAGTTACGAGTCACTGCACAAGAAATGTCGCGGTCGCCAGCCGGCCCAGGCGAAAGAGTCGACGGAGACGGCGTCAAACAAACCCGAGAGGGGGTAGTTTCATCCGCATCAGCGGAGGCGCTCTCTCTACCAAGGTCGTCAGTTACCAGCCGCAGCACCCTGCTGGCGATTTGATAGCGGCTCTCATTCTCAGCTGGCTGAGCGCCATGTGCCGGGTCATCCGGCTCCATGATTTCCCCTTTCATTAGCAGCTGCTGTTGTAGTTATTGTTGTTGCGTTCCTTTCAGCCGCTGCCGCAGCATAGCCGTACGGTTCTGGATGGTTCTCACGGCGGCAGCCAGGGTCACCAAATCCGTCTCCCCGTAGCCACACCAGACTCGGGAAAATGTACCGAGATGTACCGAGTAGAGGTGTCAATCGGAACCGAAAATTTTGGAATTCCGAAAATTTCCGAATTCCGATTCGGAAATCGGACGGACAAGTGACAAACACATCGGACATATTCGGAAAACTAGTTGAAAGTTACAAATTTCTTAACCTTCGCCCTGGTGGGGGGGGGCCATTTTGGCCCCCCCCTGTGGTTTTTCAGCGATAACTCAGAAACCACTTGAGTTAGCGCCCTGAAACTTTGTATAGCTGTTTATTCAACATTTTTACATCATGTCCTTTTTTTGGGGGTTCGGGTCAGGTCAGGTCAGGTCACAAGGTCACCAAAACTGACACCACCTCTAAAAAAGTTCAAAGCTCTCTCAAAGGCACAGCTTTTATCCGATCGATGTAAAATTTACAGTACTTGAAGATGTCACCCAGCTCTACAAAATGGCTATCTCGGATTTTTTATAAATGTGACCTAAGGTCAGGTCAGGTCATCGCTGCTCCCCATTATAAGTCAATGGGAGAATCGAAAAGTAGTTGTTTTTCAGCTAAATCGGGCGTGATTGTTCCTATATTTCGTTATTGAAGTGTCTTGGGTCAGCAAATCACAGCCCATGTGAAACCATTTGCTTGTGACCTCGCTGAGGTCACGCTAGGTCATCTCCCTGGTCACCAGAGGTCACCAGCGGTTTTTCTGCACTTACTTGTTATTGAATAGAGATAGAGACTCCGTTCGACGTTTATCGTGTTTGTCTCGTCAATGCGGATCGAATGATATGCAGCATGACCTATTTCGGTAAGGTCATGACCTTGACCTGAGGTCAAATTTTCAAAATGACCTTTCGAGGTCAAACTATATATCATTCGACGCGTCTCGACGAGCCAAGCACGATGGTGCATGAATCGTTTCTCTATTTTCTCGTGAATGCATGCTATAGTTAAAAACATTTTCAACGAAATTTGCCAAGTTGACCTTGCATGACCTCTGTAGGCCAAACCGTTGAGCTGAGGTCAAATCTGACGAACCTTGGCGAAAGAGCTTGAAAAGAGCTATCGATTGCTTTTTTCCGCGGCTCTCTAGCTCTTCTAGTTTCCGAGCTACAGCGGAATATGTCCGGCAACACCGAAAACACTGAAATTTGACCTATGATGACCTCTAGCGACCTCAATATTGACCTTAGCGAAAAAATGACCGAAATACTTTCGAACGTACTTGTTATGGGCTTTCGTTTGCTTTTTTCCGCGTCTTCCTAGCCCTCTTCGTTTTCGAGTTAGACGGGGGGGGTCATTTTGGCCCCCCCCCACCAGGGCGAAGGTGGCTCAGACCCACACCAGGGCGCGGGTTAAATAAGTTTAAGACCAAACTTATTTCCATTATCAATATCCAAATTGCAAAACATGTCATCAAAATTGGCAGGGAATAGGTGCTTCATACATCATTCATAATCATAGTGCAAGATGAACATAAACGTGATTGCATTTAGCGGGTAACCCTGAGTCAAATAAGGAAGGTACATACCCACATGTACTGTGCCAACTTTTAACTCTTGAAAATGTGTTTACAAGTAGCAATAGCCAATATGTGACATTGCTGTCAGCAAGCCCATCATTAGATAACACAGTTATGAATATTGAATATGATATACAATTGACCTGTGGGAAGCACCAGACACCAAAGCAGTAAAGTAGGGAATCCAAAAATAGTTTTGCCTCACTGGAAAGTTAACAGAAAAGAGACTGAAGAAAATTGCAAATAGGTATCAAGGTGTGCCAAGTAGCACAAGAGTCTTACCTAGAACCTCCTATCATAAAAGTCATCCCCTTCTACCCCTTCCCCCCAAAATATCCGTGCCGAAATATCGAATACAATGCTACATAAAATATTAAAAGATGCCGATAGCCTATCAATAAAATGATTACCAAAAGGTGATGAAATGCGGCGAAAGCGTCATAAACGTCACCTAAGGAAAGATGGCCTCCCGATGAGAATCGGAGGAGACAAAAAATGACGTCTAAAACAATTAATACAGTAATTTTGCTTGACAATTGCATTATTTTTGAAAAGTTATGATAGTTAAAAATACATATTGAATTTAAATCAAACGATTAATGGTGAATGCACTTCAATTGGACAAATTTTGTTATTATAACGTCATATTATTGATTTACTTTCACATCGACTCAAAGCCGGATACCATGTTTCATGCTACCGAGAATGGTAGCATGAAATGTGTTTTTCATTCTACCAAGGATTTATACAACTTCTTTTTGCTTGTGAATTTCAGTGAATTTGTGTTAACCCGGCAGTTGCTGGGGTATTTCGCCACCCACCGTTTGCTGGGGGGGGGGGGGCGTTAAACGCCCCCAGCCGATAACTCGAGAACCAATAGGCGCAGCGAAACGCACGAGGCGGCAAACGAAAGAGCGCGACGAGACGCTTCAGATGAGTACTTACAAGTTGAATTTTGAGGTCACAGGTCGGGTCAAGGTCAGGTCAAACACCTGAAATCGGGCTTTCAGTAGCATGGACTTCAGGACTTCGCAATGGGCGCCTCTCGCCATAAACTCTGTCAAAACGGTGCACAATCCATCTTATAAGGCCTACAAGAGTGTAAGCTTCATATAGGGGTCAGTCAAGCATAGGTCAGGGTCAAGGTCAGGTCAACCGGGTAGGCACATATCCCCGAAAATCAAAACTGATATTCGCAGCCTGTGACACATGTTTAATAGGTAATTTGGGGCGTAGAACACGATGGTGACATTCATTTTATCATATGTGTACGTGTTTGGCTCAAAAAGTTCAATTTAAGAAATTCATGTATCATGGTCGTGAAGAAGTCACGAAAAATTGCCAAGATTCAGTTCAAGATTTTGGAAAATGCGGAACGACAATCAATAATCGAAGATAGCCATTTGATTGATCATGGTATTGGCAGTCTAATGGCGTTTACGGCATGTCTGTATGTCTATTCTGTGATTTTATATGATTTTTTGAACATATGCCGTTTTTGGTCGAAAAGTCAGAAATCATGACGTCACTAAAACCTCGATATCTCAAAAATTTTCCGACCGATTTTTTTGAAACTTTGTCAAAATAAACTTCAATCAATTCCCTACAGGTACCTAAAATTTGGCGCGCCTGCGGCGCGCCGTTTTTATGCTATGGCCCGCCGAAAAAAGTGGGGGCGTTTAACGCCCCCCCCAGCAACTCGCGGGTTAAATCATAGCAGGTATTTTTATTTTTGTGAACGCTTATTCTTTTGGATATTCAGAGATGTGTGGCTCAGTGAAGAGCACGTTTCTTCCAGGTGTACCTATCTCACATGTTTCTTCTCACATGAACTATTTTGCTTTTGCAAGAAGTGTTCTACTTTACATCTCAACCAGTGCGATATAAGATGGAGATATGCATCATTATTGTAAGTGACTAGCTGCTTGCATTATTGCTGTATTGATTCATCATCAAGTGGCTTAGTGTAAGGGATGTGGCATGTAATCAATATTTGAGAACGCAAGTTCAAAATAGTTGTGAGTTGGAGGGATATGCAATGTTTTGCATTATTCCTGCTTACTCAGCTTCAGTTGTAGGCTGTAGCACATTTTGAAGCAGAATAGGCTTGTCTCAATATGCTGTTCTTGTGTTGTATATCAGATTAGGCCTATTGCCCTAATGCCCATTCCCTACTGCATATCAATATGATATTGCTTCAACATTTTTAGTTTGCAATATTTTGCACTCAAAACCAGATGGCGGATCTGTTATTTAGTTATCATGTGGTACATACAAACATATACCTAATATAGATCAATTCCCCCACCCTCTCTTTCCATATCCAGCTTTCGGACAGTTTTCGGACAAATCCATGCCTTGGACATTTTTCGGACAAAAGTGAGCTAGGATTTTGGACATTGGACGGACATCGGACAAGAAATTTCTGAAATTGACACCTCTAGTACCGAGCCAATGTTGCAGCACTCGCGGCATTCATCGGTAGGACTCCGCCCAACCCAATGTCGGCACTGGCAGGAGCCCGACCAGTGGTCCAAACGAAACTGATGAAAATCGACAGCTGATGAGCGGTCCTCCACTGACGCCGGACGGGTGGCGACGGCGCGGCCGGTCCTGGAGCTGGAACAGCAGAATGGACCGGCCGGGACACGCGGCTCATCAGTCCATTCGTGCTGCTACTCCCCGTAGACCCCAGCTCCTTCGCTGCAGGTTCTCGCGTCTGCCGACCCGTCCGTCCACACCCACGCGGCTCGATAGGGGAGGGGAGGGCAGATATCGTTACGTCGCTTGAAGCAGTTCAGCTGCCGAGGCTCTTTGTCGCAACACCGCCAGCGCCGCGCATCGCAGCAGCACATACCGTGGAGTGCCAGCCTCTTCGCGGCAGACGCGGCATCGGGCAGCAGGGCACTCCACGTCGTTGCATTGTGGGCATCCGGCCTCGGGAGGCGGCCGATGCAGAGCAGGTACTGGCGGATGTCGATAACGACTGCACGGTCGGCCTCCAGGACGGAGCCAGGACAGCGGTCGACCCATATCGACCGGTACCATCCGTCCGGCCAGTTCCGCTGCCAGGCGCGCGCAGCGTCGCGCGCGCGCCTGCCGTGGCGCGCCTGTCGCGCGCGCGCCTGCCTTGCAGAAAGTGCCCACGTCGATCGGCGCTACCGTTGGGATAGACGGCGGTCGACCCATATCGACCGGTACCATCCGTCCGGCCAGCTCCTCCAACACCGCTCTTAGGGCGAATAGCTCGCCGCGCGTGCTAAAGCAGAGGGCGCCTGCTGCGACACGCACCTCTCGGATGTCGCGGTTCAGGGGGGGGGGGGGGGTGGCCCCTCCTCCTCCATCTAGCACACCATCGGTGGCGGAGCTGTCTGACCAGATCAAGCTCGCCTCAGACGGGAGCTCCGCCAGACGACTTTCCGCCGCCTTGGCTCGCCAGCCGTCGCGCCCAAACTCGCTTCAGGCCGTGAGTCTATAGCCGGCGCGGTGGCGTGGCTCCGTCATGGTAGCCTTGGGCGGGTTGTCCTCAGAGAACGCATTCGCATTGGCGAAGAGGCGAGCAGCGCCACGAGTCCTGAAAAGACCAAACAATATCAATAGACAATCAAAATTGTAAAAATTGGCATTAACTGCGCAACTGATGTTTGCTTGTTTGTTTATTAGGGTTTACGGGCGCTGCGGTGGTCATTTTGCACCCATGAAGCTGTTCTGGTGAACCTGCCCAACTGAGCAGTGATCATGCCATAACTTATGTTTGGCGTAGTGGCAGGGTTCCACCTAAAATTTCGGCGCACGTCAGGTGTAACGTCACATGCGACAAATTCAGCACATGTCAGTTGGGCAAACTAAGGCTGATGGAATAATATAAAACGAGGGCACCAAAAATTGATCCTAAATGACCATACTTGGACATTAATGCAGACCCTCTCTGTATCACCAATTGTCAGAAAACAAGCAGGTGTTTCAAGGAGCGTTAGAGAGTCATGAAGCCAGGATAAAACACAGTGCTATTTTCTCAAAACAGTTTTTACATGATAGAGTTAGGTAACTCTCTCTCTCTCTCTCTCTCTCTCTCTCTCCTCTCTCTCTCTCTCTCTCTCTCTCTCTCTCTCTCTCTCTCGCGCGCTCTCTCGCGCTCTCTCGCGCTCTCTCGCGCTCTCTCGCGCTCTCTCGCGCTCTCTCGCTCTCTCGCTCTCTCTCTCTCTCTCTCTCCTCTCTCTCTCTCTCTCTCTCTCTCTCTCTCTCTCTCTCTCTCTCTCTCTCTCTCTCTCTCTCTCTCCGTTTACCATTCGCAAGGCCAAAAAGCCCAATTGGTTTTGAAAGACATTGGATTACAAGCTGAGATTTTTTTTACTTTATCATAAAATGTTAAACCTGCGTGTAGATGAAGCCTGAACGGTGGTTTGTAGGCTGATAGGTTGGAGGTTGAAGGTTAGTAGGGAAGGTAAGGTCAGGATAATTTCTGCTTTTTATTTTCATTGGACTTCAGTCTTAATCAACACACGCATCAAAAATATCATCTATTTGAGCATCTTCAAGCCTCAATAAACAGCAAGTTGTACCACAACAAATTAAAAATTGATGTCATGCCAACATATGGTCATGATTTTTACCACCAGAATTGAATTATATGCCTATTGATGCTTTACCTAATATTTTGAAGCCTGAAATCTGATTAACCAAACATTTTTTTTCTTGTGTTGGCAGTCTAAAATTTGGCTGGCTTGAGCGCGATGCTATTGCTCTAGCAGAATCTCAAACGGATGTCTACCAAGTGCCACTCCCAAGAAAGTTTTTCAAGATTCTAGAACCACAAACTTAGTTGATGCCTGATCGTGTGATGGTAAATCAAATACCTAATAGCACTCCATCTGAGGCCAGTTTTACAAACAGAAAATAGCCACCTGCCGGATTATTTTGCCTAAAGGCTAATTCACATATGGAGTGTAAATGGTGAAGCCCTCCCTGCTTACCTACATGCCTATCGCGTTTACCCTCTGTATGTTGTACCTACGTGGAATGGATATATGAGGAGAAAAATTCCAGGCAGCTATTTTTGTTGGTAAATCGGGTAAAGTAATACTGGCCTCTGAACGAAAAATTGGACTGAGTGAGATCTGTCGTTTCTTTGGTGGTTTGGATAGGAGTTGATGATTTTAATTGAAAGATTAAAAGGAAAGGGTTTCAAGACAATCGGCATTACAAACCAACACCTTGCCTGCAGTTCAAGTTTGTCGATTTCTTCATCAAAATCTAGTCTTCGTCTAGTCCACAAATCAAGATAAAATTACTGGATAGGTAAAACTTCTTCTTCTTCTCCTTCTGCACCTCACCTGCCACCCCCTACACTTCTACCTTATTCTGATAAATATCTTTACATAATTTTCACAAGAATGCCACTCAACGGGTTACGGGGTAGATCTAAAAGAGTGCAGGGCTTCAGTTTTGAGCTATCGAGTTCTCAGTGATTTTGAGACACCCAATATGTCTTTGGCACGCCGTATTTGTCTCTCACCGCCTGCGAATTCGGCGATATGATTGGTCGAAGGCCGAGGCTATGGGTCCAAGAAAAGGCCAAGATTCCTGCCAAGATTCTTACAGATAGCCAAGGCCGATGACTGACGTGACTGACGGCATGTTACTGCCCTTGGCATATTGCCAATGCACTGCTCCGTAATATCGGCAGTGATGTCAACAGTCATATCGGAAGTAATATGGTAGCTATACGCAAAAACCATTTGGTGTATGGCTACCATACTTTTCCGATAACGAGACATTCTAGATCAATCTCTCTACTGTTGGCGAAATCTACTGAGAAATCCCAAGACCGAACGCAAGCACATAAAAGTAATGCACTCTATGGATGCGTTCGAAATCTGGGAAGTGACGGATTTCATTTCTCAATGCGTGTCCCAGCCTTCCCCATGCTGTTCGTTCCGCCTGCCGCCATCTATTGCCATGTTTCGCATTCGCACTTCATGAATTGACCACCCCTCCAAGTAGGTTGGTATCAAGTTGGTATAGGTGTCGCATTGCTCTGGTCGATCAGGCTGAGCCAGCTGTCTGGAGAGTGGAGCCGATCAAAAAAAAAAAAAATACGCAGAAATTCAAAAGACCGACTCCAAAGCAATGGCAGCATGCATATCAATAGAACGTAATTCTGTCATGATTGCGTCAGAAGCAAACATAATGGCAAGAGTTTCTTGTGTGTCGGTAGGCGCGTGTTGAGCCGCTGGGCCGACCGGGGACGTACAGAAGGGGGGACGGACGGGGTGCGCCTCCCTGTAGGGGTTTTCAGGGCCCATGCTGGCAGAAGGCCCACGTTGGCCAAAATCACGTCGGAGACGAACGAAATTCATGGGAATCCCAACAAATTACGTCAGGGCAATCAAGGCTCTCCGACTCGCCTGCCACCTAGGGTCCTTCAATTTACTACATGGGGCCTCCTGTGAATAACCGCTAGTGTCTGTGTCTGACCACTAGGGCCCCTCTGACTCCTCGGGTAGAGGGCCCTCTGTAGGTAGGAGGCTCTCTCTACGGGATTCCTCCGCTCCCCCCCCCCCCCTCGGCCAAATTCTAGGTTATACGTGCCTGCGCTAAGCCGGAGTCGGAGAGAGGAGTTGACGACCGAATGACAAGGAGTACCTACTCGTCCTGAAAGTAAACATTTGGAATACAAACAATCCAAAGCTGTTCAGTATTTATTAGTGATGTCAATTATAGAAAATATGAATACCAATTCCAAACCAAATACCAACATAAACCGTGAAGAAATACCGATACCGAACCAACTTCATAACATGAGGGAAATACCGACTTTTAACCAATTTCTCAGCCTCTTATACATAAGTGAGGGTTCATAATGCCAACAAAATACCAAGTACATTAGGATTGAAATACCAAATACCAAGTTGGTATCGGTTTGGTATCGGTATACCAAAAATTGGCATGCGATTGACATCTCTAGTATTTATATCATTCGAGAGCAGTGCCTTCAATTTGGATACACTTAGCATTCATTTCCCACACCCGTGTACACTCCACGAAGGCTTCTCCGCTGCGGACTCCCGCTTCAGCCGATGCGTCAGTTCATACCCTGATGGCTTGCTGGGGAGGGTGGCCAAGTGTCGCTGTGCCGCCAGGTGTAGTTTATCAGCCGAGGCGTCGCGCTGCAGTGTCCCGATGTCCAGCCTGAAGGTGAAGTCTGGGAAGGCGGCCACCTCCCACGGCGGCGCACTGGCATGCAACCAGCGGGGTCGAGCGGCAGGGCGATCCCAGCCGCTCGCCAGGTTTCGTGCCCCACCCCACGCCAGCCCGTCATCGACTTCAGTCGGCTGGGCGGCCCATCTTCCGCGATAGTCCTGAGGGCTTGCCCTCGGGGAGCGCGTGCGCCTTGGCGAAGAGCTTCGCTACCAGACGGAGAGGTGGCGGCCCTGGCGGCCGCCGTGAGGGACCTCCAGAGCCGCACGACTACACCACGGTAACGCGGCTGGATGGAACCACAACAACAACAACAACAACAACAACAACAACAGGTGCGCGGCGCTGAGCTGTCGCCGCTGCTCCACTCTGGTCATGTCGAGGTCAGTGGCCAGCAGCTGGTGGTGCGCCGGGTCAGGTCAGGGGACGCGGGCGTATGCCGAGATCGCCGAGCTCGGAGGTGGGCAGCGCGGCGCGGACACGCGACGGAGGTGACAGTGACACGCCGCGCTGTCATCGAGCCCGGTCAGCTGGTGACCACCCAGACAGCCCGCTCAGCTGACCTGTCACGTGACGCCGCCCTGGCAGCCAGCGACATCGTCTGGTTCAAGGACGGCCGCCGTCTGCCCGCCGCCGCCAGCCGGCCGGCTCTGCAGCTGACCGGCGGCAACCGCTCCGTGGCCGGCATGTACCAGTGTCACGTGACCGATACCTCGCCACCACCCAGGTCAGGAGGAGCGTGCGGCTCGGCTGCTGTTGTCGCTGGTTCAGCAGACGTGCAGCCGGTGGTGGACACTGCGATACATTCCCTGTGCGGCCACCTCGTCACCGCCGCCGGCTGTCACCTGGGAGGGACGGCGTCAGCGCCGACCAGCTGGGCGGCAGGTTCCACGTCCAG